>NC_143568.1:14324444-14653333 GCF_054136105.1 Typopeltis vanoorti | reverse complement strand
AGGCCAGGATGGAGGCATGGATGGTGAGAGTAACAGCACAAAGATGAAAATAATCAAAGAGTACAGGAAGATTATGATGGAGTCCCTTTGCAGGATCCAAGTGCAACTGAAGAATTCGAGTACTAACGCATTGAATGGAATTATGTTGGTCAGGCCTACAAGGTAACAAAAATCAATGTTACTTATATTTGATATCTTGGAAAATCATAACAATAAAATGAGCAGAATTAAGTAGTGATCTAAGATAATTTTTACATTTCTTATACTGAAATTTGAACTATTTTGGAATCATCATTAATTTTAAGAGAAATTAATATTCAAACACTGTGGTAAAAAGAGATACAAATCTGCAACAGCAAGACAAGAAGGAAGGCTACTGATATAAATTACAAAGCACCACTTTGGTTGCAGTATACATTTTTGACTTTCTTCCAAATACTCAGGGAGAGAAGGGGGGGGGAGATCACTCTTTCTGACAGCAGTCTTAATTTTAGTATGAGTATTTAAAGGATGTGAGACACTTTCATATGATGCATTCTTTAATCAACAAAGAGAGCACAATCTAAGATCACTGATACAAATGATTTGTAGCAAATCAGAAACACTCCAAATCACGTTTCAATCTGTCACAGTGACCCAATGTTAAGTAACCTATACAGCATTTTTTAAACCAGCAAAAATTTTTCAACGACTGGCATTAATTTTAAACAACAAATTTTATTACTATTACAGAGGTATCTTCAGTAAGTCTGAAGAGTCATCACAGGAAGCCCATGCTAACCACATACCTCCTCAATAAACTCATTTCTTCCCTTGCAAACCATTTGTGACCATTTCTGGCAATTCATTCTACTCATCCTCCACTCCTAGCAAAAAAATCTTGTCCTTCCCTTGTTAACAATACTGGAAAACAAATTTTGCAATACATACTGAAAAATTTCTTTGGATCTATCCTATCTATCCTAAAACACTTTTTAGTAACATATGTTTCTATTATGACCCATTTTTTCTACCTATTAATCAAACTTCATAACCAATAAACCTCTCCATAACCAATAAAAACTGAAGATAGATATCTTCATAGGAAGAACTTAACAGATCTCCACTGTCTTAGATCATTCTCTCTTTCTATCTCTCCTGTCAACATGTTCGAGTAATCCTTTGCACTATTTTGCTCACTTTTGCAATATACACAGTGGAAAAAACCTTCCTACAAGTATCTCTCATCTAGTGTTTTAAAGTATGATGACACACCATTATGCTACTTGTATACAAAAATACTTTTGCCATTGATTCAGTATCTCCAGAGGTCTGGCTTCAACTAATGAGACCTTGTTCCTGATGCTACTGGCATTCATGAAGTGAATCTCCTTGCTTCTTGTAATAAGCATCCCATTAGATTCGAGACCTGAGTATATTTGGCATTTTTGATCACTCCCATTCACTCACAACAATAAGGCAGCTTGCACACTGGTCATTCACATGATTATTCACTTGTTTCAAGGGACACCTGCATTCTCCCTAACGGTTCTAGTCCAAGTGAACCACACATTCCCCAGATACCTAACTCCAAACTAATCAAGTACAATTCATCAGTCATAACCACTTGCTTGCTTGGCTGGCTGAGTGGTTAAATGTAGCCACTCTCCAGCCAAAAAGCTGTGGATTCAAATCCCACTGTGGGCATGGATGTTTGTGATTGTCTGTGAAAATACTAGTGGTGGTGGGCAGTAGATGGCATTGGTGTAGATGATGCGATTCGCTGTAGTTGGTGGATTGAGTGATCGAGACTGAGAGTTGTGGAGTAGGTGCCCTTCCATAAGCCTTTGGACTCCTTGGAGGTGTCCCATAATAATAATAATATCATCCAAGTCACACAGTTACACATCATTTTTCTTGTACAAACCTATACATTGACTAAAATATAATCATGGCCCTTTACACACTTTTACTTTCATATTGTATTGACATTTTCATGCCTTTCATCAATTACAGTTATCACATAGTATACTTCTTTTTACAAAACCTGCAGTTCTGGCACTTTTGAAACACTTCTAGACCTAGAAAACTCACTTATCATTCTGTCTTTCCATGTGCCACCATCAGTAAAAAATACATCTCTCTCTCTCACACAAAAAAAAAGCTACTAATAAACTATCACAATATTGTCAATTATTCCCACCCCCTCCCAAAAAGCACTTTTTTTCTGCAGTGTGCTAACTGTAACATTAGTACATTGCTTAACTTTTGACTACCATTAGCATCCTTATACATATAACAGGCAATTCAAAATCATAAGTTCATATTTTGGGTAATCTCAGCAATTACAAAATTCCTACTTTTCCCTCAAAAACAATGACATACTAAACAAACAATCAATAAACAAAGTAACTAATAATGTACCCATCGTGTATATGCATATTTTAAATTGCATATGAAAGGAATAGTTAAACAAAATGTCCAAACTCAGTTTTACAAGTGAAATAGATATGGCTGATAAGTTTTCATTAATCATAGCAGAAGGCTATATAGAGGTACAAAAAAAAAATCACAAAAATTAAATACTCTTCAGAAATGTACATCACAAAGGTGTAGCATTCATGCACTGAACTTCTGTGTTACTGATTTCCCAGAATTAGCTACTACTTAATATACTACCAGAAGCTTGAGTAAAAAAAAAAAGCAATGAGTAACAATTAAGCCAGAAAATAGAAATGATTAAATTGAGCAGGAATTTGTCAGGTTAAAAAATTCATTCATTTCCCTCCCTTACTTTTAATATTTATATCTCCAGTCAGGATCATATTTCTCTTCTCGGCTAACTTATATCTGTAATCTTTCCTATCACAAATACATTAAATCCATATTTATTTATTTCATATCCAAACACAAGTGGTACAGTAGTAAGTAAGTGGTACAACATTATTTACAACAAATTTGATAGGTGAATTATATAGGGAATAATAAGTAAAATATGAAGAAAGAAACTATACATAAGTTATATACAATAAATATGGTCAGATATTCCTCCAGTACCTTGCGCAATCAAATCCATAACCTCCCTTCAAGACATCACTTCTCACCTGTACAACTTCTAACATTATATAAATCCCAAATCCAGCCAACATTGGAATAATCCTCTCACATTTAAAGTAATGTACCAAAACTTCCCTTGGAATGCTATCCAGAAGAGGACAATTTGCATAAATAGATGACCTCTTTCACAGATTCTTTTTAGTCACTTTCTCACAGATGCACCATTTCTACATTATGTCTGTTCAACAGGAATTTTCACAAGCTACTTCACCAAACCTTCTACTTGCATTTCTCTGCATATGACACTCATTTTGCAACTTCTCATGTGTAATGAAATCTTATGTTGAATTGTCACAGTATCTTTTGGATTATAATAGTATCCTGTATACAGCCATTGAAATGTATGGTAGAAAATCATGACACTTAATAAATGATAAGAACATATAGGAAAAACATAACTAGAAATATTGTTATAGTGATAACTGCAACACATGGTATTAATTGGCTGATGGTCAAATTACATAACCATCCACAGATTAAAGTGATTTTTAATAGCGATGGAAATTAATTCAATAATGGTAAAGTTACTGACCATCTTTGCAGCATAAAATGTAATAAGGCGAACCAATAAATCCAGAATGTCAGCAAGTAGTTAAAATAATCATCTATACATATTATAGAGTTGACTTTCCCTATAGCGAACACAGTCGAACTACAGAAAAGTCCTGGCTTGTAGTTACAATGCTACTGTAAGGGAAACTGACTACTGCAAACTATTCCTTAAGTCTCTATGAGTTTGCCGTAGTTAACTCAACTGCAGCATCTCTATAGCCAGTCATTAGTAATGACTTACAGATGGAAAGAGCTGGATTTGAATCCTGGAAGGTGACTTAATCAGTTTCAGAGGAAGAGAATTTTTCCTTCCCTGAAAAACCCTAATTTTCTAAAACAGATAAAATCAACCAGAAATAGCACATTATGTAAATAAGATTAAGAACCCTGTCACAGTATTAATTAAATATATATCACAGTATTAGTGTGTGTGTGGGAGGGGGGGGTTATTCGCAAGACCATGACAGACTATTGAGTCTAATACACAATTAATGGAAAAATTTATATTTAATATAAGCTTACAAGCTTTTGAAATATATAAAATTAAAATATATATACACACACACAACAAGCTTCAACAGAGAATGAAATTGACAAAAAAATTAAATAAGTACCAGATCAACATAATAGGTGTTACCGGTGCTTTTTTTCTGGAAAAAAAGTGGCAGCACTCACCATGAAGATGTTATTACAGCAACTTCCACACTTTTAACATATCCTCCAATACACCCTCATCGTCTCTAGATAGCTTCTTGCTTTTGGTATCAACTGCAGAATGACGACCTCGGAGCAGCCATGAGTCCACATATTTGCTAGGGTTCAACTGAGTGAGAGGAGGTCCTACTATTGTGATGAACATCAGAGCAGAAGTTGTCCGTACAAGCAGAGATGACCTAGATGAAGTTACTATAAGATTCATCTGAGAAAAACCCCTTTCACATACACTGGAAGATATTGCAATTGTGCCTAAAGTGTTCTTTAGAGGAAGCAGTATGTCCGGGACTATATTTCCTTGAAGATATTCACGGAAACCACAAACTGCTTCTCTTTCATTTAAACGAAATTAGCATGCTAACTTTTTAATTTCAGCTTCACCAAATGTCAGATGCTTCTGGATTTTCTGGCCAATACTTGGAATCTAAAATCTTAGTACATTTAGGCAAATCAGCATCATCTCCTTCAAGCAGATGCTTTCCAACAGCTTCTTTCAGACTTTTATAGAAAGCAGATGAACTTATTTCAGGACTGTGTCTGTCTTTCGTTTTTGTGAAGATCAATCCCTTTGAACTTCATGTTCTTCTGACTTTGAAGAGAAATACTGTAGTACTGACCAGGATTTTCAATTCTTTCTTCAGAAATTTGAACTGTATTCTTTATCTTCCTGTCTGCTTTACAAGTCAATATTTCTCTCTTGTAAATCATGTTGGAAGCTTAATGGAATGTATACAGCACTCAGAAAGGATTAACACAGGTTTAATACTTCCTATATTTCATCCTAGTCACTAGGACATCTTTGAGGATTACAAACAACTAACGTAACATGAACACAAATATTATACAATACTAAGTCCAACCACGTGGGTGACACTAAAGTCCTATCTGGGTGGAGCACCCTCTAAGGGCAGTTGTAGGTGGCCTGGAATGAAAGGTGGGACCTATGGTGATGAGTGTTTCCCAAATCTTCAGAAGCTTAATGTAACCATATTTATTGAGATTATATAGGACAAAATATAGGAAGTATTAAACCTATGTTAATCCTTTCTGAGTGCTGTATACATTCCATTAAGCCTCCAACATGATGTCCTCACAGCACTTAAGCCTCTACACACAGAATCTCTTGTAAATCTAGACTTAATGAACTAAGTTCTTGGAGAGCATCACACATAAGGCCTAAATCAAGAACAAACTCACATGACGTTATTTTTCTTAAAAGGCCCTCATAAAAAAAGTGATCTGTTTTGCTTCTTCTGCTGTCTTCTTTTGCCTCCAGAAAGTGATGGATGGGGACTTCAAAGTCTTGCCATACTGCAGAAACAGTGAACGCTTAAAATTTTGCCAATTTTAAGAAGTTGAAGTTCTAGAGTCACTGCTGTTAAATTGTGAATGAAACTATGTTGTGTAATTTATTTTTTTTTCATTCACATTTAACATTGCTTATTATGTATTAATCATGATTTGTATAAAAATTAATTATTATTTCTTAATTTAGGATTACTATTTAAATATTTATTCTAAACTTAACCTACTATTAATTTGTTAAGTAATAATATGTGCAGAATTTATAACTAAAATATATATATGATGTAACGAAAAGTATTATTATAATTAATTCTATACGTAATGAAAAAGCTGATTAAGTAGCTTAAATATTCTGTTTATTCTTATTTGTGAAAATTTAACGTTATGTAATCACTCATGTAGTTGTAGAGCATTGTATTACATTAGCGAAATGTTTGCGTTCATTTATTGTCATGGAGACACATGAAATAAACAAGCACGAGTCGAATAGAGCGTGACCTTCGGAATGAAAGGATAGGAAAAGATATAAAAGATTTTTAATTAGAGAGAAGGGAGGAAGTTTTTGCAGAGCGGAAAGGAAGGTAGGATACAAGCAAAGGAAGTGGAAGAAAATTATAAGTTCTCTAGGGCAGAAATTCATGAGAATAGTGTTTAGAAGTGAGCCAAAACATAGTGAACCATATACTTAGTTGCAAGTGAAGTGAAGTGTGTTATAAAGGAAAATTAATGCCGTAACTGGATAAATAAAGAACTGGACATTCAATGAAAAATTCTGATTAGTTCCAGTTAGTCTAGGATTACATCTTAATTCTATGTTGCCCTGAGAAGAATTATATTGAAATTAACTAGTTTGAGAAAAGTAAACAAGGAGAATTATCAATGGCTTATTGATGTGCTTTTTTTTTAGAGTAGTGAAGCGCGATTAACAGTTCAGTTAAATCATTGGAGAATTTTTATTAATGTGTTCCGCTAACGTAAATAAGTTAATTCATAAGTGTGCTCACAATTAATTGATGTATTGAAGATTGTATCTGGTAAGAATAGTCATACTTGTTTGTTTGTTTTAACATTAACATGTCTTCGAAGTTCAAAGTCCGGAATAAGATTGCATGGAATATTGTCTACCTTGATTAGTGCTTCCTGTGAATATTAAACATTAAGTACAGCTGACAGATATGTGGAGACTGATTAAATAAGAAGTTTCGTTTTATTAACTTGAGTTAAGAAAGCTTGTGATTTTGAAACTGTGAATTGTATACGTGAAAGTTTAGAACATTTAATTGGCATGAGTGACTTAGCAAGATGTACTAAGTTGATTGTATTGTTTCGTTTTAAAGCATAATTCTTGTATTTGTTATATATATATATATCATATATTAAATGTTTTATTTTGTTAATCTAAATATTGTGTTTGCCTGAATTCCTTTTTATTGCACCGTTCATAAATATTCGAATCTTGCAGGAACCCCGAGTGAAATAGAAATAATTCAGCCTAAATAAATGAGGAGACTGCTAACTTAATTAAAAATTGATCCTACTATTTTATATAGACTAATCTAAGAATAGGGTGGCGCAGTATAATTATAAATTTCCCTACTTTTGGATCGGTGATCAATTTGCAATTAGTTGTTTTATTGATAAGAGTGACTTGAACCAAGATGGCGGATTTAGAACATAACATGAAAATAGAACGTCACGACACTGCACATTCCTGTAGTTCCCTAGCATTCTTAGGTGAAGCATAATAAGTCACATAAAGTTTGTCCATGAAACTCTTAAAGTGATTCACTCCTGCCACACTGTTCACTGTGTCACTAACAGATAATTCAAATTGATGGCTAGCACAATGCCAGAAAATAACACTAGGAAACTTCTCTTGCATTAGCCTCCTTACACCATTACGCACACCAAACAACACAGCTGCACCATCACAAGTTACAGACAATAAACACTCCTTTAAGTAATTTTCAGATAATCCTAAACACTAAGAAGACTAATTAAAGAGTTTAGAATTCCTCTAGCAGTTACGTTCAAATCAAATCTAGGAAAAGACTCACAGGAGCCGAAAGTTCAGGAAGAACTACATGAACAAAAACAATCAACGTTGTTGTGTTACTCACAGTTGTCGATTCATCAACAAGTAATGATATTTTGTTCTTGGAGTTCACTATATTGTCGATTAATATGTTTTTCTCATTTCATTTGCGATATGGCTCACAATGTTAACCATGCTACCTGCCAAGAAGTCTATAGATGTCAAGGTTATTATGGATGCGAAGTGCATATTAAAATTGTAATACCATTGATATTACATTGAAATATATGATGGATATGAAACGCATGAGGATGTGTATTTGATCCATAATGGCCGGTAAGGTGGTTAACCCCCCACGACATCTAGAGACGTCGAGATAAATCTGGATACAAAGCTCTAAAACCCAGTGAATAACATGGATAAGAAGTGCAATTTGGTGTCACTATTTCATCCACATTGGCTGGTAGGGAGGTTAATGCAAGCATTTTCAGAATGAAGAATATATCCCATGTCTAGGCCATTAAGTTCATGTAAATTTATTTCGTCTTCAAAGTTGTTAAATGACTGATTTCTCCTCGCAACTTTGTAAGTGGTTCGAAACAGTTTTCCTGTTACGTCTTTATTATGAGACAAAGTATTTGGGAAAACTTTCTCTAATGTTTCGTTTTTTGCTTCAGATTTTATTTTTTGGCATGCTTTGTGCCCTGCACTCTCCTTATGATCGTAAATCTTTTTTCTTAATGACATTAACTGTTGTTTGCGAGATTCTCCAATATGACTGATTTTACCATTTGTCCTCCATTGAAATTTTCGTTCCCATGTGTTTATCGACAGCAAGACTTCCAACATCACAACACACTTTACAGCCCAACATTTTATTCTTGATATACACCCATTCGTTTCTCTCGCAGAAGCCATTTTTCTGCAAAAGTGTTCAACATTCGGTCCAATCATTATCAGAATCTGCTTCCTTTTGACCACGTGGATCTTCAGTCTTGGTTTCGTGATCCTCTTCACCAAGTGTATTTTCGGTGCTAGTTTTCCGTTTTACAAGATCACAAGTAGATTCAACAATTTCTGCTTCTTCAGCCTTCCTTTTTTTTACTCATAAAGTAACTACTTATTGTACTCATTTTGAACAATGATTGCACTGATTTAACTTAGATTAATTCAAAACTCACGTGAACACCTGCCTGTTGCAGAATGAATATAGAACTGATATTGGAAGCAATCGGAAGTGAACACAACTTCCTGTTTCCAGTTGCGTATCAACCAACCTATGAAACAGGAAAGAAGGGTACCAAATTATGAGTAATCAAAACTGAAAATTCAATTCGTGAACACAGTACCATCTACTGGAATATTTATAATACATTTTGCTGTCAATAAATCTCAAATTTTTAAAAACTTAAGAAAAAAGGTGCTGGTACTGTGTACCACCAGAAAAAAAGCACTGGGTGTTACCAAAACACAGGCAAAAAAAAAACAAAAAACAGGTGAGATTCTTCTAAGCAACAAATACAAAAGATGTTATATATAAGCAATAATCATCAGAGACAAGAAGGAGTAGCTATAGTATTCAACCCTAAATATGACGATAATCTTCTCAAATCACAGACAATATTAGAGCAATGTGAGCAAATATCAGAATGGGGAACTAAACAATGAGATTTAATTGCATCTACTAAGGAAGTCGAGGAATTTTTCGGGGCAAAAAGGAAAAGATGGTCCTTGTTGAAGATCTTAACAGTAGAGCAAGAAATTATTACCACACATACAGAAATATTTTGGGAAAATCTGGAAAAAAGAGCAAAGTTAATACTAATGGTAAGTGCCTGTGGATTTCTGCTCAGGCATAAGCTAGTCATTATTAACACCATGTTCTAACATAAGATGTGCACAAAATCACATGGAGCAAAGACACAAGAAAGAAAAGCCTCACTGACTATATTATTGTTAATACCAATATCTTCATGCTGGCTCAGGACAAGAGTATGTAGATTTGAAATAGGAAGTAATCACCCTTTGATTTTGAACAGGATAAAACTGAATATCATATAGAAAAGAAAAGTGTGTAAGAAAGTTTTAAAAAGAATCAAATCAGAGCAGGTTTCAGAGGTTAACTGTGGACTCAAATACATAAATATTATTCAAGAAAGACATGCAAATGACTGAAAACAGGAACTATGCCTGGGAGATTCAGTGGCAGATCCTGAAGAAAATTGACTGATTCAGCCAGAAGCATGTGGTAAGGATGTCTGCAATTACAGAAAAATAAGAACTCCATGGACTCAGGAAGTTGAAGAGACAGTCAAAGAAAAGAAAAAGAAGAAGAAAACATATTGAAAGTTCCTGGCAAGTAAGTCAGGATGTACTCAGAGAACACAGGTGTAAGAAAATGAAGCATTGCATAAAACATGCTAAACCAAAATCATGAGAAAATAGATATCAGAAGGTGACAAAATATTCTGGAGGTTATTGTAAAAGTTTAAAAATCGAGGAAAGAGTACTGTAAGAATAAAACGTGATCATGCAGACCTGAAAACTGAACTTAGAGATATCTAAGCGCTTGCAGTGATTTTGGTATCAAGGTGCAAGTGTCTTTCACTTTAAGAATAATTGAGAAATTCCTAAAAAACATAGAAATCTATGTTTTGTAGATTTGCAAAAAGGCACATGACAAGATTCCAAGAGAAAAGCTGTTCAAAAAAACTAGTTTATATGGTGTAAATGGGATATCATTGGCAGAAAGAAATGAATATTCACAAGACTGATAAACATAATTGAAAAAAGAATACTGCAATATTTTGGACACATATGTAGAAGGGAAGGCAACTACCTGGAAAAAGTAATCATCCAGGATAAACCATGTGAGAAAAGAAAAAGAGGAAAACCCCCCAACAGGTGGATTGACCAAATATCAAGAATCACTGGACTTAAACTAGAACAAGCAATAAGAGAAGCAGGAGAGAAAGAAATGGCAAAGCATCATCAAGAAGGTCACGAGTCCTCAGACATGAGGAGATCTGAGAGAGAGAGAGAGAGGGGACATCATATCAAGCAAGTCTTAGTCTATATTTGAATTGCAAATCAGCAGTTATAACTGAATGAGGTACAGGAGGATGGTTTGAGGTTAAATCATGTGTGGGACAAGGGTGTATGTACATTATCTCCACTTTATTGACATTATTCATCATCTACATGGATCAACATTACGAAGGAAGTAGCATTAAACCTTATATCAAAATTTGAGATGTTAATCTTAGCACTTGACTTTATACTGATGTTATATGCCTAAATAAACCATGTACAAAGCTGCAGAATTCCCTGACTAAACTGAATAACTGCTGTAATAAATTTGGTATGAAAATCAGCAATATAAAGGCAAAAGCTATGAATATAGGAATGAACATTGAAAACATGAAGTGCATCCTTGAACCTATAGAATAAGTAAAATATTTCAGGTATTTAGGCACAATTTTTTAGTGAAGATAGAAAATTAAATTCTGAAATAGACAATAGAAAAAGAAAAGGTGGTATGGTGGAGAGTCTGCTAAACAAATTTATATGGAATAAGAGAGAAATTAGTCCAAACACTAAACTAGCTATACAGTATATAAGATTGTTCAAACCAATTTTAACTTATGGATCTGATAATTGGATTAGAAATAAAACTTGATTAAAGAATGGAGACCATAGATATGAGTTCTGGGATAGGAGTGCTGTTAGCTTGGTCCACCTTTACTACGAGTTGCCCGGTGTTATACTACCTTACCCCAGTAAGGTAGTACAACACCATATTCAGTCCTGAAGATATTTTCAGGTGCAAACTTTGTTTGCTCACACTTGGATAAAGGATTAAACTAAATTTATTATAGTTTAACCAAGTAAAAAATAAACTTTCAACATCTTTCTCTAAATCCAGAGTAATTTAATAAAAAAAAAAGGTGGCACACCTTTTGGCAACTCCTATAGGTAAGGATGACCTCGTTATTGTTTCTGCCTGGTATCTCCACCTCTGGGCCTGGCTCCCACTGAAGAGACCTCAATAAAGGTCGAAACTAGTCTGGGTAGTGGCCAATCCCTTAATGCATAACATTATACATATCTGCAAGGAGATGTGTTTTGCATTATGGAAGATATGGAAGATTCTCCCATAATGTTGTTGTACTACCTTACCCCAGTAAGGTAGTACAACAGCATATTCAGTCCTGAAGATATTTTCAGGCACAAACTTTGTTTGCTCACACTTGGATAAAGGATTAAACTAAATTTATTATGAGAATGAATAGATGGAATCAAGCAGAATCACATTAAATTAAGATATTATTATTTAGAAATTTGACATTGTTAACATTCGAAAATGTGTGAGCAGAGCTAATCTAAGATGGTACAGTCACTTAAACAGAATGGGAGAGGAAAGGCTAGCAAAACAAATATTTTTTGCCAGGATGGCAGGAAAAGATCCACAGGAAGACCATGATCTATGGACTGATACAGTAAGAAGTGCCTTAGAAGACCAAAATATAAGATCTTACAATATTGAGTCTAGACAGATACTGTACACAACCACCCTCGGGTTACATATCAGGAATATGATGATGAAAAGATGTATTCAGAAGCCATTATAAGATGTGCATAATTCATTGCAATGTGCTTTCTCATAACAGTTGATTTTGGAAACTTAATGTATTCCTAATTATTTCTTTACATACAATAAACACTAGGCTGATTTATCCCTCTCTCCACTATGAATGAAAGCTGACAGTTTATAGTTACAAAACACTATAAAGTTCCCATAAAAAGTTTCATCCCAGATGACAGTTCAGTTTTTCATAACAGCTTTATTACAGAAACAATCTATCAAAGTTTGTACACTGTACTCTAATTATAGCAAATATTGTTATAGCAAGCTACTGAAAAAAGTCCCTCGAAGTCAAGCACATTAATAAAAGAAAATTCACTATAGCAAACTATCCACTATAACAAACTATTCTTATGGTCCTTATGACTGATATAATAAAAATCAACTGTCTTATGTGTAGGTTATGGAAAGTGGAGATTTATCACTGTTTACAACTGATATAATTAATAAAAAGTGTAATGGCTAATTCCTAACATTTGCATTGGCCATTTGATGAAAGATGCACCTGTATTTAAAGTTTTCTGTGCAGCATTTACATAGCAGTTAGACTTTATTAACTAAAATAAAGAGCCAAAAGGCTTCATTTCGGCAATGTAAATTAATATAAATCAAGTGGATATTAAATCCAGCATTATTTCAAAGGGCGAATGTAGAAACTATGAAAGTTTCGTAAAGAAGTTGACCAGAGAGCTTACAGGAATAAACTCGCCATCATTTACAAGTTGCCCTAGTGCAGACCATATAGAAAACATGATCGCTTGCCAAAGAGTCCATATTGGTCACCTTTTATTGGTCTGTTTTGAAAAGGTTTCACTGGCCTGACAGCTGTATTTGAACTGGTTGGTTCTCCTCAGACCAGACAGAAACCTTAAGAGAGCAAAAACTGTCGCTCAGTATACTCAAGAACTTGAAGTGTCAAAGAGGTGTATTTTTCATAAGCAAACTCTCAGTCGGTATGTAAAGTATTTACTAAAATAAAGAGTCAAAAGCCTTCATTTTGGTGATGCTAATATCCACTTGATTTACATAATTTTGTATTGCTGAAATGAAGCCTTTTGACTCTTTTTTATTGCGTGCATAAAGTATTTTAGTAAATACTTTACACACCAAGAGTTCGCTTACGAAAAATACACCTCTCCGACACTTCGAGTTCCTGAGTACTTAAAGACAGTTTTTGCTCTCTTAAGGTTTCTGCTTCTGAGGATAACCAACCAGGTAGAAACAGCTGTCAGGCCAGTGAAACCTTATCAAAATGGACCAATAAAAGGTGATACAGGTATCCCTTGCTTAACGTGGATTTTATTATTGTGGCAAAATTAATTGCTGCAATCCCTTGATATATGCTTGATATATGAAATTAATCATCCGTGTGAGAACGTGAAAGTTTTACTAATTATATGAAGAGACGTGGATTTTATTATTGCGGCAAAATTAATTGCTGCAATCCCTTGATATATGCTTGATATATGAAATTAATCATCTGTGTGAGAACGTGAAAGTTTTACTAATTATATGAAGAGCCAAAGGCTTCAATTCGGCGACATGAACTTATTTAAGTTAAGGGATATTGCATCCCATATTGTTTCTTAGCCGAATAAGAAACTCAAAGAGTTTCGTGCAGAATATAGAAACTATATAAAGTTCGGCGATTCCAAGCGTAAGCAAATACCTGGATAGCAGCACCTGATCCCTAAGGTAGTGCAAACTGAGGCAACTCATAGAAAGGGTGGAGCAAGCTTCAATCACTATTCTTGGTATTTACCCATAATGTGAAATAAGCTCCTAGGAGCTGTATTTCTGTTCAACATTATGAGAGAAGGTCACTACCCAGACCGGTTTCAACCTTTTTTTTGAGGTCTCATCAGTGAGTAGGTAGACCTAGTTAATAATACCAAGTTTGTAGCGAACAGAACTTGCATCCCTTCTATGAGAATAGCCATGAAGGTGTCCTAATAAATTACTAATTATATGAAGAGCCAAAGGCTTCAATTCGGCGACATGAACTTATTTAAGTTAAGGGATATTGCATCTCATATTGTTTCTTAGCCGAATAAGAAACTCGAAGAGTTTCATGCTGAATATAGAAACTATATAAAGTTCGGCGATTCCAAGCATATGCAAATACCTGGATAGCAGCACCTGATCCTATTCGGCTAAGAAACAATATGGGATGCAATATCCCTTAACTTAAATAAGTGAAAGTTTTATTTTTCCCACCAAATATAACATCATTGTTACAACCTATGGACATGGGAGTCATTAAAACTTTCAAAGCCTATTTTCTTAAAAAGACATTCTCAAAGGCAATTGAAACAACGAGTGAAAATCATGAAAATCATGCCACGAAGATCCCGAGAAAATCATGCCATGAGGCTGAGTGCCAGCCAGTTACTTCACTGCTAGCATTAAGAGTGGGTGCATTACAAGCTCCAGTTGTTCTGTTGTACATATTTACAAATTACGTTCTTCGTAAATTTTACAGCGCATTGATCATGTCGAAGAATAAGAGCAATCCCACAACCGGGTCATTAAGTGAAAAAAAAGAAGAGGAACCTTAGATACAAAACTTGATATAATTAAAAGATTTAAATGTGGTGAAAGTAAAAGTAAGAACCAATGCGAATTTGGTTTTAACGAGTCTACAATAAGGACTATTTTATCCAAAGCTGATGAGCATTGTGAGCAAGGTAAAGTGGCATCAACATCTGCAAGTATGCAATGCACACGTAACCGGAGTGCTATAATGGTTGAAATGGAAGATCTGTTGATTATTTGGCTGGAAGACTGCATTCAAAAGAGAATTCCAATTAGTGCCTATAATATCACAGCCAAAGCTCTAAGACTTAAAGAGACTAAATATAAAGAAGACAATTCAAAATTCGCAGCTAGCAAAGGCCGGCGTGAAAATTTTAAATCTAGAGCTGGACTAAAGAATGTGAAAATAGCAAGTGAAGCTGCATCCACATTTCCTGCTGAGCTGCAGGAAATTATTGAAGAAAATGATTACGATTACTGCCAAATTTTCAATGTAGATTAAACTGGACTCTATTGGAAAAAAATGCCATCCAGAACTTTTATATCAAAAAAAGAAGCAGCGTAGCCTGGCTATAAAGTATCAAAAGATCGCTTAACTGTTATGCTTGGAGGGAAATGCTAATGGATTTTAAATTGAAGCCACTGCTTGTCTATCGAACTCAGAACCCAAGGGCTTTAAAAGGATGTAACAAGAACCTCTTTACCTGTCATTTGGCAGGCAAATCAGGAAGCTTGGGTTAACCAAAGTCTATTCGAAGGTTGGTTTGTCTTATTTTTGCCCAACAATTGAAACTTAGCTTTCCAAACTCTTTTGCTTTTAGACAACGCACCTGGTCATCCAAATTCTCTTAATGATCTGTGTGAGAATGTGAAAGTTTTATTTTTCCCACCAAATACGATATCATTGCTACAACCCATGGACATGGACATCATTGCAACTTTCAAAGCCTATTTTCTTAAAAAGACATTCTCAAAGGCAGTAGAAACAACAACGGGAGAAAATGCAATTACGCTCCACGAATTTTGGAAAAAATTTAACATTAAACACGCAATCGAGAACATTCGTGACTCGTGGGAGTCAAGTGTCTTCTAGTTGCATGAAAGCTGTTTGGAAAAACCTTCTGCCAGAATGCGCTAATGACTTAGGTTGTTTTCAAAATCCTGTGAACAATGTGGTCAAAGAAATTATTGAAATTGGTGAAGACCTCGGTTTTGATGGTATTGATGCAGAAGATGTTAAAGAATTATTGGATTCAAATTCAAAAGATTTCAGTGACAACGATCTTCTTGAAATTGAACAACGCACATATGAAGACAACGAACAAATGGAATGTGAAGATGAGGTTCCAAAGGAAATAACAGTCAAAGAACTGGATGGAATATTTCGCAGTTTAGAATCGCTTAAGCAGCAAGTAATGGATATGGATCCAGATGTTAATGGAAGAATGCTTGTTTGCCGAGGTTTGGAGAGTCATTTTGCTTGTTATCGTAGAATTTATGCCGATAAGAAAAAAACTAAAACTGTTCAAACGACTCTTTATAACTTCTTTTGATTAAAAAAAATTGCAGTAACTAATGTAGGTACAAGTATTTATTAAACATTTACTTTGAATTCATTTTTTTACTTTGCATTCATTTTTTATCTTTCCTAAAAGAGTACCACATAAAACGAACTATTAGCACAGTAATCGATCAGGGACAAATTGTACTTTTTACCATTGATTATTAGATTCGATTAACACGATTTTGATATAAGCGTTAACATCGAGGGATACCTGTATATGGATGCTTGGGCAAGCGATCATGTCTTCTATATGGTCTGTGCTAGGGCAACTCGAAAATTCCAGCAAGTGTATTCCCATAAGATCTCTGGTCAACTTCTTTACAAAATTTTCATAGTTTCCATTCAGCTTTGAAAAAATGCTGGATTTAATAGACCTTGTTAATTTTAATAGTTGATTATTGTGCACAGACCACAAGTAATAAAAAGTGAAGATATGTAAATAATTATTAGGCATGCTAATAAGGGAGAGAAACTATGTGTAACATGAATTAATAAATTGTAGTTAATCTAAAGAATCAGGAAGTTTCCCAAAACATAGATATGCATGATTATTTTTTTTATGAACAGTATCAAATAGAACTGAGTTTTCTATAGAACAGTTTTGCTGTTTTCCTTCCAAATAATCTTGTAAAAAAAGTTATTAAATAGAAAGTTCAGTAACCCAGGTTTGCATGTTCTTAGGAAATGAATAGGTCCATTTGTTCAAGGAAGCAAACGCAAGCAATTCTGCTGCTGTGTCCAAAAGGAGAAATATTACATTAAAGGCACTTTGTAAGAGTATCTTGAAGGAAAAGAATATTTAGCATAACAAAGAAAGCAAGCAATTTTTCTGACTTGAAGCTTCATCAGACCACAACAGTTATTAGTTGGTGTATGAATTTGCTGTTTACCTTTGCTTCGAGTACTAAGCTAGTTTTGAGCTGTGAAATTTGAATTTTCCTACAGGTGTTTGGGTTTTTCCTTTCAAAAACATACCTTGCAATGAAAACATTTTGGTACTAGGACTGTAAAGCAGGAAATAAATTAATGCTAAATGAGTAAAATATATTATTAAAGAAAATCTAATCACTTACCCAAAACTCTGGTCAGTAAACCACAGTTCAATAATCAGCTGAATATCTGATTTATGGAGCATCTCTCTTACCTGGAACAAATTTGCACAATTTGTAGAGATAAAACCAATGACATTACAAACAGAAAAGTTCATAATTTTATGGTTTTCAATAAAATCTCAAACAGTAACCCAGAATAAAGAAGAAAAGTTTTTCAAGCATACCATAAAAAACTTTTGAATCATTTCATTCTTTGATGATGGACAAAATGAGATAAAAAAAATTTTTTTTTCTTGCCATCAAATTTCTGATATGTTACTTCAGGTGGAATGAACTCTTATCACGTGACCCTAAGTTAACCAAAAGACAAATCATGGACACTTTCTAGTCATCCATTCATTAATTCTATACAACCATGCAACTTAATCTCTTCTTTATATATAAATAATATATACCATACAGTATTCATATACCATATCCTTAGCACATATGTATTTTTGAAAGTTTTTTGCACTTGGTTATACTATAAATTAAAGATACCAAGAAATGATATTCTTGGTTAAATAGTTTAAATCCTAATATTTTAATCCTTCACAGTCATGAAGTATGTTCAACTGTTCCAGGTTATATTATAACTTTGTTTACGAACACTTGGATAAAAGATTAAATCAAAAATATAATTTCTTGGCATCTTTAATTTACATATGCATTTTGTTTTCTAATGTACCAACACCAGTGTATCATACGTCCTCAGTAATAAATCTTCATATGTCCTCAGTAATAAATCTTCATATGTCCTCAGTAATAAATCAAAGCCACAGTAAAGTATGTTCTGTCACCAGCCTATTTATAGCATGCTAGAATGTTGGTACCAAAATGTTACTACACTCTGTGGAATAAACTGATTTATATATAGTCACCAGTTCAAATAACAAAATGTTATACCATTTTTGTATAGTGATGCATAGTGTAATAACACTATTCCTTATCACAAAAATTGAGTCAAGAGTCATTTTTGGTCTATGCAATCAGTTTATTTATTATTATTGGTATCATTTTAAATTGTGTTTCTTAAAATCTATCCAGCCAATTATATGCATACAGATGGGCAAATTAAAAATATACCTTCTTTTGCATTGTCACAAAATACACAAAAGGAAACAAAACATCTTGTTCAAATATAAAACAGCAAAATTTGCATACACACTGAAAGAGACATTAACTCAACCGATTATTGGTACCTAGAGGTATGGATCATCCATTTATATAATGTAGGAGAAGTAAATGGATAAGATAGTTCAAAATACAGTATGTTTGAAATGTAGCATGGCATACACTTAAGCAAGCTGACACACAAATAGAAATTCAGCTAATGATCAGTGCAGTTAGATGTGATGTACCATGTGTTTTACATTATTGAAAATAACTAATGCCATTTACATTTTTCTCATCTGAAATACTGTACATAGATATGCATTTTTTGTGTATTGTTTGATGATGGCTATGTGACTGCTGCAGAGGAATATCAGCAATAATTTCCACAGTGAAAAATACCAGATCCATATGTTCAAATAATGTTCCACAAACACATGAAAAATCAGCTTACTTCCAAGCATGCTACTGACTGCTGTATGTCCAATATGAGAAAATGTACACAGAAAGGAAATCATTATTCAGATGGGATACTACCACTTCATGCTGCAACATGACTGTCATGTTCCAAGTATGAGACTAACATACATAATGAAGGAATGCAACTATCATATCTAACAAATTAGCATGTTGAATCCAGGTAGGTATCTGGAATTCTACTAGTTTGATACAGGTTTCCTCACATATTGCTATATTTTGTTCATTACCAAGGCAGTTCAGGAACAATAAGTCCACACTACCAGATATCCCCATTTACAGAATTATGACAACTTACAACACAGTAGTAGAAAATACTTTCCAAGATGTTTTTATGTAAATGTCGCATGATATCATTGGTGACCATGAGTGGATCATCTCTTATACCACAACATTCAATGAGTGAAACCGATGCTGGATTTTTGCAAAATTAACTGCTGTAGAACATTTCAATGTTTAAATTAATAAATGTTCATTTGTGAACATCTGTGTTTGCAAATGAATACCAGGAATTACACCAAATTCATTCTTTATATGTTGATGTTTCATGGAAAAAACAGATGCCTAAAGCTAATAATTAACTAAATTTATATAGCTAACTAAGTCAATATTTTGCATGGGATACTGTAGACCCTAGGATGGTACAGAGGATCTTTAGGCAAACAGATAAGAGTAGCTAATTTTTGGTATAGCCTGAAGGAGGTCTGCACGTTATACTTTTTAAGAATGCATACAATATTTTCTGAGGCATCTTCATGGGTACAAAGAAATATATTGAACACATGCATGCAAGCACACTAATAGGAAGGCAAAAACAAACTGATTGTAAAAGATGGGCTCCTACAGTCTTAAATGGTAAACTCTATAGGTGCAATGATGGACACATCTTAAAATGATTGTCTCCCAGATTTTTTGGCAATGCAATGCAGCAGAATTTGTTTAAATTTGAGGAATGTTGTAGTGCTGTAGCAGATTCCAGAAACAGTCTCTCTGATTTAAATTTATTTCTATGTAAGAGGGAAGGTCTGCATGTTATACTTTTTAAGAATGCATACAATTTTTTCTGGGTGCACCAGATGTAGGCTTTTTTTTTTAATTATTATTAAGGGGGAAGCCAGTGGCTAAAAAGAGCATCCCAAATGTGACTGGTTTCAGTGGAGAGGATATTGTGGTCAAGCAGATGGATCTAGCCCTGTTTGCTAAGGTTTTGATAACACAGGTGAGTTTTCTATAGAGTGAAAAGGATAAGGCTCCAGGTAACTAGTGTCAAGAAAGGCAGACTGTTATTGTTTTCCTTTTCAATGGTGAAATAAGTCCTCAGGTGTCAGCTGGTGAAGTGTGCTAAAAACATTTTTAACATGTCCCTGCCATGTGGTCAAATGGAGAATACTTCAACATAGCATAATCATATTGTGGGTTTGAGAAGAACAGAGTTCGATGCCATGTTTTCAAAATGCCTTGGATGTTGTATATCATCAACGTTGTTTAAGATCTACTTGGATTTCAGCTTTGAGGATTGGAACACAATGCGTGGAATAGGTGTACCCATAGGAGATCAAGTCCTACATTTTCTTCTTTTCAGTGATGATCAGATGATTCTTGCACAGGACAAGGAAGATGTAGAATACCAGATGAAAAAATTGTTGGATACATAAACATTGGGTGTGAAAGTTAATTTGTTTAAAATCAAGTATCTAGTAGTTGGGGTGATAGTGCAATATATCTTAAGTTACAGGTGAAAAATATAAAATCAGTAGATTCCTTCAAATATTTTGACTCCATGATGAATGTCTGTCCAGTATGAAGTAGACACAGCTTTTCAAACAGGACATGCACAAGAGCAGCTATTAGAACCGTGAATAGCATTTTAAGGAGTCGTAAGATCTCAAGGAAAACTAAGAAGATGCCTGTATCATATGATTATATGAGTAAATGACCTATGGATGTGAGTGTTGGACACTCACTAACAGCCAGAGGAGACAAAGTAGAAGTTGTGAAAATGGATTCGTTCAGATGAAGTATGAGAGCTGCACATATGGATCATCTGAGAAATGCATATATTGAAATGGAGATGAAGTTGAACGGTCTATTATGCAGAGGATGGAGGCACATGCTTTGAAATGATCTGGAAATGTCCAGAGAATGAAAAAACGATGGCCATTGAGAATTATGAACTGGTCATCCCCTGGAAGGAGAAAATAGAAAGACCAAGGTTGCATGGAAAGGAAGTACTGTAAGAGAGATGGAGAAAAGAGGCTTAAAGGATGAGGACTGATGGAATCGTATAGTGGAATCTGAAAACAGGAAACTACTGACAAGTGGAGAAGCCCGAAAGAAGAAGAATTTAGAATTGTTATATTATCTTTAACCTTCGTAATGCTGGAAAGTTTTAAAAACAAACAAAATATAAAGAACTTATTAACAAATCAGCACATGGCTCCACATTTATAAATGCTCAGGAAATGACCGTCAGCAAAAGTAGTAAATAGGAGGATGTTATGAACAAAAAAGCTACGAAAGTATTATTTATCTAGCTTGATGTTTTATAAAGTCATTCTTCTTCAAGAAATATAAATTAAATTTAGCATTTTTGAAGAGATTTCATATACTATATATAAAATAATATATTAATGTTTATATTAAATTTACATTAAATGCTATTCCAGTGGGTGTGGACTCCTGTTTGCTATTTTGTTATGAGACTAATTTTTTTTCACTCTGATTTGTTAGTATTGTGTGATGTAATGCTTGGAGGCACGGAGTGGGGGGGGGGAAGCAAGAGAGAGAGATCAAAGCAAAACACAAGGAGCTAAAGAGAAAAAATTAAAAATGGGTTTTTGTTGAAATAATATCTGCAAAGATTATGGCAAAAATTCCCTTTTCCTGTATATCTGCAGATATTAAATTTTAAGAAAGTCATGTAGTACTGTACTTTAAATACTGAATATGAAGAACAGGCCAAATAAGCCTAATACTGTTTCATAAAGACATAAGTCTAAAGAAGCTCTTAAATGTTTTTCACTGATCTGGATTTTTTTCTGCTAAATATGTCATCTTATGCTGCATGCTTAACAATCATAATCAAATTATGCTGTTTCTAAATAAGGTATCAAGTCTAATAGAAAGTGCGTATCAGTGCTATTTAATATTTTTTTCTTTCTTTCTACACTGATAAGAATATGTAATAGCTATAAACTCCAGGAGAAATAACATTACATATTACATTTGGGAGAAATGCATTGGAAATTTTGTCTACTGGTACAATGAAGATGAAAAAGCTAAAATTAAAGACAAATTTTTATGATCTACAAAACAGAACAGACAAGTTTCCTGGAGAAATTATAATTCTTGGAAACTCCAATGGAAAAGCATAATAATCCCAAGAAATAGAAGAAAGCAACTGGAAACATGAAGAAACTGTGAATAATAATGAAACACAACTGCCCATTAGTGTATTGCTAATAACTTAATAATAAAATCTTTACAAATAAATATACATAGAAGTTTACAAAAGAAGAACCATCAGAGAAAGGAATAGTCTGGTTATATAATTGTGCACAGAAGATACTTTGATTTTTATAGCGTATTAGCATCAATGCATATAAGTGATGAATATCTATAAGTAAATAAGTTAAAATTGGTATATTAGATGTATAAAAATAAAATTTAAAAAAAATAGTACATTAAATGTACTATTTTATGTTAGTTTATGTTGCTAATCACAAAGGGTTGATTTATCTATAGTACATAAGTGCTGTGGGTAGGCTAAGAATTTTCTGTCATTTTTTTGTATTTTTTACACAGATTTACAATTTTTATATTTTATTCTACAAGAAATTAATCTTTCAGATTAATTTCTTCTTGAAATTAAACCGTAATAGTCTGGTCTACACAGGGTTTGTAAAGAGAAAGTTGTTCTTGCTCAGGTCCTCAATGACATTGTTATCTTTCACACACCTTTATTGAAGGATAATGACACATTGTAAAAATAATCATAATTTAAAATTCTGAATATTTTTACGTATTGTTTATGTTAACATGTTTATTAGTTTTAGTTTCATAACTCGCATTGTTGGCACTTGCGATGTGCCCGTTATTGAAATTGTTTTGTCAAAAGTGATATGTAAAGCAGTTAAAAAATTGATGTACTTACCAGATTTGATATTTGTATTACTTACAGGAATTTTATTGTAATTTAAAATATTAAGTTTTGTGTTTTTATGAAGACATTCTCTTGTCGCTAACGGAAACAACCGTGTCAGCCATTATACAGTATTTAGTTTTTCGCTTGCCATTTTCAAGGAGTGCGCATGCTCACCGAGAAGTTTGATGTGTGATTGACAGCTGACAAGTTCGGTATCAAAGCAACGGGAGAGTAAACAAGGAGAACGTTCGGAAGGAATTTAGAACACAGGCCGGCAGATATTTAGGTTCAGAGGAACTTAAGTTTTTATGTGACAGTCGGAGGAAAATTAATAGTATATTCTGAAAAAGGAATCGTGGAACTATTAAGTTTAAAGTGGAATAAGTATTGACAAATAAAAGGTAAATATTGCTATAGGCGTTTTAAAAGGAATATTGGAGGAAACGCTAATTGGAAGATTTATAGTAGATTCCGAAAAGGGAATCGTAGAACTGTAAGTTTTTTTTTTAATTGGAAGAGTTAAGACTGTCAATAAGCATTTAGTGAATAAAAGAAGAATTTGCTATTTACGTTCTAAAGGAATGTCCGAGAAAACTCTGATTAGGAAGTTTCATCTGCATTATGGACACCGGATCTAACTATTATTTCTACTAAAAAGAGACAGAATTAAGTCAGGAAGATTTTATGTGTGCTACATGAGTGATGAAAAAGGATCTGTATAAATGAAGAATAGAGTCATATATCTTCGGAAAAGGGCCTTGACAGAGAGAGAAACTGGCTATGAACATTTTGTCATTTTGAAAACAAAGTGTTTAGTCTTAAGTGTAAGTTTATTTTAAAAAGGCCTTGGATCCAATTAAATTTGTAGTTAGTTATATAAAGTTGTTTGAAGTGTATATATATTGTTTTTGTTTTATTAAATGTGTTTATTTTGGTCTTGAGTCAGTGATTATTTGGATTCTGAAAGAAAGAGTTAAGATCATTGCACCAATTGGAGTGAACCCTTGTGCATATATTAACATATAGGTACACTCAGAATTTAAAAAATTAATGGTTAGAAAAAGAGATTGATTAAAAATCTCCTCTTTAAATAAACTAGTTATTAACAACATGCCTTTGTGCGAGTATTGTGGCTCTGCATTAACAATAATACATTTTTAATAGACTGCCCTCATTATATTAATGAGCACAGTCATTAATTTATTGCTGTTAGTAATCTACCTGAGCCTTACACAGGAAAATTTTTTTTCAGTGTAAAATCTATACCTAGTTTTTTTAATTTTTGCATCTTGTAGAACTTATTGTTATTCTTTCTATTCCATAATGTTTTCCACTGGGTTATTCGTTTGTTTCATAATCTGCATGTGATTCATGCAGGGGGGAGAAGTAGATGATGGTATCTTAGGGAACGAATTGACCTAGCTACAGCATCTGCTGCCTCATTTTTCTTAATCCTGACACTGCTTGGGATCCAACACAGGTAAACATCCAAAGATGAAGTCTCCTTATCTGATAGAGAAAATCTTGGATCCAGGAGAGATTTTGTTAGTATGCCAAACTTAACTGTCTGGAGAGTGCTTTATTTGGTATAAATTATGTGCCTTAGGTAGCATTTCAATTTTATATAATGTAAGCTCTATTGTATGCAGCTCTGCAAACATTGGCACATTCAGGAAGGATCTGATTTGATATTATGATGTCTGGGAAGACAGCCACAGACTCTACTAGAGATCTGATTTTGAAATATCTACAGACATCAGAGTACTCTGCTCTATGTATATCCAATTGGTATATTCAATGAGTCTTCAGACTCAGTGGAGGTGCCAGTACAATAATAACAATAATACGTATATGAAAGATGCTAGCAGAAAGAGGGATGGTGGAATGTCTGACTAATCTGCACAAGGAGAAGATGCATGGTCTTCTCCTTGTGCGGCAAAGGTTGCCACACAAGGTTGGTCGATTGGTAGAGCCTCTGCTACTAATGGCTCAGTTAAGTAAGTTTGAGCGTGGTTAGTAGTTGGAAGGGGAACCAATTGTTCGATGCTATTGGCACACTCTCCCTCTATGAGTCTTTGGACTCCCTGGAGGTGTCAAATAATAATAATAATAATAATAATGGTGGCAGCTATGGCACGGTAGTGGTAGTGTATTTAGGCATCCATGCAGTATTGTCTATCCTGATGTTTACAGTTTGTAGTAATGATTTTATTCACAAACCAAAAGAATGTATAGCAGTCTGATCATCATCATCAAACTGCCATACATCAGATTATGAGAATTGCAACTGGAACATTGTGAATACCACTTGTTGCTAGTTTTTACATTGAAGCAATCAGTGCAATATCAGCAACTATCTTTACAATATTCTACCACCATAAAATCACTGCCAGACCATTCCACATGACCAATATCATTTTTTGTCCACATTGTGAAAATTTATACAATTTGGAAAAACTTTTCAAACCTCAATAAATTTGGGTGCATGAGACTCCCAAATATGGGAAGCATTAATACTCAGATTTTTAACTAATGGCCAAAACTACCCAATTTAGCACAATGGGGGGGGGGGGGGTGCCATTTAGGACTCTAGATCCGACTTTAGTTTTCTTTCTTCAACCTCATTTGCCCAGTGTTAGTGCTTGAGTGAGCGTATTGTTTTTTGTGATCTCTGATGATGGCAATGTAGCATTTCCAAAATATAAGAAAGTTAATTTTTTTGATAGTGTTAATTAATTTTAAGTTTTTATAATTCATATTTTAATATACATTGTTATTTCCTGAAAAATAATAGTTACAAGTCAGTGAACTTTGCATCACTGCTAGAATTCATTGTATTGTCCTCACAATTTTGGACATATGTCCTGTAAATTTTAGATCCACATCCACCACCAACCCAAAATCTCTTATTTCCTCCACCTCCAACAATATATCCCCACGAACAGTAAATTCTACATCCCATCTTTGTTTTACAAATTTTAAAACCTTACATTTTGCAAACCTGAACTGGCATTCTCACTCCTGTGCCATTCACTCAGTCTATTCAAGTTTTCTTGTAAGGCCACATCTGCTCTACTCCTCATAGTTTAACCCAACTTTGCATCATCTGCAAACAACAGTATATCCCCATTCAAATCTTTCCCAATATCATTAACATACAGGTTAAACAGCAATGGCCCTAAAACAGATCCCTGAGGAACATCACTAGTGACTTTCCTCTTCTGGGATATTGCTTCCCCATACACAACTGGCTGATACCTATCAGATAACCAGTCTCCAATCCAATGCACTAATCTAATATCCAACCCCATCTGCTCTAGTTTGACCATCAACTTATCATGCAGTAATCTATCAAAAGCCTTTGCATCATTTTCCAAATCCAATGCTGCTGTCACCTTATTGTAATAAGTAAGTAGATTAGTAAAACATGACTTCTTAAGGAAAATCCATGCTGTCCATCAATGATAAGAAGATTGTTGTCGACCCAATTCTGGATCCTGATTCTCACCAGCCTTTCCAACACTTTATTGATTGGCCTATAATTTGATGGTTGAATTCTGTCACCTCCTATATGAAGCAGTACAATCTTGCCTTCTTTCCACTCCTTTGGAACTTGAACCAATGTAAGACTCATATTAAACGGATATGTCAAGGCAGATATCTTGGCACATTCTTCAAAATACATGGTGATATATCATCAAATCCCACAGCCTCATTAATATCAAGTTTGCTTAAATCGGAATATACCTCTTCCTCAGTCAGTCGGTCTTTCCTCCTAGGAAGTTGCCCTTATACCATTTTCTCCAATCAATGCCATCCCACCATAATAGTTTTTTTTTTTCCTGGCTCATATTGAAAGAACTGCCTAGGATTTATTATTATTTTTTTTTGGCTTCATTAGATAACTGCTGCTCATAATGAACTTTTGCTACCCTTACCGAGTTACCCTCCTTGCCTGTTCCTTGTATTTCTAATGGAATTGATTATTACCACTATTCTTATGTTGCCTCCATAATGTCATTTTTTCTCTGTATTGCATGCTTAATCTCTTCATTCATCCATTCCGACCTACCTTATTTAACCTTCTGACTTTTGGAATACATTTAGAATATACTTTTTCATTCATCCTCACTGTTACACAAAGTATAAATATTTTTACCTCAGGCAATTTCATTTCAAGAAGCAAATTACAGAATCAAAATCAGTTTCTTTTACAACTTTATAAACAAAATGTATCAAAGTAGAGGATTCATTAAAGCCACTTTACAGTTTCATATTTCTCAAATTCCATCACATGTTCCAAGAAAATAATCGATATCACTAGTGTCCTTGAGCCAGAAGATGAAACTTTCTATTTAGTCTTTTTTTCCTGAATTGAAAGAGAACATCTACTCAATATCTCCTTAATTTAAATGAAATATATACTGATCTTTAATTGACCATGATTTAAACATCTAATACCAACAAATTTCGCCAACGGGGCTGTCCGGCTTCTTCAGGGCTTATAATGGTAAGAGAAAAAAAACTCAAAGTGGCTAGTATAGAGAAAATGGAGTAACACTATAGCATAAATTAAACATTAAAATAGAACGCATAACATTACACGCATGGAGCGAGTTGTGTCAGTCACTGTTATGAGAGCATGTTCTGTAGTTTTGAGCGAAATTAAATTCTGACAGACTGAGTGATCTTATTAAGGTTTTCCATATGTCAGCTATCATCATTCCCTGGTTTCTGTTAAGATTTTCTCCAGAACGGAGGACTACAACGGCTTCCTTGAAATTTCTACAACGGAAATCTTCTAGGTAAGGCATGGAGTTGCTATCCCAATCAATGGTATGGTTAGTAACGGCGAAATGGGCTAGACCTGAGTTGTCTGTTCTGTTATTAACATCTCCTATATGTGTTCTTTTTTTTTGGATTTCGAGACTTCTCAACATCTGTCCTATATAGTTCAGACTCTCAAAACATCTCAAAATTAGACCCAAAACCTTTAGTGTGGTGGAGGTACGTAGACGATGTTTTCATAATTTGGAGGGACACAAAAGCAGCTCTTTTGGACTTTTCAACCAAAATTAATTCTTTTCATCAAAAAATACAATTCACTTTGAAACTGGAAAAAGATAATCAACTACCATTTTTAGATACCGTAATCAAGAAACTAGCAGATGGACATATCGAACTAATAGTCTACCGCAAACGAACACACACTGTTCCTTCACGTTACCTTCATTTCAAATCAATTCACCATATTTCCCAGAAGCTCAGCATAATACATATGCTCAAAAATTGAGCCACGAACATCATCTCAGAAGAAAAAGAACGTTATGATGAAATTACTCATATATCAGAGACATTAATAAAAAATGGCTATCCAAGGAATTTAATCAACAAGATTCTTCATAGAAACCCTCCACAACAACCTACCATCACTCAAGAGAGTTCATCCATAGTTATTCCTTATGCAAGTACAATGTCCAAAAAGATTGCAATGCTTTTTAAACCTTTCAACATCAGAGTTGTATCCAAACCAGTCAAGACTGTCTGTCACATTTTAAGATTGCCAAAAGACATTAATGCTTTTTTCAAAAACACTGGAGTGTACAACATCTCATGTGCTTATGGTCTAAACTATAGAGGACAGATGTCGAGAAGCCTTAAAATCCAAAAAAAAGAACATATAGGAGATGTTAATAATAACAGAACAGACAACTCAGGTCTAGTCCATCATTTCGCGATTACTAACAATGCCATTGATTGGGATAGCAGCTCCATGCCTTACCTAGAAGATTTCCGTTGTAGAAATTTCAAGGAAGTCGTTGTAGTCCTCCGTTCTGGAGAAAATCTTAACAGAAACCAGGGAATGATAATAGCTGACATATAGAAAATCTTAATAAGATCACTTAGTCTGCCAGAATTTAATTTCGCTCAAAACTAACAGTGACTAACACAACATGCTCCATGCGTATAATGTTATGCATTCTGTTTTAATGTTTGATTTATACAATAGTGTTACTCCATTTTCTCTGTACTAGCCACTTTGAGTTTTTTCTCTTACTGTTATAAGCCCTGAAGAAGCCGGACAGCCCCGTCAGCGAAACGTTTTGGTATTAGATGTTTATAAATCATGGTCAATTAAAGATCAATCTATATTTCATTTTAATTATATTTTAATTATATATTATATGTTTGAATGACCAAATATAAACTAAACAATCTCCTTAATTTCCTAACAAAAAATTCTCTGGTCTGTATTCTCAAAGTTCCATTTTCTCTCTCTCTCTCTCACTTTTCTCTCCGTTACCAAGGTACTGAATGTCCTCTCTGTCAACTATCAATCATCCATCAACCTCCTCTGTGAGGATGTGCACTTGTTCAACAAAGTGGCAAGGAAGAAGTCAGTAATGGCCGACACACTGACATCATTAGCAAAAGTTGTACATCTTTATGATGAATGACAGATATCACAGTGCACTTAACAATTCTGAATTACAATAAAGAACCACTGAAAATATTACAATTATTGGATATCTAGTAAATACAATTCATTTCACATACAAGAAAAATTGTGAACGGAAGCTTAGAGAAGAACACAGTGGATTCAAGACAAATAGAGCTTTGTCAGGATCATGGGAATATAACAAGGATCTGTATTTAAGTTTTGTAGATCTGGAAAAGACAGAGAAAGTGCAAAGAAAAAAAGCTGTCCCAAACACCACGATTATATGGGATATTATATTAAGCAATACTTAGTCTATATCTGAGTTGTAAATCAGCATGTTAGAATTTAAGGAAATACAGGAAGATGGTTTGATGTTAAATCCGGTGGTTCAATCAGTTCTTTACTTTATGCAGATGATGTTATAATTCTAAATAAATTATCACAAGTCTGCAAGATCTGGTATGATTAGCATTCATACCAGAGCTAATCTCAGGTGCTATGAACTGGCTTAACCAATGAACTGGCCTTAACGTATATACATGTAAATAATTAAATAGATGTAGAGTCCATTGGAATTAATATAATATTTAGATACTATTGTAATAATATGGATATGAAGCTTATATTTTTGATATATTTTATCCATGTAGTTGTTTGGGTGGTTAAATAGAATGGGGGAGTAAAGGTAAGCAAAACAAGTGTTCTTTGCAAAGAGACCAAAATCTAGGTGGATTGATACAGTAAAAAAGTGCCTCAGAAAATAGAAATATAAGATCTAATAATATTTGAGTCTTGAGACAGCAAATTAATTTGGAGAAGAATTGCTAATAGGAAGTTAGCAATGATGTAACTTTTTCATATGGATTACTGACATGTACATCCCATCCCTGAAGGTACATGGCAGGAATTTGGTGACTGATGATGATAGATAAAAAAAGGTAGGGGGTACGTCATGTCAGGTGTGTGTGTGTGAGAGAGAGAGGGGGGGGGGAAACATTATTAATATGATGTCAATAAAGGAGAGATTTGATATTGAGAAAAGTGATGCCAAAACTGCCTGTGATATCTGAAATGTCATCATCATCATCAAATTCCTGACATGTACTCTCAAGGGGTGTTCAGGATATGATAGTACTACATGAAAAATTTACAGCATTACTAACTTCCTATCCTCCAAATCAGTCTGTTACTTGTCAAGACTCCAACATCATTATCAGATCTTATATTTCTATCGTCTAAGGCACTTTGTACCGTATCAATCCACCTATATCTTGGTCTTCCTCTGGATCGTTTTCCTATATCTGAAATGTACAGAATTAAAATTTGGACTGAAGACTCAAAATGGATGGGATATTTTTTTTAATTTATGAAAAAGTATGTATGGGTAATGTGGAGATTAGTGGTATGGAAAATTGATTCCATAATATTAAGAGAATCAGTTGCATGAATTATGAGTTAAAGGAGGTTATCTGGTTTATGAATTTTTGGTAATCTGTACATATTGGGGTAGGAGATTAAAAGGTTTGAGCATATTAGATAATTTGGAATGCTAGGCCACTTTTTCTTGAATAATTCTTCTTTCTTTTGAATTAGTAGGGTGATAATCTAATTGCCTATGTGTGATTCTCTGTAATTAAAATAATTTTCTAGTTGTATTCACTAGTATTAAGGACTATTGCACCACTCTTTGGTTCTGATAATTTTTATTTTTCTGCAGATTTCTAAGAGCAAAGGGTTCATTACACCCCCCCCCCCATAGTCTCTATGAAACATGAAAAACTGGTGTTGCTTAATCATTTAATTCATTCCTATGTGCTGTTTCATTTTTAAACTGTCATAGTGCAAGTTTAAACTAGCATTAACTTAAGTTGCTGTATACATGTATAGCTCCAACACACTCAATACTGTGGAATAAGAGTAACTGATTATGGAATATAGTTAGTGTTCAATTAAAACAATGGAGTTCTGTTCTAACAATTCCTATTGTAAGTTAGAAAGGTCATAAGTTGAACCATAACGATACATTTAACAGTTAACATGCCCAAATGCTAAAATGTGCAGGTCTTTTTTGTTATATTTTTAACTAATTTTTGTTTACAGTGAAATAATATAATGTACACATCATAATATAAAATTACTATGTATGGTACTGACTGAACTCTAACAATTTCTGGACGATAGATTGGAGGAGGCAAGGTAATCAACCATAATTTCTTCAGATTTAAGAATTGCAGCAAAACATTTCAGGGATGGTTCAACAGATGCATAACTGGTAAAAGGTCCAGGTTCAGATCTGGGTGGTGAGGGAAGGCTGTTTTAAAAATATGTACATTACCAACTCAGCCTGCAGTTTGCCTTTTCTTTTCTGCATAAATTTTTTTGTAGCAAGCAACTGCAGCATACATTATTCTGACTCCTTTGGTAAATCTCTCCATTTCCTTAAACAAGTAAACTGCCTTATTAACAGAGGTGCATCTATCAATTTTTTTTTCTGGGGGGGGGGATTGGCTTCTGCATACTGTTCTGCCTTTTTTCTCTTTTCTTCTTCATGTTCTTCTGCTCTGCCCTCTTCTGCAATTTTCTGTGCTTCAATCTGTACAAAGATATTTATTTTTTTTGTTCCACATTCCATTTTGTTCTTACAACTCGTTAGCTAGCAGAATTATCTTGTCCCAAGTCACTTGTAAGGCTTATCTTTGTTGAATCCTCTCAATATACAAGTGTATATTTTTAGCAGCTTCTTCCAAACATCATTCATACACACTACTGTCACCTCACTCCATACTGCATATACATTCTTGTACAATGCAAGATATTATATTCCTTCCAAAAGTCTGTGAGGATTTCCTCAACTTCAGAAACAGCAACAGCATGAATGAAAGAATGCCTTAAATAAATGTTTTGAAGGCAGCAATAACATCCTGGTCCATGGGTTGCTAAAATGAAGTTTTATTTGGTGAACTTGCTAAATGGATTGCTGTGAAAAGCATAAGTAGTCATAAGTAACATCATTAAGTCGAGGACTAACTGTATACACTTGGTTTATGTTCAATGAAAATAAGTAATTTCTAAATATTGACTAATTCTATACTTAATACATACCCTATGTCCATCCACCAACAAATGTAATTTGAATGTCACCAGATCATCCAGTTGTACTTCTTCATTTTTGTAGAGTATTTGAAAGGTTTTACTAACTGCTGTACCATTAACAATGCATGCAGGAAAGACCAGTGAACATGCTAAATGGAAATAGAAAGACCAACTACTTAGTCTAAGTTTTAACATTTTCTTTTTCATATCAGCAAACAGATAATACAGCATAAAAAAAGCAAAAAATAAACTTACAAGAGTTACGTGGTAGACTAACTTCGATTTTTGCTGGTAGTTTTGGATTAATTTTTAATCCAGTCCTAACCTGATAATATCTGTAAAGAGAAATCAAAGAAAAAAGGTAGTAATTTGTTTATATGACACTCATCTTCTCATCAGATTCCTTCAGTTACAAAGATAAAGCAAAATGGTTTGAAATATAAGCCAGTGTGGCTGGCTGAATGAATACTGTCTCCAGTTATTGACAAACAGGTTATATGTATGTGAATCCTAGTAAGACAGATGTCTGTTATAGCCTTTAGGTGATTTTTACTGCTTGGTGCGAGAATATCCTGATTACTGGAAGTCTGAAATGGCTTGATCAAAATACCATGTTTCTTCACTAAAGCAGGGTTTCTGGATTATCCAATCCAGAAACCCTGCTTTGGCTCACCAATGTACTATAGGTTTATGATTTTGTGTGTGTGTGTGTGTGTGAGAGAGAGAGAGAGAGAGAGAGAGAGAGAGAGAGAGAGAGAGAGAGAGAGAGAGATTTTCATTAAAAAGAAAACAACAAAAACTGAAAAAATATGATCCAATCTTGTTACGTAGTCATGTTTTTTTTTACATACATCTTAGTTTGATTAATCAACATCACTAAAGAAATGCCTTTGTATATAGTGTTTCAAAAAAATTTTCTCCTCCAACTCCTACACAGATGACCAAGGAAAATCACCTGCTACCATACATATAAAATGAGTCCCACATGCCTCCTTCAGTTTTTCTGCAAAAAAGATATTAGAACACTAAACAGATTTAGACACTAAAATGTCTTCTGGTCCTGATGAAATTTCTTCGATTGGTACTCAAACATTGTGAATCAGAGCTAACACTTATCTTATTATATTCAAACTGGATTTATCCCAATGAATGAAAACAAAAACATAACCTATTCCAAAGAAATAAGCCTACTGTCAAAATGCCATCCCACTGCCATCACATCAATCGTGTCCAAAATAATCAAGTCAAAAACAGTCAACTTTTATAATACCTAGGGGCCAACCAATTAATCAACAACCATCAGTGGGATTCCACCAATCTAAATCCATGGCTTACTTCTTAGTCTACATCACCCACCGCTGGACACGTACCATGAAAAGGATTAATGTAATATATTGTCACTCTTGACATTTCAAGAATATTATCTGGCATTAAGGTCTGCTCAATAAACTGCCATCATCTGGTCTACCTGCTGCCCATGTAACTAGGTAGCAAGCTTTCTTTCTGGTAGTTCGCTCAACAGCATGGTGGATAGTTCCTTGCTTTGAGCAGAGCTGCCCACCAATGCAATAATGCCTCAAGACTCTGTTCTATCACCTGTTCTCTTTCTCCTATACATAAATGACCCACTCTCAATCACCACTAATCCTATCTACAGTTCTGTGGAGAACAGTACACTCCATTTGTCCTACTCATTCACAACAAACCATTAAGGGTCCAGACATCCCAAGCTTCAAAATCTGCAACCAGATTTTGAAGGTTGCAGATTTTCTTTATTTTATAGAGATCAGTGCCTTAAACACTGATCTCTATAAAATCTTTCAAATGGAGTAAGGATAACCTGTCATTTCAATGCCATAAAAATGCAGTCTCGACTTTTCTCCAAATTGGATCTCATCTCACCTACCCTTGTCCTCAGTAATATACAAATCACCAGACTGGATCAGATTTCTCTCTCAATTGACCCAATTTACCTCCAGTTTCTCTTGGCATAAAATATATCACATCAATAGCTTCCTCAGCCTCTAAAAACATAGGCATTCTTTAATACTCTAGATGCAACTTTTTATTCATCCAGAAATCCCAAATCAGCCCAACATTAGAATACCATTCACGTATTAGAAGTTTCTTCAATTCACACGAAAACTTAAGAAATAAGTAAATAATATTTATTTTATTTCAGTCCAAACAGGCCATCAGTGGCAATGTCAGTTAATTGCAGGATAGAATGTGAACAATGGATTGATTTGAAACAGTCAGTGTTGCCTCCTGTTATTATTATTATTATTATTATTACGGGCAACTCCAGGGAGTCATTAGACTCATCGAGGGAGGCCCCAAATCATTTTCATCACAACTATTCGACATTCATACAGTATCTATCATACCTCGCCTTAAACTCATTCACTGTCACAGCATCCACCACAGACTCAGGGAGCGCATTCCACTCATTCACTACTCTAAAAGTAAAGAACCCAGCTCTAACACCTTTACTAACCACACTTTTGCCCAGTTTCCATGGATGTCCCCTAGTCCTCCCACAACCAGCCCTGTTCTCAAAAATATCTTCTGAATTAATTTTATAGAAACCCTTCAGTAATTTGAATGTCTCAATCATATCTCCCCTCCTCCGCCTATCAACCAATTTTTGCAACCCACAAATCCTCAACCTGTTCTCATACGGTTCATTCCACAGACCTGCTATCATCTTGGTCACTCGCCTCTGGATCCTCTCCACCTCCTCCCCATCAAGAAGAAACCTAGGTGACCAAATCTGAGCACAGTAGTCGAGATGAGGTCTTATCAAGGCTCGATACAGAGGAACAATAACCTGCTTGTCTCTGCTTGTCAACGTATTCTTCAGCAACCAAGTGATTTGATGAGCTGATTTGGCCACTTTTGCAATGTGTCCCCTAAATTTCAATTCCTTATCCACCAACACTCCTAAATCTCGTGCCTCATCAATTTCCTGGAGCACGGTTCCACCAATGCAGTAAACTGCCTCCCATCTTTTCACCCCAAAATGCATAACCTTACATTTTGCCACATTAAATTGACATCCATTCTCCCTAGCCCAGACCTCCAATCTATCCAAATCATCCTGCAAAATTTTGACGTCATCTGCATTCACTATTGCCCTACCCAACTTCGCATCATCCGCAAACAAATGAACTGTTCCTCTCAGATCCTTTCCTATATCATTTATGAACAAATTAAACAGCAGTGGTCCAAGAACAGATCCTTGTGGTACACCACTAGTCACAGGCCGTCTAGTGGACTCTACTCCTGAGTAAACCACTCTCTGATATCTCTCCGTCAACCACCCTCCTATCCATCTCACCAACCCTATGTCCATTCCCATATGCTGCAATTTACTGATTAGAATTCCATGTGGTATCCTGTCAAAGGCCTTAGCAAGGTCCAGCAGAATCACTGTAAACCCATTACCCTTATCCAGTTCAGCCGTCACTGTGTTATAATACGTGAGCAAGTTACTGAGGCATGACCTACCCTTCACAAAACCATGCTGTCCCCGATACAGTATCCCATTTTCTTCTATCCAATCTTGTATTTTCCTCTTGACTATTTTCTCTAAGACCTTGATAATGATTCCTGTTATGCTGATTGGCCGGTAATTTTCAACAGCAGCCTTGGAACCACCTTTGTGCAGTGGAACTATTTTCCCCTCTTTCCACCCCCTTGGGACTGACCCAGTCCTGAGGCTCAAATTAAACATAATGGTCAAGGGCACTGACAATTCTTTGGCCGCTTCACGTACGACACGAGCTGGTATACCATCCAATCCCACAGATGTATTGACATTGAGGTTCTGTAATAGACTAGTTACCTCTACCTCATTCATCACAATTCCAGTATAAGCTGTTGGTTCCTCCATTTCCGCAAAGCCACCACCTGGATGATATACTCTTGCAAAGTGCTCGCTCAGTAATTCCACAACATCGACTGATTCAGTTACCTCCCTACCCTCAGCATTTTTTAAGATCATTCTACCATGAGCATTTTTCCTTTTACTTGCAACATATTGAAAAAACTGTTTGGGATTCTCTTTAGCCTGCATGGCCAATTTCCTTTCGTAATCTGCTTTTGCTTTTCTTACCACCCTTGTTACCATCCTGGCCTGAGCTTTATACTGTTCATGCACCTGATGGTCACCCTTCTCCTTAAATTCCCTCCACAATTGTTTCTTTTTTTGCAGCTCAAGCTTAATAGTGTTATTCATCCATTTAACCCCTACCTGATTTATTATTCGGACTCTTGGTATACAGTCAACCATTGCCTCCTGCAAACAGTTCTTAACCACCTCCCATGCACCATCAACATCCAGCCCTTGCAGTTTTACATGCCATGGCATTGAGCCAAGCACACACCTAAGCTTGTCATACTTACCAGCCCGGTAATTCCACATATACCCTGTCTTAATTGTAAATTCGATTCCTTTAGCCACCTCCCAAGTCATGACCTTATGGTCACTCTCACCAATTGGTGGCAACATGGTCATGTTCGTTACAGCTACATTCTCAGTTGCAATTACTAGGTCCAGCACTCTCTGCCCCCTGGTATTTTCCAATACATGTTGCCGTAGATAGTTGTCCCTTAATAACTGCATAAAATCCAATTCCTTCCTCCCATGTGCCCTCTCCTCTTTCCAGTCAATGTTACCATAATTGAAATCACCCATAATAATTACCCTCCTTCCATTCATTTCTTCTATTTGCTTATGCATACTATTCCCACCATCCACTCCATCACCCGGTCTATAGCAGCACCCAATTGTATATTTTGTTCTGCTAGATTGTATCTCACACCAAACAGCCTCAAATGTGCTTTTTTCCCCATCCTGCAGTTCAACTTCTATACTCCTTGGCTGAAGCTCATCAGCTATCATCAATAACACTCCTCCCCCCTTTTTATTCACCCTGTCACTCCTGAACACGCTATACCCATCGCATTCAATCCCACTAGCTTTATCATCTTCTGTCAGCCATGTTTCACTAATACCGACAACCTGTGGCCTGGAAGTGCCAACCATGGCCAAAAACTCTTCCTTCTTGTTCCTAATACTCCTGGCATTAGTGTACATGAATCGCAGAAGCCCATTTGTCCCATCCCTACTTTGATTCCTTATACTAATTATCCCATTCTGATTTGTTGTCCGTCGTACTCGCCCGGGCGTAATATACTCATTCATACACTTAACTGCCCCCCCCTAAAGTCTGCATATCTACTCTCCCCCCTCTTAATAAATCTAGTTTCCCTGAGTCTGTACATCCACTTCCACATCATTCATCAACACTCTTTCAAGTCTCCGTACACCAACTCCATTCAAATGTAACCCATCCATCTTATATAAGTCCTTTCGCCCATCGAACTCATTCCACACATCCACAAATTCCACACCACTCTCCATGCATAACCCATGCATAAAGTCATTGGCAATTATGGCCCTCCTTCTAAACACTTCGCTGTCATACCGCGGTAAGATACTCACCATCCTAACTCTCTCACTCTTCTCTTTTGCTACCTCAAACAACTCCCTCACATCCTCTATCATTTCCATTTTGTCCTCTTTCAAATCATTCGTTCCTGCCACTATTATCATCTCTTTCACCCTCTGTTTTTGCAGTCGAATAGATTCGCTGACGTCCTTTATGTTCGCACCCGGCTGGTACGACTTCGTTAAACTCTCAATTATTACGCCTCTTAATAGCGAATCCCCATACAGCACTCGCTCCTTCATTTTATTGACGTTTACGTACATTCTATTTTTTGCCATCACAGACTTCCGCCGGTTATTTGTCGGTACGTTCAACACACATTTTTGCATACGCTCCAGTTGTCGTTTGGCTCTGTGTATCGCGCCATGTAAACGGGCAATTTCGCTACTCGCATTTATCTCACCATTTTCATTATCGATCAAATCATCCATTCCTTCGGTGTTTCTACCTTCATTTACACTTTCAGCGACGCTCTCACACATATCTGGCACTACCACGCAATTCTCTAGTACACCGCCATTTTCTACATTCTGACTACCGTTAACGATATCAGTCTCGATACACGAAACACGCTTGAAGTCTTCATTCTCTTTACACTTTCTACACATATTAACTCCACTATCACTTTCTAACCAGACTCCTACCGCTCTTCGCAAGGCATACATCTCACAGACAGCACATTGCATAAATTCTTTTACATCAAAACTCTTAAGCAAGCATGGCGACCTGGCCGCCATTTTTTTCTTTATCGGTGCCATGTGTACGCTATCTTTTCTTAAAAATAATAATTAAAATAACAGAAAACACGCAAAAATTGCACAGACACACCAAGAATCAAAAAGCAAACAATACTACTTAAAATTCTGGTAAAATATCTAATGTTAACACAAAATAATACTGATCTTTCCAGGAGCTCTCGACAAGCCGACGATCTAATCCGTGCGACACCAAGCGACGATCCAAATTATAAATAAAACAACACGTATTGTTTTGTGTTGTTTTATGTATAAAGTATTTTATGTATACATAAAACAACATGTATTGTTTTGTGTTGTTTTATGTATAAAGGCAGTACTCACTGTTTCAAATCAATCCGCTGTTCATGTTCTACCCCCTCTAATTAACGAACATTGTCACTGATAATAGCAATATTTATGCTGAAATATATGGCTTTAAATAAATATTATTTACTTATTTCCTTGTGCTTTCATGTGAAATGAAGAAACCTCATGGCAAGAGTATCTCTTATAGAACATATTAGGGGTAGTGTACATAACTAAAACCTCAAAAAGGTTGAAAATCCTAGATTTCTTAACCTTTCATGTACTGAGGTTATATATATATATATATATATATAACTTCATAGGGTAGATAGATAGATATATATATATATATATATATATATATATATATATATACTACTAGTTTCGGCATATAGCAGCCTTCTTCAGGTATTTATAAAGGAAAGGAATACTAATAAACATTGAATTATTTAAATAAACAAACTGGAAATTACAGGTACAAATTGCCTCACATAATCGATACATAAAAACGTTGTATTTTTCAAGTTGTTCCAACTGGCGTGCCATTGTTTGTTGCAATTGTGCGTGCAAGTTCACGTGAACGCCAATATTGAATAACTGCAGCATGGCTATCTGGGATGTTATAACTTAAATTATTATTTAAGTGGACCGGGTTCAGTAGGATTTCCCGTGATTCTACGATTTTTCTTTCAAACTCATCTTCACAGCGAAAAATATTTTCTGATCTATTCCAGCATACAGAGTGGCTTTGTTGGTCATCATTAGGATTATTTGAAAAAAGAACATGACTGGATAACGCAGTTGCATGAGATCTTTTGTATGAGATGTCTCTCTTATGCTCTTCTATGCGTTGTTCAATAGATTTGTTAGTTTGACCAAAGTATGGGATATTGCAATCACACCACAATTTATATACTCCAGGGTACTTAAGGTTGTGATGAGTAGGTTTTGGATGGCTGATTAGAGAGCGGATTTTTGGAAGTGTGGTGAAGAAGGTCCTGATATTATATTTTTTAAGGACTTTAGCTATTTTCTTAGAGACTGTGCTAATGTATGGAATAGAGATGCTACCTTTAAAATTAATAGTCTCTGTTGTGCACTGCTTAGGAGGGTTCAGAAGAAGTTTCTTAATTGTTTTTTCAGAGTATCCATTTTGTTTAAAAATAAGAGTGAGGTGATTCATTTCTTTTTGTAGTTCATCTTGTTCATTTAAGAGAGAACGTGCTCTGTGTCCTAAGGTAGATATAATTCCAAGTTTTTGTGGTGGAAAATGATGAGAAAGATTATGCAGATATCTATTGGTATGCGTAGGTTTTCTGTACATAGAGATTTTTAATCTTTCAGAGTATCGTGTAAGCATAACATCCAAAAAAGGTAAAGAGTTATTATTTTCTATATCAGCAGTAAATTTTATATTAGGATGTTGGATGTTTAGATGACGAAGAAAATCTGTGAGAGCTGTGTGCCCGTGATTCCAAATAATGAATATATCATCAACATATCTTTTCCAAACTTTTGGTTTAAATGAGAAGGAAGATATATATATATATATATATCTACCCTATATATATAAAATGATAAGCCATTTTATGTCACGTTTTGAAACTCAGGGGCTACCAGGAGTATCGAGCCTTCAAAATTCAAGGAGAACCAGCCTACCAGTCCAGAACTCAGGGAGTTAGGCGGCATAGGCACCAGGGGGAAGAACCTCCCTTTCGAGTCTTCAAAATTCAAGTCATCAGAATTCAAGCAAGGAGAACCACCCTACCAGTCCAAAACTTGGGGGTTAAGCACCGTAGGTGCCGGGGGGGGGCAGAGCTCCCCTTTTGAAGACTCGACATTAAGGGACTACCCTGAGTGTCAAGACTTCAAAATTCAAGGAGAACTGGCCTACCAGTCCGGAACACAGGGGTTGGGCACTGTAGACACCAGGGAGGCATAGCCCCCCTAGTATATATATACATATATATAAAGAATGGGGGTGGGGAACCTGTTGTTAGCCAACAAATGGAAGTTTGAAATGCAATTTAAAGGTTCCATCTTGACATCGTGTTGGGATACATTTACTGAAGAAAGTAAAGTGTAAAACGTGCATCAAATTGCAGGACAGAAATGGAAAGAGGATACAATATGCAAAGTGAAGAAAGAACCTACTGTAGAAATATAAGTTTAAAAAAAATACCTAAAAAGCTTATCTGAAATCATGAAGTTTTACCCACTGTTTTTGGAATATAATCAGTCAACTGCACATGTGTTACACTGCAATTGACTGATTATATTCCAAAAACAGTGGGTAAAACTTCATGAATATGTTTACACAGTCTGAAACAACATATGATTGAACAAACTGAAATTTGATAAATTATTTCACTGCATATAAAGTTTGATTAATTAAACATTAAAAGAATAAAAAGGCAACTACACTTCTCATACACTACAGAGTGATATTAGCCCACATTTCTGTGATCCTACCAGCTTCCAATGAGTGCAGGGTAACAGAATCTAGTTTTTTTTATATATTACACTTGATTTATATAAATATGCATCACCGAACAGAAGCCTTTTGGCTCTTTATTTTAGTAAATACTTTACGCACCAACCGAGAATTCACTTATGAAAAATACACCTCTCCAACATTTCAAGCTCCTTAGTACTAAACAAGAGTTTTTGCTCTCTTAAGGTTTTTCCCTGGTCTCTGAGGAGAATCAACCAGTTCTAAACAGCTGTCAGGCCAGTGAAACCTTATCAAAATGGACATAGCAGGTGAATATATGGACGCTTGGGCAAGTGCTCGTGTCTTCTAAGTGGTCCTTGCTAGGACAACTCGTGAATGCTGGCAAGTGTATTCCAGTAAGCTCTCTGGTCAACTTTATTTACGAAACTTTTATAGTTTCTGCATTTATGTTTGAAATAATGCTGGATTTAATATCCACTTGATTTATTTAAATTTGCATCACCAAACTGAAGCCTTTTGGCTCTTATTTTAGTAAACAGGATCTAGTAAATTAAAATTTCCTTAGTATTGTTTATCAGAACTATCAAGAAATATTGGAAAGAAAGCCTTCCCACTCCCTTCCACAGAAAAATGGTATTTGTGCATATCCCAATACTCCCAATTCTCACATCTGTGGTCCCTAGTCAAATCAATTATTTTTATACCTAACCCAAATCTCAAATCTATATATAAAATTGGTTTGAACACTGCCTTGTATATTGGTAGCTTAGTATTTTAGCTAATTTCTCTCTAATTCCATATACATTTACTCAACTGGTTCCCAATGCCATATCAGTTTTGTTTATTCCATTATCAAGATCAACAGAGCTTAAATAGAAATCATTATTATATTTTTTGGCCTGGTTGGCTGAGTGGTTAGTGTATCCACTCTGCAGCCATAAGGTTGCAAGTTCGAATCATGACATGGGCATGGATGCTTGCGATTGTCTGAAAATATAAGCGGTGGTGGTCGGTGTTGGTGTAGATGAAGGTAGTTGTGGTTCGTTGTAGCTGGTGGATTGAGTGGTGGAGATGGAGAGTTGTAGAATAGGTGCCCTCCCTCGATGAGTCTTTGGAATCCCTGGAGGGTTTCACATAATAATAATAATTTGCATGATTTCTCGAAGGTTTGTAACAGGATAAAAATCTGATCCATGCAAAGCATTCAGCTTGTTTTTTCACTAATTTTCTTTTCAGCAATATTTCTTGGTCTTCTCAAGTATGCTTATACAAATTTTTCCTGGAACACTAAGGATTATAATAATATTAGTATTTTTTGAATCTGAAACCTTACCACAGAAGACCCACACTAACAATTATTTACACAATACCTATCGTACCCTTCTTAAACTCATTCACAGTCAGAGCATTCACAACTACCTGTGACAATCCATTCCAGTCATTCACCACTCTCTAAGCAAAAAAATCTAGTCTGCATGCCTTTGCCATGCTCTTACACAATTTCCAGTAGTGGCCCACTTGTTCTCTCTCTCTCTCTCTACTCATCATATACTGAAAAAATTTCTTTTACATCAATCTTATAGAACTCCTTTAGTAATTATGTTACTATAATGTCTCCTCTTTTCTGTCAATTAAACTTTGCAATCTATACACAATCAATCTATCCTCACAGAAAGCATTCCACAGACCTGTCCCCAGCTTGGTCACTCATTTTTGAATCCTCTCTACCACCTCCTCAACCCCAAGAAACCCAGGCAACCAAATCTGTGCACAATAGTCAAGATGCAGCCATATCATAGTCATCATAATCTTATAAGAGGGATAATAACCTCCCCATCACTACTTGTCACTATTTTCTTCAACATCTATGAAATCCTCTGAGCTTTTCTGCCGACTTTTAAAATATATGCCCTCTAAACGTCAACTTTGGCCACCATGACACCCAAAATTTTCAGCCTCAATTTCCTGCAATCTAGTACCATCAGTATAATATGCAGTATGTAATCTTTTCATCTCAAAGTGATAACCGTTATCAACAATCCACAACTGCAAATTTATTTAAATCTCCTGCAGGATATCGACCTTTATTGAGGTCGAAACCAGTCTGGGTAGTGACCTTCCCATAATGCATAGCATTATACATGTCTGCAAAGAGATGTCCTTTGCATTAATGGGACACCAAGGCAAGTGATGTGAAGTCTTAGCTTCCTTATACAAGTTGCTCCAGTCCTGAAAATACTTCAGGCACAAACTTTGTTTGCTTACACTTGGATAAATGATTAAACCAAGTATATGACTGCTTGGTATCTTTAATTTATAGTATAACCAAGTGAAAAGACTTCCAATAAGTATGTTTTAATACACATAATTCTTTTACAAAATAGATACACCTGCCAAGCTTGAAATCTTTCAAATATCTAAGTGCAATAAAAGTACAAACTAGAAGCACCCATGAAGTATATCCTCTAAATAAATTTGGCTTTGAGGATCAAAGCTGAATTTATTTAGCTTTGACCCTCAAAGCTAAACAAAGCTAATTATAAAGCTGGATAACTGGGAGTAGTTATCCAGCTTTAATGACTGACTGCAGAGAACCAATCAGGACTTTGATCTAATGTCCAATTCTCACCTTCCAATGGTGCGCCCTGTTAGGTATCTACATAGTGAACGAACAAGGATGGGCTGGGAATTTGGTATTTAGCTGACCAAATTATTGATCTTATTGGCTTAAACCATAATGCAAAATGATGGTACAACATGACAGAACTTCATGCCAGATGGGAAACTGACTGGTTAAACAAGGCCCTGTTTTCTCGAGAGAACCAGGGTGAATAGCAAAGAGCCAGCTGCTGGAACAAATCCCAGAACATATCCCAACTGAACATCAGCAGAAATCAAGAATGGCACCATCAATATATAGTATGGGCCATAAGTTATAGGACAAAAATTATAAATCAAAAACATAAGATAAAAATAAAACATTTGTTATTCAAAATACAATCCACTGGCATTTATACAGGCTTCAGTGTGGTTATACAGTTTTTGGAGAACCACAGAAAATTCTTCTTGTTGATTATCTTTAATTCATCAGTTAAAGCTTTTTGGATGGCTGGAACATCCACAAATTGGTGTCCTTTCAGCTTCATTTTCAACTTGGGAAACAGAAAATAGTCTGGAGAGGAAAAATCTGGTGAGTAAGAGGGAGCAAATAAAGGGTGGGGTTACCTTTGTTTGTCAAAAAGTGATCCACATTTTCAGCTTTGTGAGTGGGAGCATTATTATGCAATAGGAAAAAATCTTGCGATCAGAATGTAGCAAGATGAACACAACGAATACGTTTCAGGAGATAATCCATAAAATTCTGCATTCACTGCCATCTCCCTCCAGTATGAACTCTTTCAAATCATACCTTGAAAGTCAAAAATATTATCAACATCATTTTGATGCCGAACTTTTGGAATTTCAATTTCTTTGGTCTGGGAGATGTCTTGCCAACCCATTTCAGAACTCGGCCAATTTGTTTTGGGATTGTAGGTAAAACACCATCTCTCAATTCCTGTAATGATTTTGTCAAAGAAATGTTCAACTACATCCACCATCACAATAATGTTCTGAGAAGAAGTGACTCAATCTTCTCTTTGCTCACTTGTCAAGGCATGTGAGACAAAACGTATGCAACTTCCCCTTCACCAAATCTTCATTCAGAATATGAAAAAAGGAACTCAGGATTGTTTTCAAAGCCTCTGCTATAATCCATTCAATTTGATGAACATTCTTTCCCAACTCAGCAACAGCAACAATGTTTTCCTGACTCTTTCTTTTAAGGTTACACGGTGATCAGCATTCATATTAATTAAATTAGGGAAACAAAACACACGTGTTAAAAAGCTTTTTAACACGCGTGTTTTGTTTCCCTAATTTAATTAATATGAATGTTTTCCTGAGTTCAAGTTGACATGGGATGGCCACTTCTCTCGTCATCTTTTACCGACTCCAATCTTAAATACTACCTGAAGATATATGATTCAGAGACATTCATTTCCACACACCTTTTGTACCATGTCTGGGTTGCTATAGCAGAAAGACCTGCTTTAACCACGCTACTGGCCAGAACGTATATATACGTCCACATTTCCACGGATGCGAAGTGCATATTAAAATTGTAATACCATTGATATTACATTGAAATTTATGATGGATATGAAGCTTTTGAGGGTGCATATTTAATCTTTATTGGCCGTTAAGGTGGTTAAAACAAAATTTAATCACAATTCTCCGTTCACTTTTCATATCCATGATGTACAAATAAAAAGCACTTTATACTACATATCATAACTCACACTACTGAATACAGACTAACCTCACTATCATGGAGTGCAGACATCAGTTGATATTACTTAGTGCATTTGCCAATAGACTGCTCTAAAACTATATGTATGCACAAATCAAATCTTAAAACTTACGGACCGCGCTGTATAGGAAGCATAAATGGAAAATCAATGGAACTAGTAGAAGAGCTGGATAAATATCAAATCAGCATAAAGAGTATTATCAAAATAAAGAAGAATAAAACAGGTGAGCTCTTTCTAAGCAAGAAATACATGTAATATTCAAGCGATAATGATCTGGGGTGAAGGGAAGGGAGAAACTATAGTATTCAACACTAAATACAAAGATAATCTTATGATGGCACTGTGTAAAACTAGCCAAACAAAAGTCATGGGAAGACTATGGTAAAAACATAGAAAATAAATATCAGGAAGGAGCAAAATATTCTGGAGGCTAATGAAAAAGCTTAGAAATGGAAAAGGGACTGTGAAAGGAATTAGATCAAAAAGATGACATGAAAACTGAAGATAAAGATATCCTGGATGTCTGGAGTAATTACTTTGAGAGATTGCTAAATGAAACAAGCTGCAACAACACTCAACAAGAATTTAACAGGAATACAATATCAAAAGCCATTCAAAACCTAAAGTGAGCAAAGGCAGCTGGAATAGATGATATTTAACCAGAAATGCTCAAATTTGGAAGTATAAAAGTTTTACACTAACTACACTGCATAATTCTGTAAGTCTGATCAGAGGATCAAACTTGAGATGACTGGAGTAAGCTCTCATAGTACTCTATAATAAAGGAAAATAAAATTCAATGTGAGAATTACAGAGGAATTTCTCTACTGAGTGTTCCTAGTAAGATTTGTGTAAGCATACTTGAGAGATGGCTAAAAAAATTGTGGAAGGGAATCTTGGAAAAGAATAAGCTTTAAATCAGATGTGAGACAAGGGTATACATTATTTCCACTGTTATTATCTATATGGATCACCTTATGCAGGAAATTGGTATTAAACCTAATAAAGAAATTCATCATCAAATTCCCAATATGTACCCTCAAGGGGTGTATAGGATATGATAGTACTGCATGAAAAACTTACACCATTACTATCTACAATTTTTATCCTAATCAATCTGTTACCTGTCAAGACTTCAATATTATCAAATCTTGTATTTCTATCTTCTAAGGCACTTTTTATTGTATCAATCCACCTATATCTTGATTTTCCTCTGGGTCTTTTTCCTGCCAACCTGGCAAAGAACACTTGTTTTGCTAATCTTTCCTCTCCCATTCTGTTTAAGTGACCATATTACCTGAGATTAGCTCTGCTAACACATTCCTGGATGCTAACAATATTAAGCTCTTTTCTAATATCCTCGTTTTTTTAATATGACACTGCCACTGATGCCATCTGTTCACCCCTCTAATCTTTCTCGGGACTGTCATATCTGTGGTCTCTAGCCTTTGGTCAAGTGTTTTATTTCTAACCCAGCTCTCAAATCCATAGTGTAAAATTGGTTTTAACACTGTCTTGTATACAGCTAATTTAGTGTTTTGACTAATTTCTTTCTTATTCCATATAAATTTATTCGGTTGACTTCCTACCATTCCAGCTTCGTTGATTCTGTTGTCTATTTCCATATTTAATTTACCATCTTCACTAAAAATCATGCCTAAGTAGCTAAGATGTTTTACTTCTTCTATAGGTTCTCCACTCAAAATGCAGTTGATATTTTCAATGCTTCTGCCCATTTTCATTGTCTTGTTATTACTGACCTTCATACCAAATCTATTACAGGAGTTATTCAATTTAGTCAGGGAATCTTGCAGACTTGCAGCAGATTTATTTAGAAGTATAACATCATCTGCATAGAGTAGAGCTGAAATTAATATCTCCAATTTTGATATCAGGCTTAATACCACTTTCCTTCATAATGTGATCCATAGGTAATAAATAACAGAGAGGATAATCTCTGTTCTTTATTACATCCTTGTCTGACACCAGATTTAACATTAAATCACCTTCCTATACTTCCTTCAATTCTAACTGCTGACTTACAACTCAAATAAAGACTAAGTACTGCTTGATATAATGCCCCATTATATCAAGCAATACAAGTTTGGGATTTTTACATTGATACCATATAATTGTAGCATATTGAATAGCTTCTCTCTTGGCACCTTGTCATATGCCTTTTCCAGATCTACAAAACGTAAATACAGATCTTTGTTATATTCCCATGATTTCTCAACTGTTTGTCGTAAAGTGAAAATACGATCCTTACAGCCTATATTTGGCGAACACTCAGAGAAATATCTCTGTATCCGTTCTTTTAGGGTTACACGGTGATCAGCATTCATTTTAAAAATTTTATGGAATTTACAACCGTGTAAAAAAAAATTTTTTTTTAGTATCCCAACGTTTCGATCTTCACATCAAGATCATCATCTGGAGCGCACATAAATATACAGGACAAGATGAGTTACATCATTAACTGTAAGCTAGAGCAACAATGATTTGATCACGTTATTCTACTGGAAAAAAATAAAATAAAAATAAAAAAAATTTTAAAAATAAAAAATAAAAAAATAAAAATAAAATAAAATAAAAAATAAATTTTTACATCAAGCTAAATTCTATTTTTACAATGACAGGAATAAACATTCTTTTAGATGGTTTTCTTTCAGAAACAATTGGTGTCCTATTTTTAGTATTACAATTCTTATTTTTGAATTACAATACTGGATTTTTTACAGTCCTGTTTATAGTTGTTCTTGGTGAGGAAGGTCGAATATATACCTTCCATATGTTTTGGATTTTTAAACCATCATTGTTGTTCAGATTGGGGTGGTTGCTGATAATCTCACAGGCTTCCTTGAATTTCCATTCATACCATGTTCTAGTGTGATGTAGACAGCTGGTGGTTTTCCAGTCAATTCTGTGCAAGGTATTCAAAGGCATGATCAGAAAGGCCAGCTTCACCATAATTATTATATTTAATGTGTCGTTTATGTTCTTTTTGTCTAATAGGAATAGTGCATCCTGTTTCTCCTATATATGGTATGATGCAAGTACAATAAATCTGGTATACATGGTCTTGCCATTATCCCCCCCCTATTGCTAACTTTTACATGGAACATTTTGAGCAACTTGCCCTAGATTCCTCCCCTCTAAAACCAAAGTCTGGCTTAGATACGTTGACGATGTTTTCACGATCTGGTCCCATGGCTGCCACACATTAGACACATTCCTTAGCCACCTAAACAAACAACACAAACGCATACAGCTCACAATTGAAATTGAAAAACACAACACACTTCCGTTTCTAGATACACTTGTCACACGTCTTCTCTCGAGCAATCTTTCCTTCACTGTTTACCGAAAACCGACACATACAAGACAATATATACACATAAACTCCTACCACCACCCAACACAAAAACTAGGTGTCATCAACACGCTAAAAAACAGAGCTCAGACGATTTGTTCCAGTGTACAGTCACTGAAAGACGAGTTTAAAATTATCAGTAAAAACTTACAAAAAATTGGATACAGCCAAAACACTATAAACAAAATTCTCTACAAAACCACAATTAACAACAAAGACAAACCAGACTACAGTAAAAGTATAACCATTCCCTACATTAAAGGAATATCAGACAAAATAAACAGAGTACTACAAAAGTACAACCTCAAAGCCACCTTTAAACCTCCTGCAAAATTAAAAAGCTTACTCAATCATCCAAAGACCCACTCCCTCCACTAGCTCACTCTGGAGTATACCGGATTTATTGTACTTGCAACATACCATATATAGGAGAAACAGGATGCACTATTCCTATTAGACAAAAAGAACATAAACGACACATTAAATATAATAATTATGGTGAAGCTGGTCTTTCTGATCATGCCCTGAATACCTTACACAGAATTGACTGGAAAACCACCAGCTGTCTACATCACACTAGAACATGGTATGAACGGAAATTCAAGGAAGTCTGTGAGATAATCAGCAACCACCCCAATCTGAACAACAATGATGGTTTAAAAATCCGAAACATATGGAAGGTATATATTCGACCTTCCTCACCAAGAACAACTATAAACAGGACTGTAAAAAATCCAGTATTGTAAATCAAAAATAAGAATTCTAATACTAAAAATAAGACACCAATTGTTTCTGAAAGAAAACATCTAAAAGAATGTTTATTCCTGTCATTGTAAAAACAGAATTTAGCTTGACGTAAAAATTTATTTTTTATTTTATTTATTTATTTTTTTCAATCTTTTTTTTAATTTTTTTTTTCCATCAGAGGTCACACCAATAGAATAACATGTGATCAAATCATTGTTTCTCTAGCTTACAGTTAATGATGTAACTCAGCTTGTTTTGTATATTTATGTACGCTCCAGATGTGAAGATCGAAACGTCGGGATAATAAAAAAAAAGTTTTTTTTAACACGGTTGTAAATTCCATAAAATTTTTTAAATGAAATATCTCTGTAATTCTCACATTCAGTTTTATTTCCCTTTTTATATATGGGTACTATGAGAGCTCTACTCCAATCATCTGGAATTTGTCCTTCTGGTCAGGTCTTCTGAACTATGCAGTGCAGCCACTGAGAGACTTTTATATCTCCATACTTGAGCATTTCTAGTTGAATATCATCTACTCCTGCTGCCTTTCCACATTTCAGGCTTTTGATGGCTTTTTCTACTTCAAGTATGGATATGTATTCATTCCTGATTGCATGTTTGGTGGGTGTTTTTTTACTACTGTGCTGTCATTACTGCTTGTTTTATTTAGCAATTTTTCAAAGTAATTACTCCATACATCAAGGATAATTTTTTCACCAGTTTTCATGTCACCCTTTTCATCTCTAATTCCTTTTTCAGCACTCTTTCCTCCATTTCTGAGCTTTTCCAAAAGCCTCCAGAATATTTTGCCACCTTCTTGATATTTATTTTCTATGTTCTTACCCAAGTCTTCTCATGACTTTCGTTTAGCTAGTTTTGCATAGTGTTTAGCTTTCTTACATTTGTCTCTGTATTCTCTAAGAGCACAAGCTGACTTATTTGCCAGGAACTTTTGCTTTCTTCTTTTCCTTCATTGCCTCTTTAACTACCTTGTGTCCACTATGGGGTTCTGATTTTTCTATCCTTGCAGACAACCTCACCTCTCTGGCTGAATCAATCAATGTTTTCTTCAGGATTTGCCACTGAATATCCAAGGTTTGGTTCCTGTTCTCAAACTCTTTCATTTTTTCTTGAATATTGTTTGTGTAATTTCGTCTATAGTTTACATCTGAGAGCTGCTCAAATTTTATTCACTTTAAAACTTTCTTACATGTAATTCTTTTCGATATGAAATTCAATTTTATCCTGCTCAAGACCAAATGGTGATGACTTCCTATTTCAAATCCTCTATACACTCTAGTGTCCTGCACCAGTGGGAAAACATCACTATCAGCAATAACATAGTCAATGAGACTTTTCTTATCCCTTGTCTCTTCTCTCCAAGTAAATTTGTATACATTTTTATGTTCGAACATTGTGTTAGTAATAACCAGTCCATGTCCTGAGCAGAAATCCAACAGGTATTTGTCATTATTATTAGTTTTGCTCTTTAATCCAAATTTTCCCAAAATATTTTTCTCTGTCTGACAATCATTTCCTACTCTGCTTTTTTAGATCCCCAACAAGGACCAACTTTTCCTTTTTCATTGTGTTTGCTTTCTCTAAAGCCTCAAAAAATTCCTCCACTTTTACCTTAGCAGAATAAGTCTCATTGTCTAATTCCCCATTCTGATATTTGCCCACATCACTCTACTTGATGTAAGGAAATTGAAGATGTTAATCTAATGTATTTACTTTATACATATGATGTTATACTTCTAAATAAATCCAGCACAAGTCTGCAGGATTCTCTGACTAAATTGAATAACTGTTGTAATAAATTTGGTATGAAAATCTGCAAAAAAAAAAAAATGAAAATAGGCAGAAACACTGAAAAACATCAACTGCATCCAGAATTGATAACCTATAGAAAAAGTAAAATATTTCAGCTATTTAACTCACAATGCTTTTCATGAAGATGCCATAGTAAATATGGAAACAGACAACAGAATTAGTAAAACTGTTATGGTAAAAAATCAATTGAATAAACTCATCTGGAATAAGAGACAATTAAAAACAACATTAATAAAGTCAGTAATGATGTTTTTCATGTAGTATTACAGAAGTAATCTTGTACAAGCCTGCAACAGTACTTCTCAGGAAAGAGAAGTACTATTGCAGGTTCACCCCTGACAGAAATAAATACACTTCCCAAGATGACTTTGTAGAATTAAGGAAAACAAAACCATTAAATCTCATATATATTTAATATTCAACACTGCTAAATGAATATGGCTAATTACAATAAAAAAACAAGGTGCACTTTATTTTCTCAGGTTTTGTATAAGCCAAATGAAGAAACCAACATCTATCCAAGTCCATATTTCAAACCTTAATGCTGGTTTTAGTTATATGAAACAATTTAGTCATACAGCCAAAGGCAAGTAATCACTGTGAATTTGAATTTCAACCACATGGAAGCAGTTAACTGTCTCTGAAGAGAAGAACAATTTTTGTTGAATAGTGTGAGACCACCATTCTGCTTCCTAGAAATCCAAAGTGGCTTGGAAAAAAACTACGCTCAACCCTCTAGAGCAGTTTCAAACTATTCAAGTCCAAGTACCAAATACTGCTCATCTTCAATAATGTGCTACAGATATATATATATATATATATATAATTATTATTATTAAGGGAGGCAACATATTACTCACACCAGCTGTCAATACCTTTTCTTCACTTCATTCACATTCACCACCTCCAATAGCAATCCATTCCAATCATGTACTCTATAAGTGAAAAATCGCTCTCACCACCTTCTTGAAGGCATTCATTCTCAACTTCTGAGGATGTCCTGTCTTCCTTTCCCTACCCTTTTTAAGATGAAAAATTTCATCTACTGATATCTTGTATGACCCTTTCATAAGCTTGTAAGTCTCAATTGTTATCATACCTCTATACCTTGTTTGCAGTCTATATTCTCAATCTGTTGACATAATTTGCATTCCACAATCCTGATATATTTTTAACAATCTCTTTTGCACTCTCCACTGTATAAGAATCATCACAGAAACCAGTAGACCAAATCTGCACATGATACATCAGGGGAAAGTCTAATAATGGCATTGTAAAGAGACAAAATGACATTATGACAAGTCAAGGTTCATTTTAGCATTCCAATTATCCTCTGAGTTGCATTTGTAATCTTTGCTATATGTCCCTTGAACTTCAACTTCTTATCTATTAAAATTCCAAGATCACTGGTCTGATCAGTTCCTTCTAACATAATTCAACCAATATAATACAACATTGGATATCTCATTGCACCAAAGTGCATGACTTTAACATTTACCAATTGAACTGAAACTGACAGCCATTTTCACATGCCAGCAATTCCAGCCTACTCAAATAATTCTGCAAGTGATGCATATCAGCCACATTCTTGATTACTCTGCCTATCTTTATATCATCAGCAAATAGCTGCATGTCAGCTGTCAAATCCTTCCCAATATCATTAATGTAAAAACTGAATAACAATGGACCAAGGACTGATCCTTGTGGTACACCACTAATTACCCTAAATCTTGCAGACTCACATCTTCCCATATACCACTTTTTGATATCTGTCCAATATAAATCCAATCCCATATTCTCCAATTTATACAATAGTCTTCTAGGCTGTATTCTGTCAAAAGGCTTAGCAAAGTCTTCTATACATCATTCTATAATAATCACAACAGTAATGATTATAGAATGCTCAAACACGATCTTCCTTTAGTAAACCCATGTTGTTCATTGCAAAGTATAGATTCTCTAGTAACTTATTATTTCTGTATGTAAGCTCTAACCAACTTTTCCAAAATCTTCATTCCCCCATTCTAGAGATACTGACAGGCAAAAGTTGGATACATTGGTCTTTGCATCACCACTGTGCAATGGGATTACCACACATTCTTTCCCCTACTGTGGAATCCTCCCTGTTCTGAGAATCAAATTATATAGCCTGGTCAAAGGAATAGCTACTTAAGCTGAATACTCTTTTTGCATCCGTGCCAGTATCCCATTATTCCTTATTGCAAAATTCTTATTCAGTTGGTGAAACAGCTCTAGTACTCCTCATACACCCGAGTTTCTTAATCCAGTGAAGAAGTAACAGTGAGCTGAATGTTATATACATTAGGCTGATAGCTTTTAGCAAAATGAGCACTCATTAGTTAAATGATCTCTTCTGCATTTGTCACTGCCATACCACTGCATTCAATAGTTATTTTTTTGTATTCATTCTTTCTTTTACTTGGAGCATAACAATAGAATTTTGGCTGGTCTTTAGCATGAAGAGCCAATTTGTCTTTATACTCAGACTTTGCGTTTTGTACAACAGTTGTAACTCTTCTAGCTTGCACCTTATAATTTTCACAATTGACATCATCCTTATACACAGATTCCTTCCACATATTTTTCCTAGAAATCTCTTGCTTAACTAGATTATACAACCCATTTCACTCCTATTCCATTTATTCTTCAAATTGTAGGAACACATTCCAATATTGTATCAATTAAATATTTACACTTCCCATGCACCATCAGTATCCTTCCAACTATCCGACAACTAATACCATGACAGAACCCAGTATAATTCTCAGTTGGTCATAATTTCCTTCTTTGAAGTTCAGCATGTAATCTTTTCTGACTGGAACTTTATAAACTTAGCCACTTCCTAAGTCGGTACCATATGATCACTATCACCAACTGGAGGCAGAATTGTTGCATCTTTAACTGAACCCCACCCCCCTCTGACATTATAATCAGATCCAACACTTTTTGACTGATTTCCTTCTGTCATATGCTGCTTCAGGAAGTTGTCTTGCAACAGCTCAATAAATTCAGTTTGTTTTCTTCTTGTGAGATTTCACTGCTACCCAATCAATGTTTGGATAATTAAAGTTCCCATCATTTTTATTTAGTAATAATGCATTTCTTAGTCTTTAGCAACAAATCCACTATGTCTGTAATAGCACCTCCACTATGTATTTGAACTTGTTAGATTCCACCTCACAATCATATGGCTTCAAACTCACTGTCACATGGAAAACTTATTAATATTGCAGTCATTGGTCTCAACTCTAACTGGATTCAAATGATCCAATATTATTAGTAGCACACTCTTCCTCTCCTATCCTAACTATCTTTCATAAATACTGTACTCTTTATACTCAATGTCTGTTTCTGATAGCCAGGTCTCACTAATGCCTACAATCTGAAGTCCCAAACATATTCACCAAGGCAAAAAACTTTACTTCTTTGTTTCTTATACTCCTAGCATTTATGTACTAACATAACAAGCCATAATAATCATGACAAGCTGTGCAAGGATGTCTGCATAAGTAAGGCACTGAATGAGACTTGATAAGTCCAAACCAGCGAACACAAAATCGTTCCTTCCTTATACTTATTTCCATGATAATGCACATTTCCACCATTATCACAGTTACATAACACTGGCACTCTTGCATATGGATTTTCGCCATTCTTCCCATCATAATCTCGTTTCTCTCACTCTGCATTAGGTAGCAATTAATAATTTTTCAAGACTCCTGGTATCAAATCCCTCTTATACGAATCCATTCTTCCCTCAAACTCACTCCACACATCCAAAAAACTCATTCGTTCCTTCTACACAACCTATGCATTGAAGTCTTTGTCATCATCATAGCCCTTCTTAATTCATTTCTATCATATCTAGGTAATATACTTATGATTTTGCTTTCTCTCTCTCTCTATATATATATATTATAATTATATATATAAATATATATATATAATTATAATAGGGGTGCTTAAGGGTCAAAGCTGTATAACTGAGAGGAGACCTCCACATAGCCTTTAAAGGAATGCGGAGAACCGACCAGGGCTTCTGACCTAATGTCCAATCCTCACCTTCTCGTGGTGCACCCTGTTGGGTATCTACTTTGATACTGAACGAACGAGGATGGGCTGGCAATTTGGGATTTAGCCGACCAAATTGTATTCTTATTGGTTAAACCAAAATAAAAAATGATGGTACAACATGACAAAATTTCATGCCGGCTGGGGCGTCGCCTGGTTAAACAAGGCCCCCGTTGTTTTCGCCAGGGAACCAGGGCGAACAGCGAAAAGTCAGCTACTGGAAAAAATCTGAAAACAAACCCCAACTCAACATCACCAGAGTTAAAGATCGGTACTATCAACGTAAGAAGCCTGAATGGCAAAGAAATGGAGCTAGCTGAGGAATTAGATAAGTACCAGATCGACATAATAGGGGTGACTGAAACAAAAAAGACCAAAACTGGTGAGATCTTTCTGAGCAATAAATACAAAATGTTATATTCAGGCAATAACAATCAAGGAAAAGAAGGAGTAGCCATAGTATTCAACACAAAATACGAGGCTAATCTTCTTGAATGGCAGTCAGTCTCAAGTAGAGTAATGTGGGCAAATATGAGAATGGGGAACTGGACAATGAGACTTATTTGTGCCTATGGTCCCACAGAAGGTTCTACTAAGGTAGAAGTGGAAGAATTTTTTGAGGCTTTAGAAAAAGCAACTGACACAATGAAAAAGGAAAAGTTGGTCCTTGTTGGGGATCTAAATAGTAGAGTAGGAAATGATTGTGAGACATACAAAAATATTTTGGGAAAATTTGGAGAAAAGAGCAAAGCTAATAATAATGGCAAATATCTGTTGGATTTCTGCTCAGGACATGGACTGGTTATTACTAACACCATGTTCCAACATAAAAATGTGCACAAATTCACATGGAGAGAAGAGGCTAGGAATAAGAAAAGTCTCACTGACTATGTTATTGTTGATAGTGATGTTTTCTCCCTGGTGCAGGACACCAGAGTGTACAGAGGATTTGAAATTGGAAGTGATCACTATTTAGTCTTGAGCAGGATAAAATTGAATTTCATATTGAAAAGAATAACATGTCAGAAAGTTTTAAAGCGAATAAAAGTTGAGCAGCTCTCAGATGTAAACTGTAGACTAAAATACAGAAATATTATTGAAAAGAAAATGAAAGTGTTTGAGAACAGGAATCAAACCTTGGAGATTCAGTGGCAAACTCTGAAGGAAACATTGATTGATTCTGCCAGAGAGGCATGTGGTGAGGTTGTGTGCAAAGATAAAAAAATCAGAACTCCCTGGTGGACACAGGAAGTTAAAGAGGCAGTGAAGGAAAATAAGAAAGCATATCAAAAGTTCCTGGCAAATAAGTCAGCTTTTACTCTTACAGAATACAGAGACAAATGTAAGAAAGCTAAACAGTGTGTAAAACTAGCTAAACAAAAGTCATGGGAGGACTTTGGCAAGAATATAGAAAATAAATATCAAGAAGGTGGCAAAATATTCTGTACGTTGTTGAAGAAGCTTAGGAATGGAGGAAAGAGTGCTGTAAAAGGAATTAGAGATGATAAAGGTGAAATGAAAACAGGAGAAAAAGATATCCTTGAAGTATGGAGTAATTACTTTGAAAAACTGCTAAATGAAACAAGCAGTGATGACAGCACAGTGATAAAAAACACTGACCAGGCATGCAGTCAGGAATACATATCCATACTTGAAGTAGAAAAAGCCATCAAAGGCTTGAAATGTGAAAAGGCAGCAGGAGTAGATGATATTCGACCAGAAATGCTGAAGTATGGTGGTATAAGAGTCTTACAGTGGCTGCACTGCATAGTTCAGAAAGCCTGGACAGAGGGACGAATTCCCGATGATTGGAGTAGAGCTCTCATAGTACCCATATATAAAAAGGGAAATAAAACTGAATGTGAGAATTACAGAGGTATTTCCCTACTGAGTGTTCCTGGCAAGATCTATGCAAGTATACTTGAGAAACGGTTGAGAAGAATTGTGGAAGAAAAGCTTGGTGAAGAACAAGCTGGATTCAGGCCAAATAGAGGCTGTTAGGATCAGATCTTCACTTTACGTCAAATAGTCGAGAAAGCATGGGAATATAACAAAGATCTGTATTTAAGTTTTGTCGATTTGGAAAAGGCATATGACAAGGTGCCAAGAGAGAAGCTATTCAATACGCTGCAGTTATATGGTGTCAATGGGGCATTATATCAAGCAATACTTAGTCTTTATTTGAGTTGTGAGTCAGCAGTTAGAATTGAAGGAAGTACAGGAAGATGGTTTAATGTTAAATCTGGTGTGAGACAGGGATGTACATTATCCCCTCTGTTATTCATTATCTATATGGATCACATTATGAAGGAATGTGGTATTAAACCTGATATCAAAATTGGAGATGTTAATGTCAGCTCTTTGCTTTATGCGGATGATGTTATACTTCTAAATAAATCCGCTACAAGTCTGCAAGATTCTCTGACTAAATTGAATAGCTGTTGTAATAGATATGGTATGAAGGTCAGCAATAAAAAGACAAAGACAATGAAAATAGGCAGAATCATTGAAAATGTCAACTGTGTTGTGAATGGAGAACCTGTGGAAGAAGTAAAACATTTCAGCTACTTAGGCACAATTTTTACTGAAGATGGTAAACTAAATATAGAAATAGACAACAGAATCAGCAAAGCTGGTATCGTGGGAAGTCAATTGAATAAATTCATATGGAATAAGAAAGAAATTAGTCGGAACACTAAATTAGCTGTATACAAGACTGTGTTCAAACCAATTTTAACTTATGGAGCTGAGAGCTGGGTCAGAAGTAAAACACTTGACCAAAGACTAGAGACCGCAGATATGAGAGTCCTGAGAAAGATTAGAGGCGTGAACAGATGGCATCAATGGCAATATCATATTAAAAATGAGGATATTAGGAAAGAACTTGACATTGTCAGCATCCAGGAATGCGTTAGCAGAGCTAATCTCAGATGGTATGGTCACTTAAATAGAATGGGAGAGGAAAGATTAGCAAAACAAGTGTTCTCTGCCAGGTTGGCAGGAAAACGACCCAGAGGAAGACCAAGATATAGGTGGATTGATACGGTACAAAGTGCCTTAGACGATAGAAATATAAGATCTGATAATGTTGGAGTCTTGACAAGTAACAGACTGATTTGGAGGAAAATTGTAGATAGGAAGTTAGTAATGATGTAATTTTTTCATGTAGTACTGTCATATCCTGTACACCCCTTGAGGGTACATGGCAGGAATTTGATGATGATGATGATGATATAAATATATATATTATAATTATATAAAATATAATCTGAAAATACATATGAATCTTAAAACTTTATACTAATTTTTAAATATGACTAAGATGTAAAAATCATATACACATATGCAGAAAATTAAGTTGTCAACAAGCAGAACATGTACAGCAATTTCCAAGATACTTTGTACAAAGTGTAAACCAAAATGACAGAAGTTACATTTTCTAACATTTGTGCGACTCATTTTTTTTTTCATATGCACTTAATCCAGAATGATCAGATCATTCTTTGGAAAGATAGAAGACGAACTGCAGAAATCAATCTATAATTTAAATAATATTATACAGCCATAGTGCCTGTAAATATCAACAGAGAAAACTAAAGTCATGGCTTTTCACGGAGATAACCCTGTCAGAAGTAAAATAGTAATAAATGATAAAATAATTGAGCAAGTTAATAATTTCAAATATCTAGGCTGTAAAATAGCTTATATAAATGAAATAGATATTGATTTTAAGATAGCAAACTTTATAAAAATCACCGGAGTAATTAATAAAATCTTTAAACCTCCTTAAATAGACTAAGTTCTGTAATTATGTACAGAAACACACAAGACTTAGAGTCTATAAAACTATATATCTACTCTATAATATAAAATGATAAGCCTTTTTTGTAACGTTTTTTGTCAAGTTATTTGAAACGTTTTGAAACTCAGGGACTATCCTGAGTGTCGAGTCTTCAAAATTTGAGTCATCAGAATTCAAGGCGAACCATCCTACCAGTCCGGAAGTTGGGAGGTTGGGCGGCATAGGTGTCGGGGAGAAGAAACCCCTTTCAAGTCTTTAAAATTTGAGTCATCAGAATTCAAGGAGAACTGGTCTACCAGTCGGGAACTCAGGGGGGGGTTGGGCACTGTAGGTGCCAGGGGGGTGGAAACCCCCCCTTTCGAGTTTAAAATTCGAGTCATCAGAATTCAAGGAGAACCGGCCTACTAGTCAGGAACTCTGGGGTTGGGTGCCGTAGGCGCTGGGGGGGGGAGAGAGAACCCCTTTTCGAGTCTTCAAAATTCAAGTCATCAGAATTCTATGAGTCATCAGACTGGTAGAACAGGCCTACCAGTCTGGAACACTCAGGGATTGGGCACTGGGGGGGGGGGGGACCCCTTTCGAGTCTTCAAAATTCGAGTCATCATAATTCAAGGAGAACCAGCCTACCAGTCCAGAACTCAGGGGGGGGTTGGATGCTGTAGGCATCAGGGGCAGAGCCCCCTCTAGTAATATATATAGTTTTATAGACTTTTATGTAATAGCCAAACCCATGCTATTACATGGAAGTGAGATCTGGACCTTAAGAGAAAGGGATATACAGAGAGAGAATTCAGGTAGCAGAAATGAAATTCCTCAGGAAAACAGAAAAACTCACCTTATCAGATAAAAAAAAGAAACAGTGAAATAATTAAAAATCTTAAAATCAATTCTATAACAGACTCAATGATTAAATATAGGAAAAACTGGCTAGACCATTATAGCAAGAATGCAGAGAGAAAGATTACCAAAAAAAAAGATTTTAACATATAAGCATAGAGGAACAAGGAATAGGGGACAACCAAGAAGATGGACTGAGTCCAGAACAGACCACTTGGCTTAGAACTAGGATAGGAAGATGACTTAATCCAGAAAGAGTTTAAATTCAGAACCATAGATTTCCCCCCTCCCCTTTCCCTTCCCTGATGTGTCTTGAAAGATTTTTAAAGATAAATTTATCTAGCAGGTAGTTAAGAGGGCCACTATCACATCTGCCATAAGGAATTTTTTATAGGTAGAAAAAATTTTGAATTTAGAATCTACATCTATTCCCCCTCCCCACACATCCTCCAATTCAGTGTGCCTCTGAAGAAATTTTTAGAAACATTTATCTAGCTTCCAGTTTTTTTTTTGTTTTTTTTTAATGGGGAACCATCAACAAGAGGTTGGTCAACCTATAGTACCATGGATAGGGCAAGAAGGAACTTGTTCACATTTATCTTGAAGAGAGCCGTGGATTGTATTTCTAGGACATAACATAGTAAACATGAATGAAGATCAGGAGGAGAAATCTGTTCTGTGAGTTTGGAGATGCACTTTGAGAGTGTTGAGTAGCTACTGCATGCATTTGAACTGATTTGATAGAAAGGGGGGTATTATTGAGGCTAATTCTAATGAACAGCAGCCATAGAAGTACTTGTAAAAGATGTCCTTTTCTGTACAGTCAGTATCTTTAGGGGCACCATGCAAGATACGAGTATAGGAGCAATATTCAATGGTAGCACAGATGTGTGATATGTATAAAGTTAGAAGTTGTTTACAGTTAAAGTAATGGCTCAAGTGAATGAAAAAAACTTACACTTTTGGAGGCAGAGGCAATATTCATATGTTTGTGTTATCCCAAGAAGATAAATCTCATCATGCATTGGGATTTCATGATGTTTGTCAAAAGTAAGGCTAGTGGGGAAGTCTAAGATTAGGGTGATTGATGAGAATCTCACAGACCACCTTAAATTTACATTCATACCATGTTTTGGTGTGATGTAAACAACACATCATGTGTGATGTATTATTTACAGGCACATATTCTATCCACTTAACCTTTCCTGCTAAGAGTTAATTTTAAATAGAACCACAGATAATCCAGGATCCTAAATCAAATATAACAATTGTCATGATGTTAAATTAGGACATCATTTTCACTGTAACAAAACTATCTTATGAAAGAATGTTTCTCTGATTTTGGAAGTTTATTTTGCACTTGGTTAAACTATAATAAATTTAGTTTAATCCTTTATCCAAGTGTAAACACACAAAGTTTGCGCCTGAAAATATCTTCAGGACTGAGATAAGGTGGTGCAACACCAGGCAACTCCGAGCAAAGGTGGACCAAGCTCTTATCACTCCTCGTCTCAGTATCTCCCATAGTGCAAAACACATCTCCTTGCAGACATGTATACTGCTATGCATTACCCAGACCGGTTTCGACCTTTATTGAGGTCTCGTCAGTGGGAGGCAGACCTCAGTCCTGAAGATATTTTCAGGTGCAAACTTTGTTTGCTTACACTTGGATAAAGGATTAAACTAAATTTATCATAGTCTAACCAAGTGCAAAATAAACTTCCAACATCTTTCTCTAAATCCAGAGTAATTAAATAATAAGGTGGTACACCTTTTGGCAACTCATATAGGTAAATATGACCTCTCCTATTGCTTCTGCCTTAGTATCTCCACGTTTGGGTCTGCCTTCCACTGACGAGACCTCAATAAAAGTTGAAACCGGTCTGGGTAGTGGCCCTTCCCTTAATGCATAGCAGTATACATGTCTGCAAGGAGATGTGCTTTGCATTAAGGGAGATACTGAGACAAGGAGTGATGAGAGCTTGGTCCACCTTTGCTTGGAGTTGCACCACCTTACCTCAATTCTGAAGATATTTTCAGGCGCAAACTTTGTTTGCTTACACTTGGATAAAGGATTAAACTAAATTTATTAATGTTTCTCTGATGTCTTAAATAGAATATAGCTCTGATGTAGTTAATTTATTTTATTTCATTTATTTATTGTAATTTATTTTATTTTCACTAGAGATCAGGCCAGTAGAATAACTGTTGATCAAATCATTGTCTCTTCAAGCATCCTATGTGAAATGTAATTTAGCCTGTGTGTGTGTGTGTGTGTGTGTGTGTACTCCAAATGATGACCTTAATATGAAGGTCAAAATGTCAGGAAATTAAAATAATTATTTATAACATGGTTATAGAGTCCATAATTTGTGTAAAAAAAAAAAAAAAAATGAAGATAGCTGCATTTTTCTGTAACAGTATGGGTGGCCTGGTTGGTTGAATGATTAGCATACCAGCTATCCAACCAACAGGCTGCAGGTTTGAATCCTGCTTCGGGTATGGATGCCTGTGATTGTCTTTAGGTAGCAAATGAATTTCATTGCCCAGTGTGAGACTACCACCTTGCATTGGAGGCCTGAAGTGGCTTGAAAAAGTTTTCCATGTTTAATCTCTAGAACAGAGCATCTGGACTATGTAAAAAATAAATTTTTAAAAATATATAAAATTGATAAAAACAGAAAGAAAAAAAAAAACTTAGTCCACTCAGAGTCCAAAATGTACTATAGATTTGCAAATAACCTTTCATGGGTGGGAGCAACATAAACACTAACATGCTGCAAAAATAAAGGAATGCCAATACTATCTGGTAACCAAAAACGTTGGTTGTAGAGTCCTAAAAAATAAGCACCTTCACAATCTACAATTCTTTCCCAGTGAGATACAAGTTTGTAAATTCTACTTTTATAAAACATTGTCTTCATAAGTAATAAACCTAGCAACCTCCATTTCAATCTTGGTTTTACTGCGAAACTATATTTCACATGTGACTGTCTAGTGCCAAAAAAGATAAATGTTTGGAGAAATATCAGGAGAATATGGAGGATGAGGGAGTACTTCCATCCTAAAGCACAAATCTTCTCACGGGTAAGTTTTGCAGTATGAGATTTTGTTATCCTGTAAGAATAGCACTTTCTTCTGATTAACTAGTCCTGGTTGTTTCTGAAGTAATGCCTGCACATGCTTGGGTTGCATTGAGAAACTTGTAGCAGACAATACTGGTGCCAGTCTACCACACGAAAAGCACAATCTTCTGGGGATGAAGCAGTGCCTTTGAACTGGATCGTTTGGTGACAACCAATGATAAGTTTGCTTCCTGCACAAGGAGTACAACAAGATTCATTTTTCATCACAAGTGAGCAAGTAATCCAAAAATGGCTAGTTTTTATGACATGAAAGAAATGAAGAACAAATTGATAGCCTTTGAAGTTTATTTTCATCTAATAATGCATGTGGGACCCATTTGCTTAGCTTCCAGGATTTTCCCCGTTGATGCAAGTGTAAACAAATTGTTTCACCACTCACATTAAACATTTGTGAATTTCTTGACATGTTATTGAATTATTTTCTACAGCGGTACGTAATTCTTCATTATCAATAATGGAGGGTCTTCCTGAATGTGGTGCATCTTCAAGTGATTCATCACCAGAAACAATTTTTTTTAAAACCATTTCTGTGCAGTACATTCTGCTACTGCATCTTTTCTAAATGCCCTAAATATATTAAGGGACACTTCTGAAGCCTTCGAACCGAGTTTAAATTCATAAAGCAAACAAGACCAAATTACACCAGGTTCAACTGACATTTTAAAAAGGTTCAAATTAATAGAAAAAGAGTACACACCAAGTTAGAGCACACTGATTGACTGGCATGTATCTAGGCCTTATGACACACAAAAAATTGAGCTCTGCAAGCCACTACAAAATAAAACAAGTTATTGCAGCAAACTCTACCAAAAACTGCAGAAACGTTTTTGGTTATCTGATATGTTACAACCGAGCTCATACTTAAATGTTAAAGAGAGTCTCAGAAGAATAAGAAAAATATAAATCCATCTTATTTTGCACACACTTGTCAGTGAAAGAAATGAAAATCAATTTGATTAAATTTTTATTATTATTATTTTTTTTTTCTTTGTTTGTTTAATGTCATCTCTGCTTTTTAGTAAGAAGAATGGTGATGATTGCAAGCTGTTAGATCTTGAATAAGGACCTTTTCATCAAAAGGATCATTCATTCAAGATTTAACAAGAATACAATAACCAAGAAATACTTGTACTGTTAGTAAAGAAACAAATTGTTAACAGAGAACATAATTGAATTACCTTAAAATGAAGTACAAAAAAAAGGAGGAATTTGTCTGTCTAGATAGAAATATTGTTGTTTGAAAACACTAGTAAGAAAAAAATACTCTATGCAAAATATGTCAATGCAAACAAAAGTCCAAAGGTTGCATGCGAGTGTTACCCACGATAAGCGTAACACCCGAAGTGAAGGCATTCGTGGAAAGCGAATTGAACTCGCGTTCCCCGAAAAGAGCTCTCTTGAGGAGAAGAGTTGTGACTAAATAACTTAAGGACCAATAGGAAGGTGCTGTGAGAAAACTTCTGCAACGAAAAGAGGGCACAATAGGAAATGATAAATGCGGGTTTGCACGGGTTTCAAACCCTGTTTTTTCTGTTCCTGTTTTCATTCGGACCCACGATGCTGACCAGTGGAAGGGAATTCTACGGCATCGGATGGCAAGTTTCTCCCTGTTGCTGACTGGCGAGTATCGGGCGAGCTGTACCCGAGATGATGGCATCCACCGACTCGGGCCATTGGTAAAAGTGCTACCGGAATGAGATAACAGAAAGCTCCTCCAGGGAGACGGGCAGTCAGACGATAGCGACCAGCGTTGCCCAGCAGATTGCAGAAAATGGTTGTACGTGACGTGCGAAGTGACCTCCACGTGGACGTAACCCACTGAAGCAGTATAGTACCTAACAGTAAAGGACGGATAAAGGGGACACGGTAACCTCATGTGCCAGTGGTAATGTACAGAATTTTCTTATTTTATTAACAGTTAGCATTAGAGGAAAAGGGTGAATCAATTTCTAGTTGGAAGAAAAATGGACAATTGCCTAGAGAACTTTTTGAATGACTTTATATGCATTGTAACTTGTTAGCTCCATTAGACTGGTAATCGAAGGACTTAAGTTCTTGTGTGAGACCTAATTAATGTGGTGGGGTCTGTGTTAGCATTTGAAGTTAAAATTGTAAACTTGTATTTTCCCATGCTAAGTGTGTTTTAATTGACCAGAGGATATGAGTTATATGTTCATTAACTAGAGTGTTCATTTATGATTGTCAGTTGATTTAGTATAGATATTGTGATAAGCTTTTGATATGTTTAAACCTAATTGTAAACTCATTAGATCTTTAATAAAGATGTTTTACTATGTAAGCCTGAGTTTTGCTTGAACATGAGACTAATTTACCACTCATAAAAGTTTGAACCTATGCATAAGGGGAAGGTATAGAATAATTAGAAAGGATAGGGCCATGACTGCAAACTGAGATCTCTATCTATCTCACTGGCTTTAACAGGCCTTTAAGGCCCACAACCCTACAAGCATGCTTGGATTTCGTAACCGAAATACGAGGATAGAATGGTCACCCCTATGCCTCGAAGTATTCCTGGCTCTGTGTGTTCACGGAGCCAGTTTGCCTGCTTGTGGGATGAAAAACCCAGATAAACTGGCGGAAAAACCCTGCTGTCCACACCCAAGACCAGCTAACTTGGCTATGGCTGAGGAAGATCCTTCAACTCCTCACGTCGTCGACGGGAATCGAACCTAGGACATTTCTTCCCCAGGCATATGGTTGCGAAGCGCAAAGCCACTAGGCTAACCACGTGGACAAACTGAGATCTCTACTGACGCCATATATATTTAATAAATTTAGGTAGCTGCTAGAACTCTGGGAAAGTTTCTCTGAGCAAGAATTCTTCTGTCCTAGGATTCTGACTGGTGCAGCTGGAACAAACAAATTTGTCAGAGTTCGAAAAGGAGAAGGCCCCAGAGAGATAGACTGGAGATCTCATTCTTAGTTGGCACAAGAAAGGATAATAGTATCATAGATTTAAAGAAAAACCACGACGTAACAAAGCTATACAAAATGTTTTGAGAATTCCTGACTCTAAATTAACCTCCAAATGTTGGGTAGATATAAGTTTATAACAGAGTGTGAGAGATAAGTAATAGTGCCACCTGTTGCTGCAGATTGGGATTATTTCACCTTTGGAAAACAGTGAAACTAACTTTTAATGGGAGGGGGGGGGGGGTATAGAAGAATTAACTTATTACATAAGGTATTTTCTCCTGATTGCAAATAACACTTTCATAAATTCATCAGCAGTCGCCCATAATAAAATAAGGCAGTGAATGATATAATGTTTTAAAATAAAAAAAATAAAAATGCAAAGAAAATAAGATAATATATGGATTTAGAAAGAGGCTGAAAATTCACTTGCCTCTGATAACTCTGGAATGGGAGTTGGGGTGGGGCTGGAGTTGTGGCGATTTGTGCATAGCCAGGCTTGCCATGTGAAAGGGAGGAATGCAATGTGCTGTTGAAAGCAAAAACCATGTATCAGTTTGGTGGTCTGTTGGAGTAAGCCATTTACACATAGAAAGAATAAGGTGGATGAGAGAACAGAGCCATGTGGGACCCCTGAATTGGTTGTATACTTAGAAGATAAGGAACAATGCACCATCACCCAAAGAGGAAGTGAGCATCCAATCAGAAAGCTGGCAGTTCAACTCCAGAAATCAAGGACAGAACAAACGATGGGAGTTTACTTAGCAAGCCTTGTGCCAAACCAAGCAAAAGATTTGGAGGTATCTAGGGCAACCACTGCAGACTTGACAAACTCTTCGATGGTATTTGTCCAGATATGAGTGAAATAAGTGAGATTGCCTACTGACCAACAGTGACAGAAGCCATACTAGCAGTCATTTATTAGCTGAGTCTTCAAGATAGCAAAGCAGCTCAGTGTTGATAATTCTTTTCATTATTTTGGAACTGGAGTAAGAGAAACGGTAGTTTGAAGATATGGATTTGTCACCCTTTTTCAGGGATAGGCTTGATATTGGCTAATTTCTAAACTATAGGGCAGATATCAGTGAAATAAGATAGTGTAAAAAGATGACACAGAATAAGAATCAATTCTGGAGCACAGATTTTCAGCACAATCAGAAGAATACCATCAGGGTAGAAGACTTTTTGGTATCCAATTTGAGCAAAATTTTCCATATGTTTGTTTGGACAATAGGATATACTGGCCATTGAGTGTAGTGTGTGTGTGGGATGGAGAGGGAAGGGGAAAATATTACCAAAATCAGCAGCATGAGAACTGGAGAAGTAGGAAGCCAGATTTTCGATTTTTTTTCTGTGGGTGATGATGCAACAGAGGTGTCAGGATGCACCAGCAATGTGAACAGTGTTGGGCAGAAGTTGAACAGCTAAATTCCATAGGAAATTTTTTATAAGTTGATGCCCCCACCCGAGAAGTGCCATTATAAGTTGAAATAACATGAAATTTTGCACGTAATAACCTCATTTTTGTGTTTAGGAAATTACAATGTAGAAGATATAATAACTAAACAGATTTAATTATTACTTTCAATATTTTGCCAAATTAAATGACATTATTAGGGAACAATACACTAATATAGATATGTGGATGGAGGCATTATATGAGAGAGAGAGAAACACAGATGGAGAGGCCTATAGTCCTAAATTATGTTATCTATTGGCATCTGAAGGGTTCCACTCAAGATAACATAATATCTTGTTATCTCAAGATATTATGTTATCTTGAGTGTTCTTGACCATTGGGATGATTCTCTGTGGATGAGTTTCCCAGATGAAAAGCATTTTAATGCAACATGTTTGTTGAAGTTAAGATAGTTTGTGAGAGTAAAAGCAGATTCAAGGAAAGGTCTCTAATGTATATATTTGCTCTGGTGGAGTAATGTAGTCTGATTTTGTGAGATCACTATTCTGCTTCATAGATATGCAAGATTTTTATTCGAATCTGTTTGTCTCAAACTATCCCAATCTAATGCAACATATAAATATGTTGCATTTCTCACATCTGGAAAACAGGGCTGAAACCTGTTGCATCATCTGGGAAACTGTCCCACTGGGCTGATTGTCTGCAGACAATCAGCCCAGTGGGACAGTCCCCCCCAACCCCCGGCGCATACGCGCCCAACCTCCGAGTTCTGGACTGGAAGGCCAGTTCTCTTTGAATTTTGAAGACTCGAAAGGGGGTTCTGCTCCCTGGAGCATACGCCGCTCAACTCCCCGAGTTCGGAACTGGTAGGCCAGTTCTCCTTGAATTCAGATGACTCAAATTTTGAAGACTCGAGAGGGAGGGTTGTTCCTCCCTCCTGGCGCATACGGTGCCTCTCCCCCCCCCCCAAGTTCCGGACGGGGTAGGCCGGTTCTCCTTGAATTCTGATGACTCGAAAGGGAAGGGTTCCACCTGGTGCCTACGCCACCCAATCCCCCGAGTTCCGGACTGGTAGGCCGGTTCCCTTTGAATTCAGATGACTCGAATTTTGAAGACTCGAAAGGGAGGGTTGTTCCTCCCTCCTGGCGCATATGGTGCCCCCCCGAGTTCCAGACAGGGTAGGCCGGTTCTCCTTGAATTCTGATGACTCGAAAGGGAAGGGTTCCACCTGGTGCCTACGCCACCCAATCCCCCGAGTTCCGGACTGGTAGGCCGGTTCTCTTTGAATTCAGATGACTCGAATTTTGAAGACTCGAAAGGGAGGGTTGTTCCTCCCTCCTGGCGCATACGGTGTCCCCCGAGTTCCGGACAGGGTAGGCCGGTTCTCCTTGAATTCTGATGACTCGAAAGGGAAGGGTTCCACCTGGTGCCTACGCCACCCAATCCCCCGAGTTCCGGACTGGTAGGCCGGTTCTCTTTGAATTCAGATGACTCGAATTTTGAAGACTCGAAAGGGAGGGTTGTTCCTCCCTCCTGGCGCATACGGTGCCCCCCCGAGTTCCGGACAGGGTAGGCCGATTCTCCTTGAATTCTGATGACTCGAAAGGGGAGGGTTCCACCTGGTGCCTACGCCACCCAATCCCGAGTTCCAGACTGGTAGGCCTGTTCTCCTTGAATTCTGATGACTCGACACTCAGGGTAGCCCTGAGTTTCAAAACGTTTCACAAAAAACATGACACAAAAACGTTACAAAAAAAAGGCATATCATTTTATATTATAGAGTAGATATATTATCTAACATATCCTAAAAAGATATTTTTATGATGTATAAGTTAAAATTAATTACTTTAATTTATTAGAAAAATAATTATTACAATTATCATATCTGTGGTCAGAACATAATGATTGAAATTCAAAGTTACTGAATTCCAGTCATGGAGCAGTATAAAAAAGCAGGGGGGGAAACTTAAATAGAGAAGGTTGCAAGAAGCAGTAAGTCCCAAGAAAATGAAAGCAGCAGCAATCCACAACTATTATTCATGAGCCAGTGCATGTGTTCTAACATGCACTCATAAATGAGCTTTCAATTAAGAGTGTAGTTATTTATTTTGGGTCAGAAAGAAAAAAAAAAAGAAACATTTTGCAAATATTGTTATATAATATAAAAAAATAAAATGAAGCATTCTTCAAAAATTACAATTAAGGTGATCATGTGCAAGATCATGTGTGATCATTTGCACACACAGAATTATAGTGCACACACAGAATTATAGTACACATACATAAAAAATATATTTACTTAATTTATAGGATCACAATTTACAGGATTACTTAAGAGCAAGTTCTCAACACAGTCTGTCAGCTAGCAATAATTAGAGTATATTGGTAAGAGTATACAACCTCACAGGGAATGACAATTTATTTGAACTATATGAGTGTGATTTACTTGAGGTTCATGTAAACACATTAGGAATGCCAGTGATTCGAAAACAATTGTAAAATTATCTGGAATGGTTATTTATATGTTACCGTTTTCACTGCATTGTATAGCAAGCTAGAAACTCACCCTCTCTGAAAAAGATCAACATTTATAAACCTCTGTATTTCTACAGAAAATTCTAGAGTACACTGCAATTCTCCCATTTCTTTAGTCACTCGGAATTTCTGAGGAGCCCATCTTCATATTCTGTCTCCTGAAAGATAAAATGCTTTCAATCAAAAAGTAACTACACAAGTCGCTAAGTCTCAATATATGGACACTATATCTCCAAATACATATACACAGATAACTCAAATGTTTTCAGAATTGAAATTTTTTATTTTAGCACTTTATAAAATTACAAATGAAAAACATCTGACAATCTATAAACCATCATGTTCTATGATCTTAACCATTCTCTCTGCATGTATGTTGATCCCTATATGATATTATGTCAATGCTGGCAAAAAACATGACAGTCTCAAGTTCTGCAACTAAAGTGCTATCCATACAAGTCATGAGCTATTGATCAGAAGTGATGATGGCATGATACCCAGTCTAAAATGTATGTAATTAGAAAATTTTGTTGTGGGTCTGAAAAGCCTTGTGCAGTCTCGCATTATCTTGTTAGCACTGTCACCATAAATTAATGACAGATAGAAACAAATAGCATGCATTCATTCTAATGGTTGAGAATATTTGAGATCTAAAGATCTTGTGTGAAAACATCTAGCTTACTTTAAATGTAAAGTAAAAAGTAATGCAAGCTATTGAGAAGAGAGGTCAGCATGGGGTCCACTATCTGCATCAAAGTGGAAGTCCATGTTCGGTAGATTACATGCAATTTTATCCAGTGCACAGCATAACGTGTCTCAAATCAACCTCTTTGGAGACTGGAGGTGATCAGCTGATTGTGTATTTAGATTATTTGCATAACATTTTCTTATATGTGCAAAAAAATGGATAGTAGTTATAGATTTTTTAATGCCAATGGCATTCTTCATTAATGCACCAGAAGTTATGGTGCATTAACGCTCAGATATGCTCAGATCCACTGGTTCTAATATTACTTCTTCATGAATAATCTCTTACTGAGAGCATCCCTATTAGTATCCACAGATGTTGGATAAAACTGAGATACAAGTACTAAAAATTAATTTTTAATGGCATTTTGCATCCCGTAACTATCGCCTACCTGAACCACGTCAAACTGCCAGCCACACTGATCACTTTGGATCAAAGCAAGGCCTTTGACCGAGTGTCACAGGAACTCCTATGGGAAACCCTGAAACAACACGGAATAGGGCAGACTCTCCAGCGTACCATAAAAACCCTATACAAAGGAATCCAAATAAAGCCATTGAGAATTTCTTCAATCACTTAATTTTATACTTGAAGTTCACAAAGTAACTAACACACACAGCTTTAAATGCAATCTAGGCAACTCCAACTGAGCTAAATATGCTCTTTAATTTTTCTGTTTCACAAATATACCTTCTTAATTTTGGACTCAATTATTCTTGAAAGCTTCTTTCAAACTAATCAAAAATGATAGTGGAATTATCTAAGTCAAAATTTTTCATTTAAACACCAAAACTATTATTTTTGAGGAAATTACAATGTATACTGAATATTAATTAATGACTTTAATTAATACTTTGTATATTTCAGCAAAGTCAAATTGCCATCATCAGGAAACACAGAATAATGATATGTGAATGAAGGCACTAACACCAGATAAATGAGGCTAAAGAAAGACAATTGAAGTTGGGCTTAGAATCCTAAATGGCAACCCCCAGACTAAATTGGGTGGCAATTCTTGGCAATTAAGATGAATATCTGAGGATGAGCACATCTCAACTTAGAGACAGTTTCATTTGTTGAGGTTTCGAAAGTTTCTAAGGGCTAAGGCAGTACGAGGAATAGCCTCTCATATTTGTATTTGCTGCAATGAAGTAAGTGGCCTTCTGCCAGTGTATCCTGTGGTGGGTGTCCAAAAGCATGCAAGAAAAAGCATGTCCAATACTTTTCCACACCCACCTACACAGATATTAATAATAATATGCCAAGAACATTTATGATTATTACATGGATTCATACACAATGTCAAGTTCTCAAGAAGCCTAGATCAAGAACCCACCCACCACTTACTATACCTCGACTGAAATTCATTCTCTGATAAATCATCCCAGCACTCCCACTCTTGATTCAGAAATCTAGTTATCGCATTCTTGATGATGACACTCCTATTCCATTTCTAGAGAGGACTCCCTATTTTCCCAATATTGCCACCATGTAATAACAATTTTCACCTATTTGTCTTAAAAGATCCTTTTATTAACTTGCATATGTATCAACTTGCAACTGCCCATATCCCTCTCCTTTGCCTATTCACCAGAATTTATAGCCGATATCCTTTAATCTAGCTTCTCAGCCAACACTCCACATCCTAAATATAATCTTCGTTACCTGATACTCATCTCTATAAAAACCAGAGATCTGTAAATTATTCTGGATGTAAACATATTAAGCCACATGAGAGGTGTGCTGACCTGACTATGTAAGTGTAAATTAGTATCCTTTTTACATCTCAAAAATCATTTGTGTTGTAAAATATTACCACATTTACAGTATACTTCTAAATTTCAGGTCCTTGTCCATTATTGCTTACAAAATTACAGCTATCAGTTTCCTGCAGTTGTTTAATGTAAGCTATCTAGATCTTCTTCAACTCCAACCTCACATTTAGCAATGCTGATCTGGTACTCAGTGTTTGTCATTAACATCAGTCTATGCAGGTCTTCTTTAGGGGACTCCACATCAGAAAACAGTTGGATATCTACTTGCAGGTCTTCTGTAATATTGTTAATATACAATCTGAACAGCCCTGGAATAAAACACTAATCAACATTGATCTTCCTCTCAAATACATTAATTTTTAATACCTATCCAGTGTTCTCCCCAGAATTTTTTTACCCGTTGGGTGGAATGAAACATTAGCCAGGCATATAAAAATTATTTTTCCAATCTTGCTCATTATTTAGCCATATCAATTCACAACATTAGCCGGGTGGTCAGTAAAATCAGCCAGGCAGTTTGCCCATTCAAAAGGTCCTGGGGAGAACATAGCTATCCTCAGCCACCTCTTAACTACACCATTAGTTTAGTTTTTAACTATAACTGTTCCTACTTATGAAATACCCATGCATTATTTTCTCAAATGCTTTAATCACTTCATAAAATACTGATATATATTAAGGACAATTCAGTCATAACTTGGTATTTATGCAGAATAGATGCAACTCGTGGAAATTTCAAACTTTTCTTAACAAGCAATTTCTTACCTTTAGAACATGTCAGAATACTACATAAAACTTGCTCATCACCAGCACTGAAGAAATTGGACTCTGAAGCCAAGCAGTAATAATACCTTGTTTTGCTGATTATCATGTAATTCATAGCTGGGAAGACTTTTATATAGGAAGCATACTTCTAATTTTCCTAGAACTTTGTGGTCCACTTAATTAACATCCTGGCAATGGTACCAAATAAAATGTCACTGTGATGTGGCTTCAAATCCAAAGTAAGGTTGTAATTACTTATATGTGTGTGTGTGTGTGTGTGTGTGTGTGTGTGTGTGTGTGTGTGTGTGTGTGTGTGTGTGTGTGTGTGTGAGAGATTAATTTTTTAACTTAGGGATATTGTGTATTACGGTTACCAAGTAATTTTATAAGCTTGGTTATTTTACTCCTAATCCCAAGTATACTTGGGATTAGAAGTAAAATAACGAAGCCTATAAAATTACTTGGTAACCCTAATATATATATATATATATATTGAGGCTAGCAGAACAAAATATACAGTTGGGTGCTGCTATAGACCAGGTGATGGAATAGATGGTGGAGATAGTATGCATAAGCAAATAGAAGAAATGAGTGGAAGGAGGGTAATTATTATTTCAACTATGGTAACATTGATTGGAAGGAGGAGAGGACACATGGGAGGAAGGAATTAGATTTTATGCAGTTATTAAGGGATAACTATCTGCGACAGCATGTAATGGAAAACACTAGGGGTCAGAGAGTGCTTGACCTAGTGATTGCATCTGAGAATTTGGCTGTAACGAATATGACCACATTGCCACCAAATGGTGAGAGTGATCATAGGGTCTTGACTTGGGAGGTGGCTAAAGGTGTGGAATTTACAATTACGACAGGGTACATGTGGAATTATCAGGCTGGTAAGTATGACAAGCTTAGGAGTTTGATTGGTTCAGTGACTTGGCATGTAAAACTGCAAGGGCTGGATGTTGATAGTGCATGGGAGGCAGTTAAGAAGTGTTTGGCTGACTGTATACATAGAGTCCGAATAATAAATCAAGTAGGGGTTAAATGGATGAATAACACCATTAAGCTTGAGCTGCAAAAAAAGAAACAACTGTGAAGGAATTTAAGGAGAAAGGCGACTGACAGGCACATGAACGGCATAAAGCACAGGCCAGAAGGGTAACGAGTGTGGTAAGAAAAGCAAAAGCATATTATGAAAGAACATTAGCCATGCAGGCTAAAGAGAATACCAAACAGTTTTTTTAATATGTTGCAAGTAAAAAAAAAATGTATATGGCAGAATGATTTTAAAGAATGCCGATGGTAGGGAGGAAACCAAATCAGTTGATATAGTTGAATTACTGAGCAAGCACTTTGCAAGAGTATATCATCCAGGTGGTGACATTGCAGGAATGAATGAACCAATAGCTTACATGGGAATTGTGGTGAATGAAGTGGAGGTGAATAGTCTATTACAAAACCTCAATGTAAATACATCTGTGGGATTGGATGGTATACCAGCTCGTGTCGTACGTGAAGCGGCTAAAGAATTGTCAGTGCTTTTGACCATTTTGTTTAATTTGAGTCTCGGGTCTGGGTTAGTCCCAAGGGGTTGGAAAGAGGGGAAAATAGTTCCACTGCATAAAGGAGGTTCCAAGACTGCTGTTGTAAATTACCGAACTGATCAGCATATCAGGAATCGTTGTCAAGGTCTTGAAGAAAATAGTCAAGAGGAAAATACAGGAGTGGATAGATGAAAATCGGATGCTGTATGGGGGACAGCATGGTTTTGTGAAGGGTAGATCATGCCCTCAGTAACTTGCTCACGTTTTATAACAGTGACGGCTGAACTGGATAAGGGTAATGGGTTTACAGTGATTCTACTGGACCTTGATAAGGCCTCTGACAGGATACCACATGGAATTCTAATCAGTAAACTGCTGCATATGGGGATGGATATAGGGTTGGTGAGATGGATGGTGGTTGATGGAGAGATATCAGAGAGTGATTTATTCAGGAGTAGAGTCCAAAAGACAGCCTGTGACTGGTGGTGTGCCGCAGGGTTCTGTTCTTGGACCACTACTTTTCAATTTGTTCATTAACGATATAGGAAAGGATCTGACAGGAAGTGTTCATTTGTTTGCTAATGATGCAAAGTTGGGTAGAGCAATAGTGAGTGCACAGGATGTCAAAATTTTGCAAGATGATTTGGATAGTTTGGAGGACTTGGCTAAGGAGAATGGATGTCAATTTAATGTGGTAAAATGTAAGGTTATGCATTTTGGGATGAAATGATTAGAAGCAGTATATCACATTGGTGGAACCATACTCCAGAAGATTGACGAAGCAAGGGATTTGGGAGTGTTGGTGGATAGGGAGTTAAAGTTCAGGGGACACATCGCAAAAGTGGCTAAATCAGCTCATCAAATCACTTGGTTGCTGTACTTCAACAAGCAGAGACAAACAGGTTATTGTTCCTCTGTATCGAGCCTTAATAAGACCCCAACTAGACTACTGTGCCCAGATATGGGCACCAGGGTTTCTTCTTGATGGGGAGGAGGTGGAGAGGATCCAGAGACGAGTGACCAAGATGATAGCAGGTCTATGGAATGAACCTTATGAGAACAGGTTGAAGATTTGTGGGTTGCAGAAATTGGATGATAGGTGGAAAGGGGGTGATATGATTGAGACATTCAAATTACTGAAGGGTTTCTATAAGATTAATTCAGAAGATATTTTTGAGAATAGCACTGGTGGTGGGAGGACTAGGGGCCATACATGGAAGCCGGGCAAGAGTGTGGTTAGCAAGGGTGTTAGAGCTAGGTTTTTTACTTGGAGAGTGGTCAATGAGTGGAATAAGCTGCCAGTGTGTTGTGGGTGCCATGACTGTGAATGAATTCAAGGTGAGGTATGATAGATACTGTGTGAATGTCGAATAGTTGTTCTTGACATGATGTTAGGGCCTCCCTTGAGTCTGTCAACTCCTTGGAGTTGTCCATAATAATAATAATGTATCCATTCCCTTTATCCAACTTGGTCATAACATTGTTATAAAATATGAACAAATTGCTAAAACGTAATCTTCTTTTAGTAAACCCATGCTGCTCCTTGCAGAGTATAGCTTATTTGTCCACCCATTTCTGTATGTGAGTTCTTACCAACTTCTCTAAAATCTTCACTACCACACCTGAGATACTGATAGGTCGGTAGTTAGACACAGTGTTTGCACCAGCCTTGTACAATGGAACTATCATACATTCCTTCCATTGCTGTGGTATAATTCCTGAGCTGAGACTCATGTTATACAAACATGTGAAAGGCTTAGCCAATTCAGCTGAATAACTGATTTAGCAAAAGGGCTGATATTCCATCTGTCCCTATTGAAAATTTCTTATCCAGGTTATGCAACAGCTATTCAACCACATTTTCATGAACTTGTAACTCTTTCTTCCAATGTGGCAGATTTATATGCATTTTGCAAGAAAAATTCTGTGCACTAAATAACTTGCCTTTATGAAATATATAGTAATCAAAATGATTTAAAACTTGTAATTATTGTCTGATATTTTAAGCATAAAATTATGGCATATGAAGATATCCACATTAATACTGCAACTGATGAGATGATACATCTACCCCTTCTTCCCCCCCTCCAACAACTTGCTCACAAGAGACTGCAAGGACTATAGTAAATAAAAGCATCGTGTGGGCTGGGGTCAAGAGTAATGATATTTCTCTTGAAGAACTAGAGGTTGTAATCATCAGAAAATACTTTATGGGAAAGGTTGTTCAGTAGAACAAAAATAGATCAAATAAAAGACAACTGGGAAGCAGGTTTGGCGGGTCAGCAATTCAACTGTAAAAGAATGTTGCACAGCTGTTGCTCATTTTCCTGTAGGTTTGGCAGAGAGAGAGAGAGGCATAATGGATGCATATTCTGTTGAACAGTGCCTGTGGAAATATCTGTAGAAAAGATACAATGAGGAAACTAACCATCTATTATGCAGGTTTGGCGGGTCAGCAATTCAACTGTAAAAGTTCCAAATTAAATCATTATTTGTTGCACCTCCAATATTGATAAATTAACATTTTGGTCTTCTAAGGCAGTCCTTCCCAAACTTCTGAATGCCAGGCCCCCCCTCTTTGAAAAAATTAAAATATTTCACACCCCCCTTCAAAAAAAATCGTAATATAGACATATTATAACAGTTATTGTATTTATATTCAATACAAAACATACACAGTGAATATTGCAAAAATCAAATGCAAATATTACATTTTTAGTATCTTGCATACACATTTGACATGGCAGATTATCTTATATAGGTAGCACAGCTGTTGCTCATTTTCCTGTAGGTTTGGCAGAGAGAGAGTGAGAGGCATAATGGATGCATATTCTGTTGAACAGTGCCTGTGGAAATATCTGTAGAAGAGATACAATGAGGAAACTAACCATCTATTATAAGACAGTGGCTGAAAGGAGTCTGTGAGAAAACGGGTCATCAAGCAACCAATCTGCTCTCTTCTGATCAGCATCAAGAATTTTTAGAAGTCGTAGGCGAATCACCCCAAATGTGAAAACAGTATTCCAAGGTTGGACAGGTTTGAGTTGTACAGAATTAGTAACTGGACAGATGAAAGGTAACATCTTGAGAAAAAGAGGATGCTAAGCTTTTTTGAAGCCGAGGATGTTATCGAAGTGATGACGTGACTATGCCAGGAAAGGGAGTAAGAGTCTGAGAAGAAAGATCTGGTCTTCACTGTTAGTTACAAGGCAAGACCCTTTAGAACTTCCATCCAACGGTAAATGAAGACAAAGAACTAAGGTATTCTTTGCAAGAATACAAACTGTGTTTTGGAACCATGTGGAGATTAGTGTAGTAGTGAGACTGTACATAATGTTGAGATGTTTGAACATTGCAAGGTTTCTGATATGATAGGATGAGTACGGTTTGAAGTCAGTGAGAATAATAATATGAGCTTGCTTCTGTGATATATTTCAGCTGAGTATAATATAATATACAGATAAAGAACAGGTGTTAGTTCAGGAACACATCTTATGATCACAACTGATGAGATTCCATCAGGATAAGTAGCATTTTTGGTACACAGGTTTTTCCAGATTCCTCTGATGTCTTTCTGGCAGAAGGCCACTAGAGGCATGTGATGCAATGATCCATGTAAAGAAGTAGGTGTTTTGTCTTAATCATCTATATAGGAGTTGGATGAAAAGAATGATGTCAGGAGGTCAGCCTTATCATTAAGTGATGCAATGCTATCATTTGGGTGAGAAAGAGGTGGAAGCACAGACTGACAAAAGTGGTGTCCAATAGCTTTTTGCAAAAGACCAGAAAGTAGGACTATCATTGACAAGTGGCAAGTTTAGCATATTTAGACTGATCTACATTACGATCTGGTTTAGTCCTTTTTATGATGGATTTGAAAGTGCTGTGTAGTCTGCGATGAGGCAGGAGTTTGTCTCAAGTCACTTATGACTGGCCATTTTCTTTTCTTTGACTGCCTTGGCATACTTTTTGGAAAACCATGGCTAATATAGAGTGAGAATTTTGAACAAAGTGAAAAAAATTAAAATTTTTATTCCAAAATGGATAATCAATGATCATAACAAGTAACAAGATGTAACATGTATGCATAATTATCTTGTTACATGTAACAAGATGATCATAAGTATTTGGATCTAGAGAACAGAAATAGTCTGACATGGAAAGGTGAAGTAAAAGCCTTGGAGATCTTCCTACCTGGCATAGTTGTAGCACCAAAGTACATAAGGTTATAAATGGCTAAGGGGAGAGCATTCCACTAGAGATGAAACTCTGATGAGATTGTGATCTGAATTACCAAGAGATCCAGAGTGTTGGGTGAGAGGAAAGAACTATCAGGAATGGTGGTTGGGAAAAGTATGATTTAAGTCACTACATGCAACAAATACCTCTGCTTCTCTTCCAACTTGGTCAATGGAATTGGAAACAGGAAGTCAATTAGAATTGTGGACATTAACATCACCAAGGAAGATGCCTTCATTGTTAGGGAATTTGGATTGCAGAAAACCAAGCTTCAAGGATAAGAAGATAAGTCAGAATAGTTTTTGAAACTGGAGGAACAATAGAGACAGCAGATAAATGGGACATAATGAGGCAATGAAATTTTAAGCAACAAAAGGCCAAAAAGGGAAGATTCAAGATTAGGCATCCTCTGGAAAGGAATATCAGATCACAGAAAAGCACAACTACAACCCTTATGTCAGAAAGATCATGCAGGGCGCAGTATAGACTATAAGATGGCCTATGGTTGTTATAGCAGAGATATGGGTTTCAGCCATGAGGGCTAGATGTCTGCATGTGATGATGCATAGTATTTAGACTAGTGTTTATACCATGAATGCTGAAGTCGATAAGAAAGATTTTTTATTTAATTTTTTTTTTTTGGAAGATTGATTTACATATTTTATTTAATTTTTTAAAGGAGAGGGGAGTTTTTGAGAATGGCTTGTTTTTTAATTTAACCATAATGACACTATATTTATTTGGGTTTACTCTCATGTTAGTATTTCAAAGGTGAAGAGAAAAACAGTGTTACACCCTGATACCTTAAGAATGTAGAATTCCCAGCTATCATGGTGTAACATGAAGAGAAAATAAAATTAAACCCCTGTATAAAAGCTAATAGATGAATTATTTAAAAGAAAGAAAAATATTCTTGCATCCAAGTAAAATATACAACAAGAAAAAAGGTGTTTGTTGAACTAACTAACAAAAGAAGGAATATATTAGTGTTGTGATATGATTAAAAAAAAAAAAATTTAGCTAAGTAAAACAGAAAAGGATTAGTCCTAAGAAATTGTATGTGAGAGGCTAGAGATTAAAATATTAAGTAAATTCATAGAAAAATTTTGGAAGGGGGATTAAATTAGAGGCTAGCAAAAGTAGTCAGGGAACAATCGCTGTGAACTTAATTGAGAGATTTGAAAGATCTAGAGGTTACTTTAAATACTCAAGGTGGAACATGAACAGGAGATGCAAAATAAATGTACAATCTAAGCAGCAGTTTATTTATGCCGACTTCTTATCTTTTATATTCAAGCTTAGAAGGGCAATAAGTGAGTTATTAGTTTGGGATTTACCTCTTACTATGAAGGCTGCACACATACTCACAGATTGTGCAAGATTTATGAATAATTCAAATGAAAATGGAATTAGGTCCAATACATTACAAGATAGCAGTGTAGTCAAATGTAATCAGAAGGATAAGGCACAGAGTAACATAAGATACATGTTAAGTTTGACAGAGATAAGAGAAGGAAGCACAGCTAGTGACAGAAGAAAAAAGTTTGTCCAATCTAGATATGCCCTAAGGCCTAGAGAGAATGGAAAGTTCATCCCCAGAAAGAACCGTATATGAGAGGAGGAGCACTTCAAAAAAGAATTTTTTTACAAAATTTTTTTTTTTTGTTTAAAGGGGGGACCTTTGTTAGACCCTGATACCTTAAGAATGTAGAATTCCCAGCTATCATGGTGTAACATGAAGAGAAAATAAAATTAAACCGCTGTATAAAAGCTAATAGATGAATTATTTAAAAGAAAGAAAAATATTCTTGCATCCAAGTAAAATATACAACAAAAAAAAGGTATTTGTTGAACTAACTAATAAAAGAAGGAATATATTAGTGTTGTGATATGATATATAAAAAAAAAAAAAAAAAAATTAGCTGAGTAAAACAGAAAAGGATTAGTCATAAGAAATTGTATGTGAGAGGCTAGAGATATATTAAGTAAATTCATAGAAAAATTTTGGAAGGGGGGTTAAATTAGAGGCTAGCAAAAGAAAAACAACAGACTATCACTCAGGGTCAATTCCCGGATTTGAGACATCGTCACGGGCTCGTCAACCAAAGGATGTTTGGCAGAAAAACGCCACCATAATTTGTCGGTGAAGTCGAATCAAGTAAGGGGCGGAGAAAAGAAATTAAAGAAGGCGCCGTTAGGAGTCAAGGTATAAAAGGGTTAGAACAAGAGGGCTTTTTTCCCCCGGATAGTTTCTTCATGAGTTCCTTCATATGGGTTTCACGTGGTTTTCCTGAGTGGCGGGATTGGAGTTAATCTCCGTCGTCACAACAAGGAAACAAAAGTGAGCCGGATTTCGATTCCATATTTCCTATGGTAAGAAACGAGGAATGCCATTTAGCCAAAGGTATTGTCTAAGTGTTTCAACATCCAGTGACAACTACGAGAAATGGAAATCTGTAAAGAAATCAATGTCCATGTGGCGAGTTTCACAGCCATGGTATAGATGATTCTAAAGTGTGTTATTAATTCAACTATGAAAAGTAAGGATCGCATAAGCACAGTTTAATGCCAAAGGAACTTAGGAGTAACAGATTATAAGAGAGATCATACCAGGATAGTACAATCGGAAAAAGGTAGAGGCCAATATAGAAAACTCAAGACAAAAAGGTACTGTAAAAATTTCGTGTTAACTGAAAATCGTCTGTAATTGTTATCATTATTCTATTACTGAACTGTTGAAGAGACTAAGGAAAATTATACTAGGACTTTAGTACATGACTGATTATAATGATAGTATGCTAGCTAATATTAATATTAGCTAAGTAATTCATGTGTCCTGAGAATTATGCATGTGTATTGTAACATATAGGAAAGTTTTAAATGTCAAAGTTATGTGTTAGTACAGTGAAGGGATAATTTAATCTACATAGTTTTAGATAGTAAAACAGAGTGAATTGATTACATATGTCCATGTGCTACAGCATATATTCTGACTAATATAGGGTTAACTAAGGTGTTAATTAGATCTGGGATTGTACATATGATTTTATGTGTTGAATTTGTTATGGCGGCATGATCGTAATACCCATATAGGATCTTAGCCAAATAGTTGTGATTAGCTAATGTCATTTTGTAAATATTTTCTTAGTATTGAATTGAATTATATTAGAAATTGAATTGTACCATGCCAATGAGTTTAATAAACCTTTGTTCATTGATAAAACAGTTGTCTGAAATTGCTGCCCAATGCACCACTTGAAAAACGTACGAACCTAATCACGCGGGAAATTAATGTGTTAAGAAATGAGATAAAGTGTCACGACTGCAATATTGTTTCACATTCAGACATATTTTAGTAATTGCTCCTTGTTTTTGCATTTAATATCTCAAACTAAATGTCCCAAAAGGCGCAGCATAATACAAATATTAGGGACACTAAGGGGAGAAATAACTTAAATATTTGTATTTTTGGGTGATATCTCGTGCATAGATAATAGTTGAATATAGATAAGCAGAATTTCTCTAATTGGAATAATAATCATAAATTGGGACACAACAACAGCAAGGAGAACATAAGTGTGAGAAGACAGACATGTCCATTTAGAGAGCATCCAGTCTTTAAGCTATAATGTGGCTTCATCAGTGACCCCTCATATACCATTATATAGTCTGCATCCAGGTATGATATGGAAGTGATATTATGTGATAGCTGAGCAGGAAGTCTACTTAATACATTACCATCTAGTTCAGTCTCATACATTATCTGATCACCAGCCTACATAACTGCTTTACAGCTGTATCCTCAAAGATGGGATAGGGAGGTTCTAAATCTCTATAGTATATATTTGGAATGCTCTTGAAGGAGAGGTATCACTCATTTGGTTCCTAAAGCAGAAGTAAAACAAGGCAAGAGTCACTTCAGATTCCCCATAAGCAAGGTGTAGTGTTTCACTGGGCAATGAATATCAACTACTACCACGCATCTAGACTTAATAGTAGATCTGGGGTTGGCATTTCTTCAAATTTGTTACAATGTTATCTTGGATGCTAGGAACCTTTACAAGGACCTTAACTACAGGGGAAAATTAGCTAGTTTCATATATAGATAAGAGGATTTTTTTTTTTCCTTTTGTACAGCAGCCAACCTAGCAAACATGGAAATCAACAGGTGGTAGCAGCATAACATACTAGCCACACAGCTTAGTTGCTTTGGGTATAATTCTAAACATGGCCTACTCCACATCTTATTCTGACTCCCCCTCCTTCCCAACTACACATACAAAACTTGTAAGCTATTTTGAACTGTTTGGAAGAGTGAAATTTTATCTTTTAGAAAGCTAAGATTCATCATGTGGTATTCCTGCAAAACAACACTCATATATGCAGGCACACACACATACAAAAGACAAAACATTTTGAAATATTATGTCCATTTTTCAATAACTGATAAATGAAAGTCAATACCTAAGTTGTGAATAGAATGAACATGTAAATCTTAAGCAATGCAAGTGCTGAAACTTTAAAAACGAGGAGGTACAAGCAGATTCTATTTTTTCTAATGAGTTTTTTCAGACATGAAGATTCTATTTTTTCAGACATGAAGAGAAAATATTCCTGTTTTGCAAAAATTTTAATTTGTTCCACTCTTAAAAAAAAAAAAAAAAATTTGTTCTCATTTTTATAATTATTATTTTGTTACACCTCCAAGGAGACCAAAGACTCACCAAGGGAGGGTACCTCCTCTACAACTCTGTCTCCACCACTTACATCCATCACAATCATCTACACCAATGCCATATACTGTCCACCACCAACACTAGTATTTTTTTTGTCTGTAAATTGTGTGTCCTGAAGGCTGATTTATCTGTATAATAAGCATAAAAAAAAAGCTACTCATCACCTAAAAATTAGATAAATTTGCAGAACAGCAATTATTCTGAAAAAGTTAATATATTAACTTGTTAAAGTTAATTATATAAATAATTATCTTGTTAATGCAAGTTCTTATCCTATCCTAATTTATGCTCATGCATAGACCTACCCAATAAAAAGCATTCGGAACCGAAATCCTACGGAACAGGTTGGTTATTCCTTATTCATGGAGGCGTCCTATGTCTGTAGAAGTGTGTGTTCGTGGGGCCAGTTTGCCTGTTATGGGTGGCAAACTGGCCCCGTGAACGAGTTTCTGGGTGACCCCCCCCACCTCCATATGAAAGGGCTAACTCACCTTTCATCAAAAGAGACTAATAAAGGTTCCTCACATCACTGACAGGAATCAAACCCAGGTCTTTCCAACCAAAGGACTTTGTCTATACTGACTGAGCTATGGAGGCTCTAATGTAAGTTACTTATATAAATAATTACAGTAACAATCACAATTTTAGGCATGTTTTAAAACATTCCAATGAAAAGCAAAATATATTTTCAGTAAAGAAACAAGTGCTTTTTGTTATTATTATTATTACAGTACAATATCAGACAATTCATTATGAAATCAAGGCAAAAATTAAAAAGCCATGTGAATTTTGAAATCAAATAGGGCTGTATGACTTATCCTGATTAAGATCTTCTTTCACAAGTCAGAGGTTATCTTTAAAGAAAAAATTAATGCATACAAAGAAATATAATCAAGAAATATGTAATAAAAAACATCAACAGAGAAAAAATTGTGTGCATGTTACATTTCCCTTCCAAATGGTGAAAACACAAAACTTTCGCTGTGTTATTCAGATGTCTACGACACAAATGTTGTACAATTTAAAGTATTTTTTACATATTCCGTTTCTTACAGAATGTAGATGACACAATTACATAACTGAATATGAGGTAGTGAAGTGTCCATTTTTAAATTGCAAAAAATGATGGAAAATAAAACTAAGTAACTTAAAAATCAGCAATTTTAGTCTTCTTTCACTACATGTTATTCCCGCTTCCTATGCAGGGTCCATATGTTACTTAGATGCGACTTCTTGTTAGTACCACTAGGCTAACCGAGCAGACAAAAATCGGCAATTTTAGTAATTCTTTTAAATGAGTGATGCTGTGCTTATCTATTTAATTGCTGCCTGATTTATCCTTCTGATGCTTGGTATGTAATCTGATGATTCTTCTCTCAAATGTCTTTTGACCATTTCTTATGCATGCCAATTATTGATGACAAAGGGATCATCTAGTGATCCGCTGTTAATCCAAGCTGATCACTAGATGATCCCTTTGTCATCAATAGTGCTATGATACCAAACATGATCCTTAACCGAAAATTCCAGATGTTTAGCCACCACTCAGCTCAAGACTGCACGACATAACTTTTCTCCCAATGCAAGGTGATGAGTACAGGGGAGAAGGATGATGGCATTCACCTCTCCCTGCTGATTCTATCACCAGATTCAGCAGTCTCAAGCTCCTTGGTTCCCTTCACATGCTGTTTCAAGTAATTCTTTTTTAGTAGCTGCAAGTAATTCTTTTTTAGTAGCTGCATAAATTCATTTTGTTTTTTCCAAATGTATCCTTTGTATTATGGGTAAATATTAAGATTAGTGATCAGAGCTTATTCTACTTTTACCATGAGTTATCTTGGTCTTGCACTACCTGCAGGGTCAGCTAGACTTGCATTACGTGCAGGCGCAAGCTTGACTTATTTGTCTGTTTGCTTACTTGGGAAATGGAGTAAAACCAGGTTTGGTATCTTTAACATTTATTATACCCAAGGTAAAATACTTTCTACATTTATATCTCCTCCAGAGATTTTTATTTAATAAGGTTAAAACACCTTAAAGCATCATACATCTCCTGGAGGAGATGTGCTTTGTATTATGGGTAAATATTAAGATTAGTGATCAGAGCTTATTCTACTTTTACCATGAGTTATCTTGGTCTTGCACTACCCGCAGGGTCAGCTAGACTTGCATTACGTGCAGGTGCAAACTTGACTTATTTGTCTGTTTGCTTACTTGGGAAATGGAGAAAAACCAGGTTTAAAATAGCTTGGTATCTTTAACATTTACTACAGTCCTACCTGGGATAGACTGTAGTCTGTTGCATTGCTAAAAACTTGGGTGACCATTTTTGAAACTTGAAGCAAAATCTGTTTAAGTTTGGAGAATGTTATAGTGCTGTGACAGATTCCAGAAATAGTTTCTCTGATTTAAATCTGTTTTTGTATAAGAGGGAGATCTCCCTCCCTCCCAATTGGATCTAGTGATCCATGGCATGGTCTGCCCCCTCCATCACCAAATGGCGATAGTGCATGACAGACTTAATTTGTCTTCTTCTAGATAAATATTTCCATTTAACCAAAATGTGTCAGTTTGCAACAGTATTCTTTGCTCTTGCAAAGAATGCTGTTGCAAAAGAAGGGATCTCTTGGTGAGTGGATAAGGGTAGCTAATCTTTGGTAAGGCCTCAAGGAGGTCTGTATGTTATACCTTTTAAGAATGGATGCAATTTTTATGAGGTATGTTCTGGATGGCAATGGATTTTTTATGTTCTGAATTTTTTTTTTTTTTTTGGTGGTGGTGGTGGGGGATTTGGAGGATGGGAAGAGTGTGCTCTGTTGATTTTGTTAAAGGGGGAAACCACTGGCTAAAAGAAGCATCGCGAATGTGACTGATTTCAGCAGAGAGGTTTGTGTGGTCTAAGCAGATGGCTTCTAGCTCTGTTAGTTTTGATAACACCATACTGCTGGGAGAGTAGTGGTGTGATAAGTACATCTATCACTAAACAGTATAACATACAGATATTCAGGACTTATCAAAACTTAGCTGCCACATTAGCTATCAAAGACCAGGCTCCCTCTCTCTCTCATAAGAGAAAAGCTAGATTAAATGTCCTGAAAATGTCAGAAACAAATGCAATTTTTTCATTATCCTTCTAGGGTTTTTGTCAAAATAAGAAAGGCTAGCAGCATCTATTGGTAATCACCAATTGGGTGATGATAGTCAGGTAGTGAAGAAATTGGTTGTAAACCTGGTTTAGGGAGACTGATATAAGAATGAGGATGTTGAATTGGATTTTAACGGTTGATGCAAACACAGATTGTTAAAAAAATAACTATTTATTAACTTAAAAGCTAATATTTCGCTGCTATTATATCCAGAATCTTCAGAGCACACAAACAAAGTAGTTACAATAGCGAGACAACCACAATTACTTATACCAGCCCCACAAAGTGAGGCTGGTATAAGTAATTGCAGCATGCAACACAAGACTAAAGTCCTAATTAGGTACTATCTAAGTTATTAATAAATAAATAAATAAATAAATATTAAAAAAAAACAGTAGTCCAAAGTTTTGAAAAAATAAAATAAAATAAAATAAAATAAATATTAATTTGGTCTTAGGATGACTGTCTCCCAAATCTTTGGTAGATTTATACAGCCATACTTGTTAAGGTTAGGAGTATGTTTTAAGGCTTCTGTTGATTCCAGGAACAACCTCTCCGACTTGTAGAAGCTTCTGTGCAGTGCTTTTGTTTTTTTCCAATTGATCTTGTGTGCAGGGGTATCTCTCCAAAGCATGGTCTGCCAGACCCAACTTGCCATAGCGAAAGTGCCAGATATATTTTTTGTGTTCACTGAGGCGGATGTCCACAGTTCTTCCTGTCTGTCCATAGTAGGATCGATGACATGAACAGGGCACTTCATAGACTCTTGGATATGATAAAGGAGTGAATCTATCCTTAGGTGAACAGATGAGAGTTGCCAATTTCACACAGTGCGCAGTTAGTGTTTGTTAAGCACCTTAGATATCTTTTCAGATGTGCCTTTAATGTACGGGATGGGGGAGGATTTCTGGGTAGCATTTAATATTTTATCTATCTTATGGGGATTATAGCCATTGGTCAGGAAGGTGTGATGCAGGTGAGAAAGTTCAGCAGAGAGAGCAATGTCAATGGAACAGATTGCTCTAGCTCTATGGGGTTAATGTTTTTAAGATACCATATTGTTGAGAAAGGTGATAGTGTGATTGTTTGTGTAAATATCTCCCTGTATGTGTCAGTTTTCTATAAACTGAGAATGATAAGGAACCTTCTGGAAGACATGTGATCAGTGCAGTGTGTCCAGGAAGGGCAGGCAGTCATTGGCTTCTAGTTCCATTGTAAAGTGGATTTTAAGGTGCTGGCTATTTAGATGCACTAAAAATGTATTCAATGTGTCTGGGCCATGTGGCCAAATAGCAAACACATTATCAACATAGCATAGCCAGAGACTAGGTTTGAGAGTGGCTGTGTTGATAGCTAGCTTTAACCTTAACAAGTATGGCTGTATAAATCTACCAAAGATTTGAGAGACAGTCATCCTAAGACCAAACCAATTTTTTTTTTTTTTCAAAACTTTGGACTACTATTTTTCAAAATTTTCAAAAACCTACTATTTGGATTACTATTTTTTCAAAACTTTGGACTACTGTTTTTTTTTTTTTTAATAACTTAGATGGTGCCTAATTAGGACTTCCGTCTTGTGTTGCATGCGCTGCAATTACTTATACTGGCCCCACTGTTACACCGGATTGTGGTTGTCTCGCATTTGTAACAAACCTTGTTTGTGTGCTCTGATGCTGGATATAATACCAGCAAAGTATTAGCTTTTAAGTTAATAAATAGTTATTTTCTTAACAATACCATTAAAATCCAATTCAACAATGAGAACAGTTTGATGGCTAATTATTTTGGAATAGGTAGATTTCAGATAAGTATTTGAGCTCGTACAGACACTGCAGAACAGGTATTATAAAAGATTTAAATTTTACACAGATTTATTTGAAGAATGGTTACTATCTCTGCTAATAGGCTGTGCCACTGTGAACAGAGATGTTTGTAATTGTCTTTAGGTAGCAGCAGATTTTCGATGCCTGGTGTGAACTCAGTTGCTTTAATGAAGGCATGAAGTGGCTTGGAAATAAATCAGATTAAGGGTCAGCTTGGATTATCTGATTCTTAGCCCACCAATGGTACTAATAAAATATCTGCAACAATGTTATGGGTAAGATTATCAATAAAGAATCATCTTGTTTTTATATACCGTTTTTTTTTTTTTTTGGTCAAACTTTTTAAACAAATGGATATTGAACTTCTTAACATTTGGGCAAGAGGGGAGGGGAGAATGATCATCTCCCCCAAAGAAATAAGGATATGTGCATAATTATATCTAGTATCTATTCTAATAAAAATTGGTGTATTGGTACTTAAGCAGTAACATGGTTTGTTTGTTTTTTTTTTTATCTTTTTGCTTGGTGATCCTATACTTGGAGTCCTACTAAATACTCCATGAAGCTGCGTTTTAGTGTACATCGAAATCGGTTCGTTGTGCGAGGAACTGAAAGTTTAAGAGCGTCGTCTCACTGAACGTGTAGGATTTAAAATTACTCAAACACAATATGAGCTCCATGCAAGCGAAGATACTACCTATTAATCACAGGGTATGTGATACAGACTAAACTAGCACTACAATATCGGTCACATTTTGAATCATAATTAAATTACATGCTATATCAATACCATACGTACTTATACACGCTTGATCGTAGCTGACACACCAAATATGTTGATATAGAAATACCAAAGGCAAACTGCGGATCTCTTCCATTCATACTTTGGTAAAGATCTACTGAATATTTTCAATATCAATGTAAAGTTCAGGAATGACTTATAGATCCAGAAAACGGCATCGATCTTAATACCAATGCATATACACACAAGGAACGGTTTCTCTCTTCTTTTTATTCCTGCCAGATTCATAAACGATATTGTATGCACGAAGAATTAAAGCATTTAATTTCAACAGCCTATGGCATTTTTATTGACTGCTGTAAAGGCTCAAAAAAACTAACCATGCAAACACAGTTAGCATACCGATATCCTAAATGACACTGACAACTCACCATCTCGAATGTATATCAGACGACCTCTGAACAATCATTTAGCTTCAACTCACGAACGCCCTCTACTGATTCCAAAAAAATAAAAATAAAAAAGTAATGTTGAACCAAAGTCACACAGTGGAAATTACACATTTGATTGTTTGTAACTGAATAATCCTATACACTACATTATGAAAAGAATCCAACATACTGTTGAACCATGTTATAGAAAACTATTTGGTTTTCTTTCTTAATAACCATCATCTAGGCTACTCGGTGAAAAAGACTGAGAGATTTCAGTCTTTTTCACTCGCTATTACTTGAAGTTGCAGTATCTTGTGTATTTTGAAACGAACTTACATTTCAATATCCTAAAATAAAATTACAGAATATTGGGTTTGTGGAATGCCGACTGAGAGAATATGTTGATGGAATTTCAAAACTTGATAAATAGCAGGAGGAGAGATGATATTTTAGGGACACATCTCTGAAAACAACGTAAAAGTGCAATGCGAGAGCGAGAAAATCCCTATTGGCTACACCAGAGAAGGAGCATGTCAGCAACTGGCAGGAGAAATTAAAAAAAAAAAAAAAAAAAAAACTAGAAATGTTTTCTAGTCGGCACCACCTAGTATCATATTCATAATGGCTTCTTTTTGGAAGTATATATGCAGCACCAGAAAGAAGGCCATTATAGCATCATTATGTATATGCATTATGGTCAGTGGCAGACCATTGCACAGGCGCAAGAAGCGCGCGCTTGTAAGCCTCCGATTGTCTAGGCCTCCTAAGAGATACATTTTGCGAACCTCAGGCACAGATACCATCTTCATCTAGACAATTTGCCGTTAGTCGAACGACAAACGGCGTAGTAAATGTTTTTACTACTTAATCACTGACCAATAAAATTTCCTTTTCGACTGTGAGAAAATATCTTAAGAAATAAAAAATATTTAAAATTCTTCGTGCGTTTACGTACCTACTATTTAGTCAAATAAGTGCAGTTGATCTTCTATTGCAAACTGTGCGAACGAATAAAAACGTTCTTAACTGCTTGCGTTTGGTGCGGGTTGGTGTTTTAGTGTCGCTTTTTTTTTTTGTAAAAGAAACGTTATCAAGTAAGTATTCATGTATTATATTATTGTTTATGTTATATACAGTGAGGACTGTTTATTGTCATCCCTGATTATTAGAATCAACAGCAAGGGCCCACTCAAAACAGAAAAATCCATTGAGTTTTAGTCAATTATTAGAATCATACCATCGAATATTAAAATCATTTTAAGGCGAAATTCAATTACTTTTATTTTACTATTATTTTTACTTTAATTTACTTAGCATTTTTTATTTTATTTAGCCATGCTGAGAAAATTTCAGAGCAGATCTGAGAAACGCAAAAAGTTAAAAGGAAAGGAAAAATATGCGCTGCAGCAAATAAATAAATAAATAAATAAAATAAATCAGCTAACTCCTTTTATTCCCTTATAGTAATATGTATAAGTATTCCCTTATAGTAATAAGTAGGCAAGGCCTTTATATCCTATATAGCTTTTTTGAATGAGTGGGCAGTTCAATCTCCACCGATAGTCAATCAGAGATAGCTGGCACATGCTTATCAGTAATTATAGCAGCCGCCGATGAAAAGGCTGGCAAACTTGGTGCCTAACCCTAACAGGATGCTACTGTCTGAAATAATGTGGGTACTATTATTCTTAAGTTTACGGGATGAAAAACCCTCTTGCCCGTGCCAGAGATCGACTAACTCGGGAACCGGTTGAAGAACGGATTAGAAAAAGTTCCTCCAGTCGGCGACTTGACTTGAACTTAAGTCGAACTTCAAGCGACCAAGCGCAGAGGACGCAAGCGTAAATTCTACTGAGCTACACAGGCCTTCAGAAATGAAATTCGCTAGCTAAATTTTTAGCTGAGCGAACTGAAAAGGAAATCGAAATACATACAGAGAGATCAACAACTTGCGCTATACATATTACCGATGAAGAACAAAATAACTCTGAAGAGGAATTGGAAATAACCGAAGAGCGAATGAAATGGAAAAGAAGATCAAAAAACAGTCTGAAGGATTAAAACCTTGTGCTAATAGATGTTCCTAATGAAGAACAAAACAGCAAAGAGCAATCGAAACGCACTTGGAAAAGCAAATTGATTCACAGCAAAAGTATTGGGCAGAGGTTTTAAAACGAGTGAGTATCATTATGAAATTATTGGCCAGTTTGGGATTAGCATTTTGCGGCCACAGAGAAGGCACAGATTCCAATCGAACGGGAAATTTCACCAGTTTTATCGGGTATCTTGCGGAATTCGATAGTTTTTTGAAAAGTCATTTGCAAAGATTCAATAATCCAGGTAGAGGCAAAGTGCATTATTTATCGCACATTGTATGTGATTAATTTATAAATTTAATGGGCAGGGAAATTCAGAAATATTTAATTTCTGAAGTTCAAGGAGCAATTCATTACTCCATTATTGTAGACTCTACTCCCGATATAACTCATGTAGATCAATTAACTTTTATTATGTTGATAAAAATGGAAATATAAAAGAACGGTTTTTTTGGATTCCTCAAAATCGAAAATCACGATTCTGAATACTTAGAACGGATCGTATTAAATTTGTTGGGAGAGTTAACTATAGATATTAAAAAACTGTAGGGGTTCAACGTAAGATAATGCGGCAAATATGACTGGAAAATACAGCGGATTGCAAGCTAGAATAAAAGATCATATTGATACAGCAACCTTGTACCATGCGCTAGCCATAACCTAAATTTAATAGGAAATTGTGCTGTTCTGGCACATTGCATTATTTTGACTTTGTTCAAAATTTATATGTATATTTTTCGTCGTCCACTCGGCAATGAAATATACAGGACTCATAAACAGTATGACACACATTCAATCTCGAGATATAAAAAGAATAACTGACACTAGATGGGTATCAAGAGCGAACGCAGTTTCACCATTAAAATCTAATTAACAAAACATTAAAGAAGCGCTAATTCAAATTAGTATGTCCGACAATGAAAAACCAACGAGTAAATTGGAGGCCAAGAAACTGTCACTATATTTTAATGAATACGAAACCGCTTTACTAACAGTTTTATGGGAGAAGTTGTTACAACGAATAAATAGTATCAGCAAATCGTTACAAGACATGTAGTACAATTTATTGTTAGGGACAAATCTTTTGAAATCACATTCCGAATTTATCATGAATGTCAGGAATGAATTCGACGAATTTGAGAACGATGCCTATTTTTTAACAGAAAACCGAAACTGCAAGGTGGACAGGTTTAAAAAAAGAAAATTGCAATTTGAAGAAACTACTCATAATGAGACACATTTTATTTAAAAAAAAATCGACTAACGCCTTTTATTCCCGTATAGGGATTAGACGAGGCGGTTTTTTTTTACTTATCTAACTCTTCGAGACTGAGTGGGCAGTTATATCTCCACTGGTACCCAATCAGAGATAGCTGGCCCAAAGCTATCACTAATTAAGCGGCACGCAGTCAAGAGAGACGGCTCAACAAGTGCCGCCATCTTGTGGTCCCTAACCCTAACTCAAGATATTTAATGTCCGAAATAATGTGGGTTCTACGGTCGATTTTCTTGACTTTATGCAACGAAAAACCCGAGTTTCCAGGAGAAAAAAAAAACTTGCTTTCCTGTGCCAGAACTCAACTAACTCGGGAACCGGTCGAAAAAAGCCTAAGAAAAATTTCCTTTAGTTGCTGACTGATTCCAAAACAAGTCTTTCTTCGTGCGGTCAAGCGCTATGGTGTGCAAACGCCACATTTCTGCAATATCTAGGATAACCACCAGTTACACTGATGTACTAAAGGATTTATTATTTTTCGATTTTAAAATGACTGAATTTAATGAATGTGTGGACAGAATTACTGCAAAATATCATAAAGATATTGACATTAAATATTTTACAGATGAAACTCTTCATTTCGTTGCATTCATAAAAGGACAAAATATCACCGATCCTGTTGACATGTACAAGTTATTAATTGGGGGTGTAAAGTCTCCATTTCCAACTGTAGAAACAATTATAAAAATTTTTTGACAATACTTATTTGTAACGCGAGTGATTAGAGCTCATTTTTGGTTTTGAAACGTGTTAAAAATTATTTAAGACATTCGTTAAATCAGTTGGATGTAACTAATTTGTTAATAATGTTCATAGAAAACCATGTAGTTCAGTTATTAAGTTATGAATATATTATTGATAAATTCGCTAAACATAAAGCGAGAGAAGTTCCAATTCATTTTTTTTATATTTACAATTCTAATGCATGTACATACTAGTTCTATTCTAATGTTCCAACGCTGTTTAATATTTTTTAGTGTAAATTTTAACAATTTTAAGAATTAAACAAAAATTTCAGTAATTGTAAATTGTATATAAATGTTCTGCAATAAATAAGATACAAAATGTAATTTTCCCTATTCTTTTTTTATTAATAAATAATTAATATTATATTTTGCATTTTATTTTAAACGCCAAAAGAAACAGTAATGAGTTATGATGATCATATTTGCGGCTGCAAAAGGCTAAAAATATACAATTATGTTTAAAGAAACGATTAATTGAACAGCATTTTTTTAAAGTAATAAATTAATTTAATAGCGTTACTTAGTATTTAGAACAAGAGAGCCTCAAAACGAAGTTGCGCTTGGGGCCCTTCAAGTGCTTGATCCGCCACTGATTATGGTACCACAAGGCAAACTGAATCCATATATTTTTAAAATCAGATGAAAAACAATCATTTATCTTCTGTTATTTCCGTATAGAGTACTTTTTTAATCACCAACTAACATTATAACAGGTAGATAAGTTTGTCTCTATCCTTCAGCTTTCAGTGACAACTAATCTCAATTCATTTTTTTTGAATCAGGCTTTCCTGGATATGGAGATTGAAGCAGACAACTGCTGCTATCCAGTAGTCCTAAATCACTAACAGGCATATATTATGCTTGGACTATTGCAAGCTCTATGGTCGATTTCGTTAAGTTTTGCCGCAGTTAGAAACCTGGAGTTTTCTTTAAAAAATAAAAATATAAATAAATCCCTTACTTCTAGCTGCTTCCAAAGATCGACTAAGTTGGGAAATGACTGAAGGAAGGCCTACACGAAGTTCCATTAATCAGCGACTAAAACCAAACCTATAACGATCTTTCTTCGGAAGTCTATTGATGCAAACGTCTTTTCCACAGGCTATACGCTGTTTAACTGGTAAACAACAATTATTTACATATTTCATACATATTACACCATATTCATTTCGCTTTATGGCAGCGTATCATCATGTGTAAAGTGTTTGTAATAAAGTATTGTTTTTTCTTTTAAGACGTAACAAAATTCTAGGTCTTCTAGCAGTGTACCTTTTGCCACAGTCTATCTAATTGCTATATATGGATTATGCACTTTATGGAAAAAACACCTTGTATATTGGACTTACTGAAAGTGGGAATATACTGTTTAAAAGTGGGCATTATAGTTCATTTGCTATGGTATGGGAAATGAAATTCTGTTAAAGCCTGCTTTCTAGAACCAGGCATAACTATGATACTGATGACTTTGTCAGGAAGGTATTTTTTGTAGAAAGACTATTTGCATATAAGTAATGTGGCTATTCTGCTTTTGGGAGGGTACTCTTTTTATAAATATTTAGTGTCTACTTAAATCTCCAGCTTGTATTTCATGGAACAAGAGTACGACGCATTGGTTCATACTGCGAATTAGCTATCAGCTAACGCATTTTATTAATATTATTGTATATTTATTGCTGTTGTTATTATTATTATTATTATTATTATTATTATTATTATGCCCGTATAGGGAGTAGGCTAGGCCGTTTCAGCCCTATCTAACTTTTGGAGACTGAGTGGGCAGTTAAATCTCCACTGGTACCCAATCAGAGATAGCTGGCCGAAGGCTATCACTAATTAAGCAGCATGCAGTCAAGAGAGACGGCTCAACAAGTACCGCCATCTTGTGGTCCTTAACCCTAACACTATATTTAATGTCTGAAATAATGTGGGTTTTACGGTCGATTTTCTTGAGTTTACGGGACGAAAAACTCGAGTTTTTCCTGGAGATAAAACCCGCTTGCCGATGCTAGAGATCAACTAACTCGGGAACCGGCCGAAAAAGCTTAGAAAAATTTTTTCTAGTCGCCGACTAGATTCGAAACAAAGTCTTCCCTTGTGTGGTCAAGCGGTGTGGTGTGCAAACGCCACATCCACTGAGCTACACAGGCTCTGATACTTATCCTCTATACGTAATCAATAAACGTTTGCCAGTAATGGGGAAACGTGGCAACGTGAACCAATTTGACCGCTAGCAGATAGTTTGTATCCAGAGTTCAGGTGCCAGTATTTCAGAAGCAGCCATACTTGATTGCTCCCGTACTACCGTATCAAGGGTGTAGCAGGACCGGTTGACCATGTGAAAACACATAGGGCTCACGGTCAGCCACGTGTGGTTGATCTTAAAGATAAATATCGGGAGTCATGACCAGTGTCTGAGCAACGACATGCAAACAGGCACATAGCTCACCCACTAGTACAACAGTGTGGACAGTTTGATCCATTTCCAAATGCACCATGCACTGTATCTTGCTTTGCTTGGGGTTCAACAGCCGGAGACCAACTAGGCTACCCATGATGGCGCCCAGGCATCACAAACAATGCCTTTCATGTGCCATAGTACATCTGCAATGGACTCCTAACGGATGAAAGAAGGTCGTCTGGAGTGATGAATCCCTTTAATTGCTGCACCATGCTGATGGTAAGTTTTTTGCATAAACAGCATGAAACCTTGTCCCCTAGTTGCACAGTTGGGGTTTAACAGGCTGGAAGAGATGGTGTTTGGTCTGGGGAGCTTTTTCCTGGCACAGTCTAGGTCCGTTCGTTATCATCCTACAAACACTGAATGGAGAACGCTACACTGACCTGTTAGCCAACCGTCTCTATCCATATCTGTTGACGACTATCTTGACCATAGCGCCATCTTTCTACAGGACAGTGCACCTTCTCATTGGGCTCATACTGCTGAGTGGTTGGAGGAACAGAATAAAGAATTTGCCACATTGCCTTGGTCCCTAAACTCCCCTGACTGTAACTCAATTGAACATGTGTGGGATATGCTAGAACGGGGTGTGAGAACTGTTGATCCTCTCCGCGAAATGAGCGTGAACTGACGGAGTTGCTGCAACGAACATGGGTCGATTTACACATGGGGGATTTTCAACCTGGTGAAATCTGTTCCGAGGTGTCTGAGAGCCGTGATCGCACAGAGATGTGAACCAACGTGTTATTAGGTGGTTGTTTCTGATGCAAAGCTAACTCAGTGTGTCTATGGTATGGAATATCAAAAAAAAAAAATCAGCTAACGCCTTTTTATTCCCCGTATACGGGGAATAGGCGAGGCCATTTAGCCCTATCTAACTTTTGGAGACTGAGTGGGCAGTTCAATCTCCACTGGTACCAATCAGAGATAGATGGCCCAAGGCTATCACTAATTAAGCGGTACTCAGTGAAGAGAGACGGCTCAAATGTGCCGCCATCTCGTGGTCCCTAACCCTAACACAATATATTTAATGTCTGAAATAATGTGGGTTCTACGGTCGATTTTCTTGAGTTTACAGGACGAAAAACCCGAGTTTCCGGGAGGAAAAACCTGCTTCCCCGTGCCAGAGATCGACTAACTCGGGAACCGGTCGAAAAAAGGCTTAGAAAAATTTCCTCTAGTCGCCGACTAGACTCGAAACCAAGACTTCCTTCGTGCGGCCAAGCGCGGTGGTTGGCAAACGCCACATCCACTGAGCTACACAGGCTCTCAATATGTGATGGAATCTCTCAATATGGTATGGAATATTGTGAATCTTATAGAAGCTAAGCATATATAGCAAATCTTGACTTTGTTTCTCACGGAAAATTTTCTTTTACGTAAGTTATTTATGTATGTAAATGACGTATCCGTTTTTCATCTATATCTGGACCAGTAATTTTTTTTCTCCATATTCCTATTGGAATATGATTTTATCAGGCTTAAATTAAGAATTGACTGTCTTTGAAAAGAATTCGATATATATATAAGTTTTCTGTAGGGACTTTTCACTCTGTATAGCGAGAGTAACGCCTTTGATACATGCCAGCAGTTTGGCTTCTATGCGTATTAGTTCTTTGAATTCCTCTATGGTATTACGAATTTCTTCTCAGAATTCATAATACCATAAGTCGTGATTCCAGACCCAATAAGAAAATGACCACTGGGTGTGCATCTGCTTGTCGTAGAGAACACGTGATGCAGAAAGGTGCGAAAAGATTTTGTTCATAATTTTGTTCGCAGATTTCAAGATTTTAGTAAAAACCTTCAACCATCTTTTAAGTATGAACCAAACATTTATTGCGTTTACTACTTCGAAAATGTACATATGGTTCATTGTATCAGTAGTTTTTTCAATATCTGATTTAAGTATTATCATGATTTGTTGGTCATTCCTGTATACATATCTCCAATACTGAGCATGTCGAAGTAGTAAAAGAAAGATATTAGAAAATTAATACAAAATTTTGTTCTCTGTTGGTAAGAATTTTTCATGTAACTTCATATTCTCGATTCTTCACCTATTTTTGTATGTTTATTTCATCAATTAAAATTGTTTGGTATAAAGTTCATGTGTTCGCTGTTAAATTTCTCTCCCCTGGCTTATGTTTCGATGAGCACTTATTTAATCATCATGGTAAACAAATGTTCAAAATGATTTTTTAAAAAAACTTTTTGTAGAATTCGTTAGAATTTGTTACACTGTTTTCTCCGTGGAAGAGGTTGGTACATGCTTTATTAATCTGCATTCTACGACTAGTACAGGAGTGTCAGGTCTCTTTTGACCTCTTTTTAGTTACATTGAGTAAATGTGACAGGAATTTTGTGCGATCGATTTATTTATTTTTTTTATTCATTTATTATTTTCTTTTTTCGAAATCTGTAAAATGTTCGTGGGACAACCCCCCAGTGAATCCGTGCGTTCTTGCTGTATTTGTCCTTCATAATTATTACAGGCATCCTTCTTTCGTTGTTTTGCTATTTCATTTATAACTTTTATAAGCGTTCATAACTGAGCTATATAACACGTTTGTTTCTGTTATATTTTATTGTCAGATTAATATCATTTCGATACTTTTAATATATATCTTCTTCCTGTTCCCTATCCAATTTTAAACTTACTGTTTATTATTATTATTATTATTATTATTATTATTATTATTATTATTATTATTATTATTATTATTATTATTATTATTATTCGTGCACAATGATTTTATTCTCAACTGTCGATATACAGTACATCTTAGGAACTCATTTTGAACCCCTTACTTTTTAAAATGCCGTGTACCTAATTGAAAGTTTTGATATGTGGTGGCATCCAGCAGACGATAATTGCTGTCACGGAAATTCCGTGTCAGCAATTAAATTTGCCTAAAATTTAATAGGCAAAAGTACTATTAGAGCCTGTGTAGTTCAGTGGAAGTGGTGGGTGCCTCCTACGACGCTAAATTGTCTGAAGAGAGAGAGAGAGAGAGAGAGAGAGAGAGAGAGAGAGAGAGAGAGGGTGCCGTAAGTTCCATTTTAGTCACCCACTGAAGAAACTTTTACTAAGCCTTTTTTTGACCTGTTCCCAAGTTATTCGATTTCTGGCACGGACAAACGGGTTTTTTTTATCCCCGAGAATTGGTTTTTCATCCAGTAAACTCAAGAAAATCGACCGTCAAACCACACTATTTTCAGACATTAAAACAATATGTTGTGTTAGGATTAAGAACCACGAGATGACGGCACTTAGTTGTCTCTTCACTGCGTGGCGTTTAAATTAGTCTCCAAAAGTTAGGTAGCTAAACCGGCATTGCCTACTTCCTATACGGGAATAAAAGGCGTTAGCTGATTTTTTCTTAAAAGTACTATTAGTAGGCAATTCACTGCACCGTATTCAAATAGTAGACAGCAGTATAGATGGAAGATTAAGTGATGTGGACGGTGGGTTGCGTGGTGAAGAGTGTCTTCCTACAATGAGTCCTTGTACTCTTTGGAGGTATTGATTGCCTTTCGATTTACAAAATAAATTAGAACCAAAAAAGTTCCACGTATTCTCTTTGAAAAATAAAAGGCTTTATAATATTTATTTATTTACTTTTATAGGAAGAACTGACGAATGCAGTTATGTTCTTCTGAAAACCAGCCAGATGAAGATATCCAATAAACAGATAATACACTGGTTCAATCAATAGTCATAGTTATATGGCCTTACAACAGTCCAGTCCTATAATATCAAACTAAAACCTACTTCAAGTTATACGAAAATGAGCAATCATTGTTATCTCACCAAAAGTGTTTCTCCATCAAATAGATCAGTCTTTCCCAATGTGTGTTACCCTGTGAAGAGGTATGAGACACTCTGTTTTCATTTTGATTAATTTTTTTAAATTTTATTTATTTATTTATTTTGTTTTTGTCTGCATATTATCGTAAGTTAATTCTATAATTAATTTTTCAATAAGTAAAAATTCTAAAGGGATTTTAAAACAAAATATGACCATGGACATGTATCAAATAACCTCGGTTAGGACTGACGCATGAGTTGACGCATGAGCATTTTCCAACCTCCTGGTTCCATGTGTTTGCATTAGACGCTTAAATTCAAATAGTTCAAACCATGCGGAATCCTCCGTAAAATTTCGCAATCATTCGTATCTTAATTGTGACAGTTTTGGGCTATTGTATGTATTTATGCATATATTTAATTTATATATTTAATGTGTTTGTGTCACAAATCGTGTTCTTGAAGTGCGCCATCTACAGCTAAGAAAACAAACATAAAATCGGATTTCACCAACAGAAACAATGTCCTCGTCTGATTAAACTTTTTTTTTTTTTAAATTCATGAGTTTTGTTTCTACACTGTGTAGAATATATTACGTATGTATGCATTTAATAAAGGAGGTATTTATTTTTACTTTTATTTATTTTTTAACATTGACATCATATTTGTAATTATTATAACGCAAATGTTAACAAATAAATACCTTTATAATTATTTAATTCAGTGGGAAGCAGGGAATTAAATCATCCTGCAACCAGAGGATTACCTAATCATATAAAGTGGAATATTAAAAATACATCGAGTAGATAAATTAGCGTTGAATACAATGTCACTTATTATATTGATTCAGATTTAAATCTGAAACTGTTTTTGGAATCTGTCACCTGTACATCTCCCCAGATATAAGTAAACTAATATGGCTGACTCATTTAGATAAACATTGTGTAAATATTTTTCTAAATGAATAAAAAAAGATTTAGATAAACACGACAGGACGGAAGTTGGAAGTTTATTATCGAATGAATCGAACTTAGAATGAAGACCAGTTTCAATCGATTAAAAAAAAAAAAAAATAGGACAAACATAGTTTCGCCATCTTCCTTTATGAAGAAAAGGTGTTCGAAAACTTCTTTATTTATTTATACATACATTAGTGAAAGTTTATAATGATCGCATTTCGGAAGTTGATATTAGCATAAAAATTTTCATCTTTCTTGACAAAATGTCACATAAGAAATTAAACTGGAAGGATAAATGAAGTTTAATGAAGGTTGGTATTTGAAATTTCTATTCAACTTTATCGAATTCTTTCTGGTTTGGTTTTAATGGAACCATTTGCTGTGGCGAAATTCAATAACGTAAAATTATATGTTTAGAGTGCTTATACCGCCTCTGGAGACTTTTTTGTTTTCATAATTTCACAGGTTTGCTTAAATGAATCCTCAGTTCAAGGCTACTTACAGTTTTCTCTTTTTTTTTTCTTTTATTTGTATAGGTAAAATGATTTGAAATAATAATAATAGTATTCTTATATTTAAGTTTATAATTTTTAATATCTGTTTAACAAACAAGGACAATCACAGAAATTCTCGGTAACATATATGCACTCCGGCTACGCTTGGGTTCAACCGAAAAGTCCTGTTTAGGACTTTTCGGTTGAAAGTAAGTATGAAAGGAGGAATTTTATTTTAACGAGGAAACTTTGGTTTGCATTCCACAAAGCAGGTAAACCGGCCCAAATGACAAGTGCATTTAACATACACAATCTACTGAACCCCCCCCCCCTTAGGAAATTTCCTTACTTGTTTTGTCCTTATAAAAAATGTTTAGGGACAAGCACGCACTCACGCGCTCACGGGCACGCGCACACACAAAGAGAGAGAGAGAGAGAGCCCTAGGAGGTAGCCGAACTCGTCTAGCCGTAACAAACTTTCTCAAGTCTGGATCCAATTTTCGGCCACTCACTGACAGCAAGCTCGAATCTTCAATGAATCAAGGCTTTCAGGGGGAGAGATTACGGCAGACCAATGCTGCTATAATTTCGTAGCCCTAAACTTTGCGGGTATATATTATATCTGAAATAATGTGTGTTCTTCAGTAGATTTTTTTATGAGTTGTGGGATTAAAAAAAAAAGCCTATTTCCAGTAGAGAAAAATCCTACTTGCCAGTATAAATTCAGAAGTAATTCGGGAACCTATAATAGAATAATTTCTAGAAAAGGTTCCTCCAGCCGTAATACCTAGATGTAGACATACATAGAATAAATTCTTACATAGACCCTTGTGAATGTCTTTAGGTAGGAGATGGATTTCAGCACACATCTTATCAGCCACCATTTCATTTATTGGAGACCTCAAGTGGCTTGCACATTCCACGTGTGGTCTCTAGATATTTAAAAAGTAAGTAAAATAATTTAAAAAAAATCATTCTTTCAATACTAATGTATCATAGGTAGCTCCTGTGGATGAACCCAGAAGTCACCTGGGTTGGATCCCTCCAGTAGCTTTTAAATATTCAATATTAATTTATATTTGACTGTAATCTTGTTTATTTTATGCGTGTGGGGTTCCCCCGATCCTGGACCGTCCCTTATAAAAGAGTTCCTCACGTCATGAACGCGAATCGAACCTAGGTCTCTCCTACTAAAGGGCTTCGTCTATACCAACTGAGATATGGAGAATCTGACTGTAATACAAATATAAATAAAACATATTATCAAAATTATTGATTACAAATTCAACGAAAAAGGCATTATGTTAAAATTATATTCTGCTATAATATCCAAACAGCACATCAAATATATCATGAATATCAATTGCCTTCAAGTTATCTCATTCAGTGGTGGCGGGGCTGTAATCCCGGAAACTGGAATTTTTCCTGTTTAAACATAATCAAAGTTTGCTTGTTTTGAGAGTATATGATTCCCAACCACACGAACATAATTAATTGACATAATATATTGGCCTCGTAGCTTTAGTTAAATCGCAATTCCAATCAGTCCACCCATTCAATGTAGGATTTGCATCACCGTGCGTTTTCCAACATTTTTTTTTTTTTTAATGTTATTATGTCAGTATTGTATTCAACCTCTTGTAAAATCACGTATTACTTTTATTATTTATTTTTTACTTAATTTTATGGAAATAAAATGCTGTAACAAAAACATGTTATAAAGTAAGTCATAGTATTACTTACTCACCAATTAGCATAACTGACGTGTAATTTTCTTTTCCACTCGAAGTTACTCGCTATGGATACGAAATCAGCTGTCTGTAATATCTTCTAGCATAGACACGGTTAATATGTCAAACGCATGAAGGATGATATTAATAACAGAGAATTATGAAGTCGAGTTTCGCTTCGCTCACTTGCAAATTATATCTTCACGGCGAGAAATGGTGAAATTATCTTATTATCGTATCTGTTCCATGACGCTGGCTGCTGAAATGCCAGATAGTTCAGTATGAGGTTATATGCAATGTTTTTAACATTTTTCGCACAAATCATTTAAGGTAATTATATATAATGTTCAGTGGTGGCTCGTGGCTTGAAATTGTGGGGATGATGCAACTTTCGAAACATACATACACACTGTAAGTACAGTGTGTATGTGTTTGGATAAAATATTAAAATTATGGTAAAAATTAAAAAAAAATATATTGTTTATTATCGATAAAATTATGCAGTTTAATATAATTCAAAATGACTTAAAAATAAAATCCATTATCATAACCCCAATAATGTTCTGAAATAAAAACTATAACCAATGTTATGTCCTTAATTGTAATGTCCAGATATTTAAAGAGACGGAGTAAACACGATAAGCACTACGAACACTCTACTACTGGCGCCAACTGCATATAAACAACAGTGGAACTGCGCAACGGACAGTGCCGCATTACGCTAATAGCTCGCATCTCACTATGACGTGCATATGCTTGCGCGCGTAGCAATATGACACTGTGGTAAACACAGTACCGCTAGCGCCCTGCTAAGTGCTACAAGATGGATTTTTATTATTTTTTATGCAAAATAAGAGAATTGTAGAGGATTGTCGATGATAAAATTAAATATTACAAGCAAATATAAATAAATTAATAAATATATTTATATATCGAGAAAAATTGGGGATGCTGCAGTTCTGTAGTTCCTATGCACGAGCCGCCCCTGGAAATACTTATTAACATGATTTTTTTTATTTTATTTCTTTTTCTTTTGTTTTGAAATTAAGCTTTCAGAGACACCACCAGTTGGAAGGCCAACTGGACACTGTGCTGTTCGACTGGTAAATATCTGAGATCGATTCTTCTCATCACAAGAGGAATCATTATACTGGATTGTTTTTTTTCTACTGATGGTGATTAGCCATCAGACAAATCAGACAAAAAACGTGACATAAAAATGTTTCAAATTTCGGCTTATCTTTATATTTATATATATATATAACAACTCGATATTCAACGAGACAACCGTTGCAGGCAAGCCGGGGATTATAGTTTTTTTTTTTTTTTCATATCGCATACAGGCAAGTCGGCCAGGAAACACGTATGGGCATGTTAATCATCAGCGAATTAGTTTGGTTTGCCACGATTTAGTACTTTTGGTAGAATGTTTAGACACATTGGGCATCTATTCAGCAATGTTCGATGTGTCATTTTTAGTACACTAGACGCCCGCGCACGCACGCACACACACACACACACACAAACACACACACACACACACATAGAAATCATTACTTGTACATTTAAGCGCGATCAGACTAATGGAAGAAATATGTCGAGTTGGACAGTCTACAGCTTTATTGGCTTATAACATAAGCTAATAAACATTAGTCTATCTCTCTCTCTCTCTCATCTTATATCCATATAATTCTTCTTAGATGGGCTGGAAAGTTTCTCTCATCGATTGATAGTTGATTGAATGTTTATGGCTGCAATATAAATCTGGAATGGTAGAATGGCATTTATATAACAATTTGTAGCTATTATTGCAAATATATATATATATATATATATATATATATATATATATATATATATATATATATATATATATATATATATATATATATATATATATATATATATATATATATATATATATATATATATATATATATATATATATATATATATCCCAGTCAACGTGTGAACATAAAGTGGGAAACCACCATTTTCACAAATTTAATAAGTGGTGACAAGCAGAGTTATTCTGCCTATCAACTTGCGAATTCTGTTGATCGTAATTTTGCTTTATTATTATTATTATTATTATTATTATTATTATTATTATTTGCATTGATTGTTTAGATTTAAGAAGCTTATCTTTAGAAAAGATTCCCCCCCCCCCTCAGTAGAAAGGGCTTTTAAAGAAAATGATAAATCACATTCCTGTAAGATGTTTCTGAAAGCTGGCAGAATTAAAAAAAAAAAAAACGGTAAAGTAAAGGATTATATATATATATATATATATATATATATATATATATATATATATATATATATATATATATATATATATATATATATATATATATATATATATATATACTAGGGGGGGCTCCGCCCCCCTGGCGGAGTGCAGGACTGGTAAGCCGGTAAGCTGGTAAGACAAAAAACGTGACATAAAAATGTTTCAAATTTCGGCTTATCTTTATATTTATATATATATATATATAACAACTCGATATTCAACGAGACAACCGTTGCAGGCAAGCCGGGGATTATAAATAGCAGAAATAGAGTCTGTACATCCCTCAAACTGCATATACAATACATAACTTCTCGTGCCTTCTCTACTCTTTTATTTTGCATTTATAATGTAAATTCTGTCCATGAAATATTGAAGGGCTGTCTCTTGGTTGGGATTATCTAAGGTTTCCTGATTATTTATTCAATTCTTAGATAATCTGGAAACCTTTCTTTAGCAACTAAACATGGAACGTTTTCCCAATCTACTTCAAGCTTTCAAATAAGAGAGGGGTATTCAAGATACCAAGTAATTTTATATAAACTTGCTTTTTAATTATTTATTTAAAATAAAGAGCCAATAGGCTTCATCTAGGCGAAGTAAACATTATTTAAATTAAGGAGATATTAAATCCTACATTGATTTTGGTCTAGCTAATCACTGATGAGATCTCAGTAAAGATCGAAACCGGTCTGGGTAGTGACCTCCCACCATAATGTATGACATCATACATCTCCTAGGAGATGGGTTTTACATTATGGAAAATACTAAGAATAGCGATCAGAACTTTCCTCACCTTTGCTACGAGTTGTCCTAGTTTATACTACGTACGTGGACTACGTGCTTTAGCTTACGCTAGTAGTCGCCGATACTTTTATAGTTACTATATTCGGCATGAAACTCTTTGATTCTGATCTTTGAGTTTCTTATTCGGTTTTGAAACAATGTGGGATTTAATATCCCCTTAATTTAAATAATTGGTTTTTAATTCTATTTCGCAAGTGAGCAAACAGACAAGTAAGTCAAGTTTGCGCCTGTACGTAGTGCAAGTCTAGGCAACTCATGGTAGTGCCATACTAGGCAACTCGTGGTAAAGGTGGTTAAGCTCTGATCACTTTCCTTAGTATTTCTCCCTAAATGTAAAGCACACCCCCTTGCGGAGATGATGCTATACATTAAAGGCAATGGTCTTCAACTTAGCATGGTTGAAAATGTGGGAGCATTTTCAGCTTAGCGTTGAAAATGCTCCCACTGACGAGACCTCAATAAACGTCGAAACCGGTATGGGTAGTGACCATTGCCTTTAATGCATAGCATCATACACCCCCGCAAGGAGATGTGCATTGCATTAGGGGAAAATACTAAGGAAAGTGATCGGAACTTACTCCACCTTTTCCACGAGTTGCCTCAGACTTGCACTACGTGCAGGCGCAAACTTGACTTACTTGTCTGTTTGCTCACTTGCGAAATAGGATTATAAACCAAATTATAAAAAAATTACTTGGTATCTTGAATACATAAGATACCCAAGTTAAAAAACTTTCTACAAGAGAGGAGGTAGTTACACAGCAGGCAAACGGCAAACGCATTCGGCCAACCAGGCGGTTCTTCAGTCTTTTGGAACATTTTTTTTTTCATCTGTTTGGATCGTGAGACTAAACAATCTTATATTAATCCGGCCTGGTTGACTGAGTGGTTAGCGTATCCGCTCCCCAGCCAAAAGACTGCTGGTTCAAATCCTGCCGTGGACATGGATGTTTGTGATTGTCTGTGGAAATACTAGTGGTGGTGGTGGTTGTAGGCGGTAGACGGCGTTGGTGTAGTTGCGGTGAGTTGTAGTTGGTGGAGAGTTTTAAAGTAGGTGCCCTCCCTCAATGAGTCTTTGGACTCTCTGGAGGTGTTATAATAATAATAATATCCGATTTACAACTACCCTCCTCCGCAGACAAACACAGGAGTTTAAATGGATATAGTGAGAATCGTGTTTACTATAGCTATTCATAAATAAAACCTCAGGTGTCAAAGCCAATCAAGCATCTTGTATTTAAATAATAATAATATTTTTAGAATAATAACATTTTACTTCATTGTAATACTATCGATAAAAAGAGAAACATTAATATAGTTTTCCATTTAAATTGATCTGATTATTGTCGCATTCTCATTATTGCTGTCTCAATATAACCAGCATTAATAAAGGTATAGGAGCTGTTTGTGCCACTTGGTTGCGATAATTCTAAATACCTATTTAGAAATGATAAAAAAAAAAAAAAGTTAGAACCATTTTCCAGTTTGAACTCTCACTAAATATGTACTGATGTTTGGATATATTTAGCCTAAATTTAATGTCACTTATATCAGGTGGGATTTCTATCTTACAAAAAAAAAAACCTCGTATTTTAATCACGTAACTAACAAAATTTCCCGTTGATCATACAAAGATATTTGAATAAATACTAGTTAGAATTAGGAAAGATTGCCTCGTTTCTAGCATGCCATGGAAATGTGCACTCAATTGCAGCTATGGCGAAAAGTGAAAACCATCTCCTTGACTTCCAAACAGTTAGAAATGCAAGAGCGCCATCTACGGCCTCAACAAAATTGTTTTATTTATAAAACGTGCATGTTTCAAATTTCTCTAACAATAGCCTCTTTCCATTTGTCTAGCACAGAATGAAAACAATGAGTATCCTAGTTCTCATTAAGTCTCGCTAATGCAATTTCGTTTATTTTAAGAAAAAAACGTGATAGCAAGTTTTAATAATTGAAGTGCGTGTTTGCCGAAATATAGCCTGCAGCTATTGAGGATGTTAATATCGGTTGTTATCATGTTTGAAGATATGAAGAAATCTTGAAGTTCAGCATTTAAGGTCAATTTATTGTTCTTCTGAGATTGTGAACCATTCAAAGGAAGTGGAACTCGAGATTATTTACTTAGTGAGTAAATAACAATTAGATATTTTCTGAATGATACATTTTTAACTACAAGCCCTAGGATAATTTATCTTAATAGTGTATTTTATAGGAACCTGTTGATATAGTATCCATTCAGAAGTTTTAGTAATCAAAAGTCATTAAAATATATTAATCTGAGCAGGGGAGGCTCGTGACTTGAAATTCTGGGGGTGCTGCAACTTTCGAAATATACATACACACTGTAAGTACAGTAGTGTATACGTGTTTGGATAAAATATCAAAATTATGTTAAAATTAAAAAAAAATGAAACATGAAAAAATATTGTTTATTATCGATAAAATTATACAGTTTGGTATAATTCAAAATTACTTAAAAATAAAATCCATTCCTTTAATTGTAATTAAAGGAATGGATTTACAATTTTTGGACATTACAATTGAATCCTTTAATTGTAATGTCCAAATATTTAAAGAGACGGAGTAAACACGAGAAGCACGACGAACACTCTACTACTGGCGCAAACTGCATATAAACAATAGTGGAACTGGGCGACGGACAGTGTCGCATTACGCTAATCGCACGCATCTCACTATGACGTGCATATGCTTGCGCGCGTAGCAATATGACACTGTGGTAAACACAGTGCTGCTAGCGCCCTCCTAAGTGCTACAAGATGGATTTTTATAATTTTTTATACAAAATAAGATAATTGTATAGGATTGTTGATTATAAAATTAAATATTACAAGCAAATAAAAACAAATTAATAAATATATTTATATATCGAGAAAAATTGGGGATGCTGCAGATCCGTATTGCCTATGCACGAGCCGCCCCTGAATCTCAGCTTTGCGAAGTAGATCAGATACAGATCCTTGGTGGAGAGGAAAAGGATAAAAGAATGATCCCCTTTTCTTCTCCACACATCTGAGCAACATAATTTTGTGAAATCTATTTGCCGTGATTTATTATGTTTATTAAGTGTACTCTGTCATTTACGGAATCTACCGTTGCTGTAAAGACAACGCCATTTATTCTCTTCAAGTTATGTAAAGCAGGAAGGAAAAAACAAAGGTGTGTGTGACATGCAATGCCAGATAGAATTTCATAATAGTAATTCAATGCACTGAAATTCAACGTTTTTCGAAGTATGACAGTCCGTGCAAGTATCATAGAAACTACAGCCCTACTAAATACTCACGTTCATTGTTAAGTTTAAAGAATGACTTGATATTCAGACAACGTTACAGCAATGGTAGTCCTATGACAGGAGGCAAGCTGATGACTTAAGATTTCAATACGAATAAAAGGCGTGTGAATTTTAAACACTATAAAAGGCTGACCACACTTTCTGGAGAAATTGCAGCATCATGCTAGAATGGTCTGCTATCTATCTATATGTTCACTGGGCATCCACGGATACCGTATGGTTACTCCGATGCTTGGTGATGTGCCACACCAATCCTCACCATGTAGTCCTGTTTGCTGTTCTGGAGACTTCAACTCTCTGAAGATCAGTCACTCAACACGCCATCCATCCATCTCATTGATGGTCTACCCCTGCCTCTTTTTCCAGGACCTTTACCTTCTGTTACTGTTCTGAAAAGTGCCCTTTCCATTCTTTCTATGTGTCCAAAATATTTTAATTTTCTTCTGTTAATATCCTTAAGGAGCCTTAAAGTTCTACTAATCTTTTCTAACACCCACTCATTTGTACGCCTTTCAGTGTATGATATCCTCAACAGCCTTCAGTAACACCACATCTCAAAAGCAGATATCCGTTTCTTATCTGACTTCTTTAGGTTCCAAGTCTTGCATCCATAAGTTGCTGTTGGAATAACAACTGCATCCAAAATCCTCGACTTTGTTCCCATGGAGATAGATCCATCATTCCAGATTTTAGACAGGTCTCTGACTGTTGTTTTAGCCATTCCTTAATCTTTTTCTGACGTCTTCTGAACAGCAATTCTTCACATTAATAATGGATCCCAGGTACTCAAATTTGCTGACTTCCTCAATTCTTTCTCCATTAAGGTACACTTGTTTCTCAAGGGATTCCCTGTTTGTATTTCCTTTCAGAACCTAATCTTTGTCTTGCTAGGATTCATCTGAAGTCCTCCGTTATTACTGATCTTGTTAACTTTGTCAAGAATTAGTCCTAGTTCTTCCATGTCATTACAAAGGGGTACTGTATCCATTCCAGCATACCTCAGATTACTGATCAATCTACCTCCTATCCTAATTCCTGTCTTGAGCTTATCCAATGCTTTACCATTGCGAGAATGGTCTGCGATGGAACATAATGTGATTACAATGCATCAGTCTTTGTTGCTAATGGAAATATATCAACAGTCGACCTAGTCCACTGAACTGACATCAGTGACACCTTCACTTTCCTCTATACTTATACAAACATGAACAGTAACTAGTAAAAATCGTATAAGTTCAATTTACAACCAAACTGATCTTCTTTTATTTACACTGATTTTAACTAATAACTCAAACATCAACCAATGTTATATCGGTTTTATAATCTTCGTAGGTCGGACTGATTCAAAAGTAAATCGTGGTCATCATTATTTCAGCCGATGAAATAAAATAAATGAACAAGTAGACTCTACAGGGTGGCCATAAAATAACTTTCCCTCTTTGGAGGGATCTCCAGCCAAAACCAATAAACGGAATGAGACCAAATTTTATATTGAGACTTTTGAAGGCATGGAAAGATGATTTCCGCGAAAAAATATTTAGTACCCAAAGTCGCCGATAGGAGAAATTTTGGCGCTGACGGAACCGAAAACAAGCGGATAATTACATTAAAGGCAGGTCAAATGGAATAATAACATTTCGACGGTGCGACAGCCGCGTCACTCATTCCAGCTGGATATGTGGGGATTACAATGATAATAAGAATAATTAAACTAAAACAACAACTTGCGAGAGACACAGAAATTAATGTAGTGATTGAACTCACAGGATATAATGTTTTTTTTTTTTTTCATCAGAATCAGGGTCCCCTGGACCACATACATGATTTTCAATGTGCTGACCTTTCTCGTGTACAACAAATTGCATCCAGTGTGCGACATGCTCTACAGCTGAGCGTAAGGAGTCGGATTGGATGTTCATAACAGCCCGTTTTAATAACAGGGCCGCTACGGCATTGCACTGTTTAAGGTAAAACAACTTAACAAGTAAAGCACGCTGAGGCAAGGTAAGACGCATATTGAGCACAATTCGTCAGTCATTCGAATAACTGCTTGAATGTTCCCAATCCATTTTTAAGTGGAATTAGTGGGGCTGCTATCACGTACGCGCAGTAAAATGCGCATAATCCCTTTTACCTGCGTTTACTGCAAATATTGGACCCTTTAGGCTCCGCCAGCGCCAAAATTTTCCCTATCGGCGACTTTTGATACTAAATTTTTTTTTTTCTCGGCAATCATCTCCCCATGCCTTCAAAAGTCTCAATATAATATTTAGTCTCATTCCGTGTATTAGCTTTAGCTACAGATGCTTCCAAAGAGGGAAAGTTATTTTATAGCCACCTTGTATATTATTATCATTTTCGAAACGGAGTATGCGACAGCACTCTTAAATCTATTGATTATGATTATTTCAAATTGGTTGGCAGACGAAGATATTAAATTCAGCTTTTTATTAAAGTAAACGATAAATTTCGGGTGACATTATACTCTTAATTGAACTCACTAGAAGTTCACAACATTTTAACTAAAGTGAATTATGTGGAATATGTAACCAAAGCTAATGAAAGTGGTATGGAACTAAAGGAAAAGGAGGATGTAAGAGGAATCGTTTACAAAAAAAAAAAAAAAACAGGCAGAAACCTACTCAGAAGACCAAAATCTAGATGGATTGAGGATTCATGCAGTTAGATGGTACCTTAAAAGGCCGAAATATCATCACAAATATTGAATGTATTCTCCCAGCGTGCTAAATCAACAGTCATGTTCCTAATCCTAACTAGTATTTATTTTTCTTAATCATGTTTATATTCTACGGTCGACGGAGTCTTACAATTAAAGCTACTAATTTTCTTTTTGTGAGAATTCCCTACACTTGCCCTTGATAACGTCCATTAATTCTGGAATATGTTGCGAAAGAGCCTTGAAATATTCCTTTAGTCGGTAACCAGATTCAATCCTATATGAGTTTCCTTCTGCAGACCTAAACTAATGAAAATTGCCTCTAGACTACGTAGTAGCTTATTTAGTAACTTATTTCTATTTTTAAGATATTAAATCTGTGTAGTGTGCGTCTGTATGTGGTGCCATCTATGAGTCTCTATGAAAAATAAATTGCGCTATCAAAGTAATTAATTAAAAAAATTTGTTTGAATATTTTGATCAATATTTGATTCTTTTAAGAAAAATTACGGCGTTAATCTATTCCGAAAATATACAAAGTACTATATTTAGTAGTAACAAAACGGAAAATATATATTACACCAGAAGTCACATAATGCATTAAAATTTATATTAACTGCGTGTTTTAAATATCAAATGATATAAGAGAAAAATGTTTTACGAGAAGTAGATTATTAATTCTATTGTTGTTTAATAACTGCTATCTGTAGAGAACTCGAATCGCAATGCAAATTTTCATTAAAACTTCATTATTAGGAAAGAAGTAATATTTCACAAAATATTATTTGTTTACCACGAATTCTATGTTATATGAAGTTATATTTTGTGAATGATTCGTTGAAATCATAAAACTAAAATTAAATCGATTATTGTAACCGGAGTATTTATTTAATTCTTTTTATTGTCAACAGATGGAAGCACATAACACTTCTCCTTTATTAACCTGTGGGATTATATATGCTGAGCGTTCATAAATAAATAATCTTTTTCTTTTTTTTTTTCTCTCATGTAAAGTTCGATTATCATCATCATACGTATCAAGGATTTAGGCCTAGTATGGCCTGTTCCGGCCTTAGAAGTCATCGTTGAATCGTTTAAGAGGAAGGACGTCCTGGTTTTCTTTTTCCTAATGGCTTGTACTTTAAGGCTTGTTTGGTAATCTTTCTGTTTTCATTCTTTGAACGTGTTCCATCCATCTATGTTTATATTTTTTAATTTTTTCAATTACTGGTTCTTGATTTAATTCTTTCATAATATCTTCGTTTCTTTTGTGATCAAATAGGGTATATTTTGCAATTTTTCTCATAAACTTCATTTCTGCTGTTGTTAATCTTTGTTTGTCTTTTTGTTTTATTGTCCAGATTTCGCTTCCATACATTAAGACCGGTAGGGCTAATGTATTGTATACTTTAAGCCTGGTTTGTTTTTTGAACTAGGTTTGGTTTAAATATAGAGTTAATTACTCCTGTTATTTTTAAATATTTTGCAATTTTTATGTTTATGTCTTTTTCATTTTCATAAGTGATCATACATCCTAGGTAGTTAAATGAATTCACCTGTTCTAAGATCTTGTTATCTAATACTATTTTAGTTCTTGCTGGATCTTGTCCTTTAAAGGCCATAGTTTTTGATTTTTCCGTTGATATTATCATATCATAATCTTTGGCTATCTCATTTAGATTTAAAATGGCTTTCTGTAAGTTATCTTCAGAATTTGTAATTATTATTTGGTCGTCTGCAAAGAGGAGAGTGTTTAAGTTAACTGTAGCTGAAAGTTTAATTCCTTGATGTAAATTTTTACTCCATTTTATTATTATTTCATTTAAGTAGATATTAAAAAGAGTTGCTGAGAGGGGACATCCCTTTCGGACCCCTTGGTTTATCTCTCTCGTATATGATAGCTCGTCATTTAATCTTGTTTGTATTTGATTATTTTCATATATACTTGTGACAGCTTTTAGGATATTATGTTAAAGTTCGATTATATTCTACTTTAACATATCTAAACGAATTCATTAAAAAGATATCCTGAAATAATGGATTCCAACAGCTTTCATTCTATTTACGATATTTAAATTTTCTATATTCTTAGAGATATTAAATTTTTAAATAAATTAATGAATACTTTCACGGCTTTTTATTCCCTAAAGATAATAATAAGCTGAACTCGTTTAGTCCCAATTAATTTTTCAAAATATACAGCAGCTAGTGTCCACTCATACATCACCGAATGTGAGCTCATGGTGTTGTGTTTATGATTTTTATTGTATCTAGTTATTTCCCCTTTATCTATGTTCAACTATTACCTGCGCACGAGATATCACCAAAATGTTTACTAATACTTAAGTTATTTCTCCCCTTAGCACCCCTAATATTTGTATTTATACTGCGCCTTATGGGATATTTAGTTTAAGATATTATATACAAAAACAAGGAGAAAGAACTCAAATATGTCTGAAAGTGTAACTATGTTGCAGTCATGACACTTTATCTCGTTAAAAATCAGCTAACGCTTTTTTATTCCCGTATACGGGAGTAGGCGAGGCCATTTAGCCCTATCTAACTTTTGGAGACTGAGTGGGCAGTTCAATCTCCACTGGTACCCAATCAGAGATAGATGGCCCAAGGCTATCACTAATTAAGCGGTACTCAGTGAAGAGAGACGGCTCAAATGTGCCGCCATCTCGTGGTCCCTAACCCTAACACAATATATTTAATGTCTGAAATAATGTGGGTTCTACGGTCGATTTTCTTGAGTTTACGGGACGAAAAACCCGAGTTTCCGGGAGAAAAAACCTGCTTGCCCCCCGTGCCAGAGATCGACTAACTCGGGAACCGGTCGAAAAAAGGCTTAGAAAAATTTCCTCTAGTCGCCGACTAGACTCGAAACCAAGTCTTCCTTCTTGCGGCCAAGCGCCGTGGTTGGCAAACGCCACATCCACTGAGCTACACAGGCTCTTTATCTCGTTACTTAACATTAATTTCCCGCGTGATTAGGTTCGTATTTTTTCAAGTGGTGCATTGGACAGCAATTTCAGACAACTGTTTTATCTTTGGTCAAAAGGTTTATTAAATTCCTTAACATGGTACAATTTAATTCTTTGTGATTACTCAATTTAATGCTAAACTAAATACTTACAAACTAACATTAGCTTATTACAAGTAATTAGGCTATGATCCTATAATGAGTATTACGATCATACCGCCATACACATTCACCACATAAATTCCCTTGACATGGACAAATAAGATTAATTCACACTATTTAACTATTCAAACTTAAGTAGATTAACTAAACCTTTTTCTACACTAAAACACAACTATGGCATTTCAACTTTCCTATACAATACAATAGACATGCAAAATTCTCACGTGCACTTAATTATTCACATAACATTAACACTAGCCAGCTTACTTTTAATATATTCTGTCAGATACTAAAGTCCTAGTATAAATTTTCCTTGGTCACTTCAACAGTTCCGTGTTAGAATAATGATACCTATTACAGACAAATTTTAGTTAACATTAGAGATATTTTACAGTACCTCTCTTTCTTGAGTTTTCCATATGGGCCTTTACCTTTATCTTCTGATTGAACTAGCTTGGTATAACGTCTCCGAATATCTGCTACTCCTACGTTCCTTTTGGAGTTGAACTATGCTTACACGGTCTTAAACTTTCCTAGTTCAGGACACCTTTTGAATCATCTAATCGGCTGTGCCACTGGCGACGTGGATATCGATATCTTTATAGCTTTCCCTTTCTCGCAGTTGTCACTGAAGTTGAAACACAAAGAATATGTTTCCTTTTCCTTGACTTTATGGCATTCTTCGCTTCTTATATAGGAAATACGGAACCGAAATTCCGCTCACTTTCGTTTCCGTGTTGTGCCGTGGAGATATAACTCCTATCTCGCCATTCAGGAAAACACCGTGAAATCCCTACGAAAGAGCCTGCGAAGGACTCTCCTGGAACAGAATCAAAACCAAAACCAAAAAAGCCTCCTGGGGGGGTTCCAACCCTTTTATACCTGCTCTCCTAACGGCACCTTTTTTTCTAACTTCTTTTCTCCGCCCCCTACTTGTTTTTACTTCACCGACCAATTAGGGTGGCGTTTTTCTGCCAAACGTCCTTTGATCGGCGAGCCAAACCATGTCTCAATCCGAGAATCGGCCCTGAGCGATAGTTTGTTGTTTTTTCTTTTGCTAGCCTCTAATTTAATCCCCTTTCCAAAAATTTTCTATGAACTTACTTAATAACTTAATCTCTAGCCTCTCACATACCATCTCTTATGACTAATCCTTTTCTGTCTTATTTAATTAACTTTCTCATTTAAATCATATCACAATATTAATATATTCTTTCTCTTGTTAGTTAGTTTAACAAAAACCTTTATTTTTTTATATATTTTATTGGATGCAAGGATATTTCTTTTTCTTTTAAATAATTCATCTTTTAGCTTTAATGCAGGGTTTTTAATTTATTTGCTCTTATGGTACACCATGATAGCTGAGAATTCTGCATTCTCAAGATATCAGGTGTAACAATGGCCACCGATGATTTTGAAAGTATCAGGGGTGAGAGGATGGTAAACAATTAGCGCCATTAATTGTTATGATTCTCATCCTTAACGTATGTATTGTTTACTGAAATAACATAAGTTCTGTGGTCGATTTTTCTGATATGCAGGATTAAACATTAAGGTTTTGGCATTTCTACTTTTGAAAATCTCTAATATGTCAGATATAATCAATTTTGATATGTCAGAGATCGTCTGAGAAACTAGAAAAGTCGGTGGCTAGAATTGAATCTATAACAGTATTTCTTCTGGCTGTGAAGTATTACAATACCGGCACGTTTCCACAAGACTATGCAGGCATCCTATTAACTTTCTTGAATAAATAAAATTCCGAAGTACTTACTGTCCCTTAAGGCGTTGGTATCTTACGTGAGGTTATTTTTAGGATAAGGTCCAGAATTCGAACTCAAGTCTTTCCAAACCAAAGGGCTTTGGTTTGGTTTTAAATAAATAATGATCAGATTGATAGATGCATTTAAATCACATAAGCATGTGCACTTAACTTTAAATTAGCAGTTTAAAAAAAAAGTAAAGCTTTTCCAAATTAAAGTGTACGCATATTATACTGCTATGTTAGTTTATTAAAGTTATTTTATAGTAGAAAGCAAACAAAATGAGCAGGTAAATTGCAAAAATGCGTCCCTTTTGGTATACGTCAGCAAATAAACATAAAACACAGCCAAGCAGCCCTTATATCAACATCTTCTGGTACATTTCGTCCTGGTGTGCAAGATGACTTCATAAAGCGTTGCCCAATAAACCCACACGATCAGAAGCGTTCTGCCAAGAGGGTAATTTGTCAGATGAAATATAGTGGTCAGGTCGTTGATCCTGAAGTGATAGTTTGTGCGAACGCATTGTGAAACTCGCTACAGAAATATCTGCAAAGTGATACTTGTCCTTCATTTTCGATCATTCCATGAACAATAATATTTTCCTGTTATTGTTATAGCAAAACAGAAAAAGTAGCAAGATCAATTTCGTTGTAAAGAAATTGAGAACATGGCAGGATATTTATTAATATAGTCGATAAGTGTCAGTAATGAACGTTGGCCAGTGTATTTGTCAAGAGAAATATCAAGCCCACGTTTTTCCGAAATAGGCCTTCGTATATATATATACATGAAAACACACGCCATTTACCAAAATATACTGTTATTGGTAGTGATGGGCGGTAGATGGCGTTGATAGTAGTTGGTATCGTGGGAGAATTAAATAGTAGGGAAGACGGTGAGCTGTGCTTAGAGGAGTGAAATTGAGTGCTCTCTCGAGATGAGTCCTTGAACTCCTTGGTGGGATCACGTAATGTGAAATAATAATAAAAATATTTGTCGGTATGTTGGACGATATATGCGAAGTGAAATTAGCCCAAAGATAAATGGAAATCACAAGTAGTTTGTAGGTTGCAACTGTATCAGTTTATTGATGCACAGAAGTTATTCTAAGCTGGTCTATCATAGCTGTTTTAATGGCAATTTTCGGAACTATTACTGCAGATATCTCCAGTTTAACAGTGGAGATATCTGCAGTACTTCTCAGGGAAACATCATCTGTTTCATTATTTATTTATTTATGTTTGTGTTCATTCAAAACTGAAAATTGGTAAAACCATTCTTAGCTTGGGATGTCATCCAATTTGAGATACTTAATAGATATCTTCTTTCCGTAGATCCTTTGAACTATAAAAATTAATTCTTCGTAAGGTAATATTTCGTTCGAGAAAGTAGGATTTCAAAGAAAATACATATCTGTGAGTGAAAACTCTTTTTTTTTTCGATATATTGATCGTCTTCCATAGTAATACTTTCTAACCCACGTTCTGAGTATGCTTTTACCTCGCTTCCAAGAAGCATAAATTCACAATTTTTAAATGCATTTAAGAATTTTTTCTAAGAAAAAAAAGTTAAAATTTCGAGATTTATGGAAGATTTAAAACCTTTAAAATATTCAATATACTATTCTAAAAATTATTTTTAACAAATGAGCTTATTTCTTACATTCATAATTAAAAATAGACAAACCAAAATACAGCCATTTTGTTTTAAGCATACTACCTGTGAAAACAACATAATCGTAATTACAATTACAATTGTAATTAGTCGTAATATTTGACTTTTTTTTTTTTAATTCGAAGGCCTTGAAGCAAGGTCTAAAAATAATATCACACCTTTTGGATGGTAAAACGTAGTTCGAATTTTGTACACCAGGGGATCTAATTCTGTGTAATCTTGTGGAAATGTTGTTTCTGTAATCGATCATGAATTTGATTTAGAATCAGATTCTTGTCTGTAAATTGCGTGTGTTCTATTGGCCGGTTTGTTGGCAAAAACCCAAGTTTCTGGGAGGAAAAAATCCTCTACCTCAATAAAAAGACCACATAAAGGTTCTTCCTCACGTCACTGATGGGAATCGAACCCAGGTCTTTTCGACCAAAGGCTTCGTCAATACTGACTGAGCTACAGAGGCTCACCGCCTATCTATTGATCTACCAAAAAGTTAATTAGGACTAAAGTAGCTCTGGCTATTCCTGTTAGCTGGATGCTATGTACAATTAGTGATAGTCTTGACCTATCTCTGATTGGCTGCCAGTGGAGACTGAATTTCCCCTCTCAATCTCAGAAAGTGAAATAGGACTAAATTGGCCTCTTTCTATGGGAATAGAAGACGTCAGCTGTTTTTTTCCTTCAAATATCACGATTTCCAAAAAAACGTATGGCTTGCCCTTTTGTTTATCAGTGTTTGTAATAAGTACAATGCTGATATGATATCGGGTTAATGTAAACGTTATCAGATTACCATTGATAATAAAATCAAAGCAATAATTACATGAAATTACATGTGTTCTGCAGAGTCATGTTAATGATTATTGTTCAAATAAATTTCCATCTGTAATCCCACGAGTCTCTTAAAGGCCAGTGCAAAAAAATAATATAAATCGCAATCGTCAATTGCATCAACACCCTTTGTCCAAAAAGAAACCGAACTTTTCGAAATTAGAAGAAACTAGTGGAGCCACCTGTTGTATCTTTTTGTTGTCGAAAGCGGCAACATTCATTAGTGTTGTGCCAACTGTTTATGACATTTGTTTCATTAGAAGCCGAGTTATAGTGCCAAGAGTGACAGTGCCTTTTGACAGAAGGTCGGAAAATGAGTTTCAAACAGAGCTGAGATTGACTTTTGTGCTAAACTTGGTAAACGTTTTACCGAAACGCATCAAATGCTTCAAAAAGCATATGATGATGAATGCTTATCCCGTATTCAAGTTTATGATTGGCTTAAGCGATTTCAAAATGGTCATGAGACGCTTGAGGACGACGAAAAGCCGGGCAGTCCAAAAACTGGACTGAGCGAAGTTAACATCCAAAAAGTGCGTAATTTCATCAAAGAAAACCCCGAAATCAATCGTCCGTGAGATTGACTGAAGATGAATTGGGGATTCCAAAATGAACATTTTGACCGTTCAAAATTTCTTGAGACGATCGTTACTGGTGACGAAACGTGGTGTTTTGAGTATGAGCCCGAAACAAAGCACCAGAGTGCTGAGTGGAGACCCCCAGAAGAGGGGCATCCGAAAGAAAGTCGCTTGGAGAAGTCAAAAGTAAAGACAATGCTGATGTGTTTCTACAATTCCAAGGGCATTATCCACAAAGAATTCGTTCCGCCTGGTCAATGGTGAGTTTTATCTTGAAGTTTTGAAGCGATTGATATCCCGAATTTGTCGCGTACGGCTTGAATATCGTGGCGACCGATTGTTCGTCAAAACACACTGTTACTCTTTGCAATATAACTCGGCTTCTAATGAAACAAATGTTATAAACAGTTGACATAACACTAAGGAAGGTTGCCGCTTTCGACAAGAAATAGATACAACAGGTGGCGCCACTAGTTTGTTCTATTTTCGAAAAGTTCGGTTTATTTTTGGACAGAGGGTGTAGTTTCCATTTATAGTCCAACTTCAAGATGCCTGTGATAATGTTACCTTTCTTTAATTCTTTGGATGTGAATCCTATCGGACAAAGTCATTCACCAATATTTTCGAGACTCTCTAATCGTTTAAATGCCGACCATTTTAATGTCTCTCCTTGTTCACTTACGGAAAATATCAATCCATTCTTGGTACGTGTAATATTAAACATAGAAACGATAAAAAATGCGATTGAGTAATAAGTCCCTTACTGGAAGACTGTGATTGTAACCAGCAATGAAAACATGAAACGTTTTAAAACCTATAGCGCATTAGTGGGTCGTAGGTCAAGGGGAAAGAGCTTGTAAGCGTCTTTCATCTTGACATCTGTCAACGCTTTTAGTGATCAACAGAGGACAGTAGTCTTTGGAGAAGCCTGAGTGTGAGAACCTGGCCAAAAGAACAGAAGGGGACGGAAGGAAAGAGCAGGAACAAAACTTGTAGGTTTAAAGTCGATAGTAAATGAACGATAGAAATACCAACAGCTGCTCTTATTCTTACCATTCTTGGAAGAAAGTGAGAAAAAAGAGATGGTGGTTTAGGATGTTGCACAGTAGAGAAAACAATTTTCTTGTAATTATTGCAGAAAATCCCAACTGGATCTGCTGTATTCGTATAGCCATGAAATTAATCAAATTCCACCTATTGCGTTTGAGAACTCCGAGCTTTCCAGTACGGTAGATAAGTATTATTAATTAGCTCCTGTTGAGCACTGAAGAGTAGCAAAGAAGAATGCCATTAGTCTTCATTTAACTTCCACAATGACAGTGATGGATGGCTGGACTTTCCTTAATTTTCAACTGTTGTCGTGAAGAGGTGTCAGTTTTTCAGCGACAATTTAATAATGTTCTGCTTCACGCGGCGCAAAACTTTCAGAAAAATCACCTGTTTTCTGTAAGTTTTTAATGGCATCTCGTTCGACATTGGACCAGGTAATTCCTTGGCCATTACTGGACTGAGTCCAGTAATGGCCAAGGAAAAATGAATATTCTGAACATTACTGGACTTATTCCAGTAATGGCCAAGAAAAAAAATATTTTGTCTGTTCTGAACATTACTGGACTTAGTCCAATAATGGCCAAGAAAAAAATATTTTTTCTGTTCTGAACATTACTGGACTTAGTCCAGTAATGTTCAGAACAGACAAAATCTGTTCTGAACATTTCTACCTTAATTTTCTACCAAAATTCTCTTCTGAACAGACAAGACAAAAAGTATAATATACTTCAAAATGAAAATTTGTTTGTTCACTGCATAAATGTGCACCTTTGAGAAGACTTCCTAATTGATTTTCAAAGGAAAATCAATTTAGGAACCCTTTGATTTGAAACACCTGGGAAGAACAGCACCAGTTAACAGACATGATATACTGATCACAGAATTTAATTGGATTCATTGGATAAATCCAAATAACTTCGAAAGTATGGTTTCTCTAAGTTTTTTTTATGATATACATTTTTATAATTTAGAGTATAAAACTTATTCAGAAGTAGATTAATGAGATTTTTTATTATGTCCACTTTTGCTTAAATTTCTTCAATCATAAATCTTTTAAATAGGCTTAACCAGTTTTTTCGTTCATATTGAAATTGTATTCTTCTCACCACCACCAATTAATGTTTTAAATGCGTGTTAAATATTAAAGTAGGGCCTTATTGTGATATCACATGTTGCTCATTTCAATCTTGAATTAGCATTCAAACGTTTTAAAAATTTTTGGGTAAGCTCTCAATCCTTTCGCGGATGGAAATGCTGGAAAATTTAAATTAAAATGAAATAGTAAAAATACAAGCCTTATATTTGTTGTATTCTTCCAAATAGGATTAAACTCCTTTCTGATCCTAATTTATTTATTTTTATTTTTCATCATCATCATCATCATCATCATGTATATCAAGGATTTAGGCCTAGTATGGCCTGTTCCGGCCCTAGAAGTCATCGTTGAATCGTTTAAGAGGACGTCCTGGTTTTCTTTTCCCTAACGGCTTCTACTTTAAGGCTTGTTTTGGTAATCTTTTTGGTTTCATTCTTTGAACGTGTTCCATCCATTTATGTTTCTATTTTTTAATTTGTTTCTATTACTGATTCTTGGTTTAATTCTTTCATAATTTCTTCGTTTGTTTTGTGATCAAATAGGGTATACTTTGCAGTTTTTCTCATAAACTTCATTTCTGCTGTTGTTATTCTTTGTTTGTCTTTTTGTTTTATTGTCCACATTTCGCTTCCGTACATTAAGACTGGTAGGGCTAATGTATTGTATACTTTTAGTCTGGTTTGTTTTTGAACTAAGTTTGGTTTAAATATAGAGTTAATTACACCTGTTATTTTTAAATATTTTGCAATTTTTAGGTTGATATCTTTTTTCATTTTCATATGTGATCGTACATCCTAGGTAGTTAAATGAATTCACCTGTTCTAAGATCTTGTTATCTATTACCATTTTAGTTCTTAGTATCTTGTCGTTTAAAGGCCATAGTTTTTGATTTTTCTGTTGATATTATCATACCGGAATCTTTGGCTATCTCATTTAGATCTAAAATAGCTTTCTGTAAGTTATCTTCAGAATTTGTAATTATTATTTGGTCATCGGCAAAGAAGATAGTGTTTAAGTTTACTATAGGAGAAAGTTTAATTCCTTGATGTAAATTTTTACTCCATTTTATTATTATTTCATTTAAGTAGATATTAAAAAGAGTTGCTGAGAGAGGACATCCCTATCGGACCCCTTGGTTTATCTCTCTCGTATATGATAGCTCGTGATTTAATCTTATTTGTATTTGCTTATTTTCATATATACTTGTGATAGCTTTTAGGATATTATTTGGTATTTGTCTTTCTTTTAATATGTTTCTTTTAACTTTGTCAAATGCTTTTTCAAAGTCAATAAAATGCAATATGTGTTTCTAAATTGTATTTTCTTCTTTTCTCTATTATTAATTTTAGGCAAAAGGCTGGGTCTTATACATGATCGTCCTTTTCTAAACCCATTCTGTACCTCTAGAATAAAGCTTTTGGAATATTTCATTAGTTTGCTATTTAAGATTCTGCTGTATATTTTGTAACAGGAATTTAGTATACTGATACCTCTATAGTTTTTAGGGTCATCTCTATTAGCTTTTTTAAAGATAGGAATCACAATTGCTTTTTTCCATTCTATTTTTTATATATTTTTATTTTATTATTTTTATTTATTTTTATTTTATTTTGAAATACTAGTGGGCAGCACCTACAAGAAGGTAGAGTTTTTTCCCTCCTGTTCTACTGGACGAAACCCAGATTTTAACCTCTCATTTGCATAAAATCCTCTGTAAAAGAGTTGAGTACATACAAATAGTAATTAAGAGATCATTACTCTTATCTTAGCATGGGAATACCCTCCTCGCTGATGGTGACAGGTGGAGAGTTCTCACGATAGGATAAGAGCAGTGTTCGTAATTAGCATGTATTTGTATTTACTCGCCTGTTCTTTAAACACACGAGTAGATTTTATTGAGTTGAGAGATTCAAACGTTAGCTTCTTATAAGAGGAACAACCCTTCTTACTTGCACCAAAGTTCGACAAACCCTAAAATCATCAAAAAGCAAAAGGAACAACCACAGGTGAATCTATAAGTTGTTTTTATCTTTCATCATGGATTACCACGAGATTATACAAACATCTGAAATAAAAGTTACGTAAATTATGCAAACTTGACAAAGATGTTTCGTGCCTTCGCTTGGTTACTTTTTTTCAGGTCGGACAAATTTGAAATCTGTCGATAAATTTTAAGGATTTCAGATAGCATTGAAATGAGAAGAAAAATTGGTGAAACCTCATTTTTTAATTCCATCTCGAAACCCAACAAATTATCAGTAAAGTTTGCGAATGGTTTAATATGTTTATTATACACTGCTTGAAAAGAAGTCAACGGACACCCTCCATGGGCAAGGCTCGTGCCATGTAAGGAGTCAGGTGTTGGTAGCCGGTATAAATTGGAGAAATATGATGCTCTGAAGTCAGTGCAACTGAGAAATGGCAGAAATGGTTGCGAGAAGTGAACCCACGGAGTTTGAAAGAGGACATTGTGATAGGATGCCACGTTGCAACCTTATCTGTTCGGCAAGCTGTTGAAAAATTGGGCCATCCTAGGTCATACAATCAGTGATACCATACATGAGATGGAAACGCTGAAAGTGAACTGCAGGTGCTACCTGCAGTGGACGACTCACCACACTCACCGAACCTGACCATAGGGTGCTGCGATGGATGATATGTAAAAAACAAAAACTGCCATTCGTTGTTGACATGTCGAATGTGGAGTTTCGGACATCAAATGGAACACAAATTGCACAAAAAAATCCAGAACCGAGACTCATAACATGAGTTTCCATGGTAGGACTACAATAACTAAGTCCCACATTACCCGAACCAACATGCCGCGTCCTCGTCAGTGGTACAAGCAGCGTGTATGGGAAGTGCAAGTTAGAAATTTGTTTTATGAAGGACGGATGCCGGTGAACGTCTTTTACCAGAGTGAATAATTGCGTCTAAGAAATTCGGAGGTGGTGATGCGATAGAATAGTCCTGTTTTTCGTAGTTTGTCTTCGGACCACTGTTTGTAATCCCACGAACATTGAATTCCAAGAAGTGTCTGAACATTCTGGATAATGTAATTTCGAACTTTGTGGCGTTTCTACGGAACTGACCATTGTCTCTTTTAGCAAGCCATCGTGTCCTAAGTCTGCCTGTAACTGCGTAGTTTGTGGAGATGAACGTCACCATCACCACACCTGACTGGCTTCCACACAGCTCTAATCTCAACTACTGAACATCTGTGAGATGAACTGGAGTATCGGGTGAGGTCAAGGGACGTCCGCCCAACAACAGTTCAGGACTTCCTTACACGCCTACAGGAAGAATGGTCCAAAATTCCCATTGATTACTATCGTACCCTTGTGGAAAGTATGCCCGTATGATTTAGTTTTTGCAGCGAAAGGAGGGCCTACATTTTAAGGTGGGCATCATGGCTGTTTGTTCCTCGTAATATGGTGTCCGTTAATTTATTTCAAAGCAGTGTATCTTACATATCCTGTAATCACTGGTATGATTTACAAATCATTGTTTAATGAATTCACTCCTCTGTTGCTCTACAGTGTTTGAAGCTATACTTCCATCAATTTTCATTGTAATTTTCTCTTTAAATTAGCTAATTTTTTTTATTTTCTTGATTTATTTTAGACACAAATAGTCATCAAAAGTACTTGTTTAATGCTTAGGATTATTCATCCTTAAAGGTTTTTATTATACAGTTTGTATCAAGTCAGGCTTAAAGAAATTTAATTTTTTAAAATTTTTTTTTTATTTCAATCTGATATGGTTTGTTGATCGAAAAAATCAGCAATTCCCTTTTCGCATAAAAAAAAAACCTTGACTCCTGTCTTTAAATGGTAAATATGGAAGACAATACCAAGGTTTCAACTTTCAACTTTATTGGCTTAAAGGGTGAAGCAGATGCTTTTCATATTCCCCGCTGTCTGATGAGGAAAACTGTGAGAGGGAAAATATTAATGAGTCTGTTGCTCGCCCTGAGGATTAATCATTGAGGTTGCAGTTTAAAATAGCTTTTAGTCTTTTGTACTTGGTGTAATCTTTTGCTTCGTAATTTGCAACTAGTTGAATTAGATTATTAGGATGCACAGATGGTATTGAAAAGAACTTAGTTGCTATAGTCTGCATGAAGGTATAAATATAGGGGACTTCTGTGTCCCGGTGAAGTTGCACAGTGTGTATGAACCATGGTGCGTTCAGGATTATTCTGAGACATTTATTCTGCACACGTTGTAGTTTGAGGATATTAGTATTAGCAATATGACTCCAAGCTGGAGAAGCGTAGATGAGTATCGGACGAATCATCAATTTATATAGAAGTAGTTTGATTCTGACAATACGAAGGTTGAAGTAATGCAGAAGTTATGTTTACCTATACGAGTTGCCAAAAGGTGTCACAGTTTATTAGTGAATTACTCTAGATTAGAGAAAGATGTTGGAAATTTTTTCGCTTGGTTAGACCATATATTATATAATTAGTTTAATGCTTTATCCAAGTGTAAGCAAACAAAGTTTGTGCCTGAAGTATCTTTAGGACTGCAACTCGTATAGGGAGATATGACTTCTGCATTGCTTCAAACTTGGTATCACCTCTGGATCTGACTCCCACTGAAGAGACTTCAATAAAGGTCGAAACCGGTCTGGGTAGTGACCCCTTCCCATAATGCATTATACATGTCCGCAAGGAGATGTGCGTTGCATTATGGGATACTAAAGCAAGTGATGAGAACTTATTCCACCTTTGCCACGAGTTGCCCCAGTCCTGAAAATACTTCAGTCTCAAAATGTGTTTGCTTACACTTGGATAAAGGATGAAACTAAATATATAATTGATACGTGATATTCGACTCTCTACAATATTAATATATCTTACCTCGCGCCAGCTTGTACACACGCACACGCGAATTTCTGTTCCTTTGTGAAGAGATTGACATTTCATTATCAACAAGTCAATGCTTCGTGCAAAATTCGTAGCCTAGAAAACGATGAAGTCGAAAGATGTTAATCAAGCCTCTTTCGTAACTAAATTTCCACTCGAGAACTTCTAAATTTAAATTAAAAAAAAATCAGTGGCCACATACTTTTTCCCAAGGCAGTGTACACTCTAAATGTTCTGTTACGCTAGCAACAAAACCATTTCATCTTTCTGCAGCTGGGGCGAAAGATACATCCGGTGTTTCTATCCATCTCCGGTAAAAACATCTGCTGCCTTTGCTTCCAGCGATATTTTCCAAATAAAAAAAGAGGGGATGGATAAGCTATGCGGATGTTACCTGATTTTTTTGGGGGTGACAGTGGGCGGATACAGTACACGCGTTCTACCAACCCTTCGCGAGTAACAGGCGTCATACAAGAAATAGGTTTCCGTGCGTGCCTCGGCTTGTCTACGTGAAAAGCTCATAACAAGGAAATGGTAAACCTGATGGGCACCGAGACACACGCCGAACTGCCGAGACAGAACGTCAGGCATTCGACCATAGCAACATGCGGGAAGCGCTTGCGAAAATTACGTCAGCTTTAACGACCTCCTTATGGATGGACACGGTACGTGGTCGCGAAGGAGGACGCAGATTGAATGCCAGTGATGGATGGCAGCTGATCGCATGCAGTGGCGGGGATGGATGCCACGCGCGGTTTTCTATTGCGCCAGTTGGATTTGATATTAATTTATTCGTCGGTTGATCTCCTAAAACACGAACGCGCTTGTAAGGCACTTCGTTTATAGCTAACTGATCAGTCGTTATAGGGCGATACAGCGATGTTTTTTTTTTTTTTCTCACTCATTTCGTATGTGTTTTTCACTTCATTGTTATCTACCTACTCTTTCTTCATTAATTGTTTTCAATATTGCTAATCCTTCCAGCTCGATAACTTTTATTACATTTTCACTACTAGGTTTCCACAAGACAATTTACGATAGTCCTGATTTTTACCAAACGTATTTCGAATCCCTCCTCCAACTGGGACAATGACTGCTGTGAAAAATATCGCATTATTATCATACTTGACCAGTTAGGAAGAAATTGGTCTTTTATTCTCCCATCCAGGATCGTCAAGTGTCTCAGGAATGTTCCTTTGTGATTTTTGATGGCATTAAAAGTTCATCCAGGACGCCAAGATTTTATATATTTTAGAGACTCCAATTGTTAGCATCAGCTCAAAAAAAAAAAAAAAAAAATCAGCTAACGCCTTTTTTTTTTTTATTCCCGTATACGGGAGTAGGCGAGGCCATTTAGCCCTATCTAACTTTTGGGTGGGCAGTTCAATCTCCACTGGTACCCAGTCAGAGACAGATGGCCCAAGGATATCACTAATTAAGCGGTACGCAGTGAAGAGAGACGGCTCAAATGTGCTGCCATCTCGTGGTCCCTAACCCTAACACAATATATTTAATGTCTGAAATAATGTGGGTTCTACGGTCGATTTTCGTGAGTTTACAGGACGAAAAACTCGCTTGTCGGTGCAGAGATCGACTAACTCGGGAACCGGTCGAAAAAAGGCTTAGAAAAATTTCCTCTAGTTGCCGACTAGACTCGAAACCAAGTCTTCCTTCGTGCGGCCAAGCGCCTTGGTGTGCAAACGCCACATCCACTGAGCTACACAGTCTCTAATTGCTAGCATAAAAACTTATTTTAATAAATTCAAATCATGAAGTAGACAATGTTAAATCATTGTCTACTTGAGGACTATTTTTTCCCTATATAATTTTTGCAGCTCATCATATGTACCTGTATGTATGTATACAGTTGGCTCAATTAAATAGGCACGTTCGTAATACCAATAAAATGGTTAGATATTTTACTAGTACCTGTTATTGGTTAGGCAACGGATACTGCAACATCATTATACATGTCTGTCATATTTCATTTTGTCTTGTTTATAACTTGATTTTGTTTATCTATCTATCTATCGAGGAGCGCACGTTCCATATTTATATATTTATATTTCCTCAGAACTAATAGTATTTTGTTATTTTTTTCAAGGACCATAATAGCGAATTATCCTTTAATAATCATGCAGAAAATATAGTTATTAATTTAAATAAAACAATATACTTTTCTATAGTTCTTACACGTCATATTCTATATTCTTTCTATATTTTTCTTACCATTTATTTAAGATATTATATAGAGAGAATTTTATTTTATTTTTATTATTTTCCATATTTTATGCCAGAATTGTCGAAAATGAAGTTCGGCAATCCTATTCTCGAATGCAATATTTTTTTTTAAATAAAATTTATTTACAGTCGTGGTTTTCATGCAGTATTTAGCAACACCATTTTATCTGTATTCTAAAATAAAATGAATATTAAATAGCTATTAAAATAGAGGGTATTATGGATCCATCGAATGCAAATGCATTTCGGCTCTGTACTTGAGTATTTGATTATGCACCTACCGAGAGTACACTTAAAATGAATTTAACATTCTGACATACGATTGCAATGGTAAAACCGAAAGCTTTGCCCTTTGTTCGAAGTTACTATCAGACCAACATACGGGCTCCTGAGCAGAGTTCGTGTGTTTTAAATAGTGCAAACCAAGGAAACTCCAATGCCGAAGATTATATTCTCATAAGGACTCTGGTATACAGGGGAGGCTCGTGCATGGGCACTGCGGAAATGCAACACCCGCAATTTTTCTCGATATATTAATATATTAATTAATTAATTTATATTCGCTTGTAATATTTAATTTTATCATCAACAATCCTGTACAATTCTCTTATTTTTTTTATACAAAATAAGAGAATTTAGAGGGAATAAGAGAATATTGCTACGCTCGCAAGCATGCACGTCATAGTGAGATGCGAGCTATTAGCGTAATGCGGCACTGTCCGTCGCGCAGTTCCACTGTTGTTTATATGCAGTTTGCGCCAGTAGTAGAGTGTTCGTAGTGCTTATCGTGTTTACTCCGTCTCTTTAAATATTTGGACATTACAATTAAAGACATAACATCTGTTTTAGTTTTTATTTTTGAACATTATTGGGGTTATGATAATGGATTTTATTTTAAGTAATTTTGAATTATACGAAACTGTATAATTTTATCGATAATAAACAATATTTTTTCATGTTTAATTTTTTTCCAATTTTTACCATAATTTTGATATTTTATCCAAACACGTGTACACTGTACTTATAGTGTTTATGCATATTGCGAAAGTTGCAGCACCCCCACGATTTCAAGCCACGAGCCGCCACCTGCTGGTATATTTCGATTCTTTTGTTTCTTTGTATATTTCGCTATATAATATGCATGGATACATAATGTCTTCCATTTTAATAATTAATATACGTCAAACTGAACCCTTTTAACTCTATACTTTATTATTTGAGACGAATATGTTGTTTAATGCCTTTCTTCCCCAAGATGTTCCTACTGCTCAATCTGTAAAGGCTTTTGCAGATAATATCATGGAAGTAACCACAACTGCGTGGTTTCTGGGGGTGTGTGTGTGTGTGTGTGTGTGTGTGTGTGTGTGTGTGTGTGTGTGTGCTTTTTTAAAGAAATAATGCCTATAATCCACTCCAGAAACTTCATTTATTTCAGTTTCTTCTTTTCTTTTAGCCATAAACGAACAAGATCGCATAAAAATGCAAAAAAGGCTGTTAGGTATTTCATCTTTACAGCGTGATACGTAAATATTGTCGAACGTTGAAAGAGTTATTTAGGCAGCTGTTTGTTTACTTAAATTTTTGAACAAGAACGTCTTGATGTAGACAGGCATTGCAGGGATGTTTACAGTTCAAAGATTGAGACCTTTGAAAGCATAAAAAAAAAAGGAAGTGGGCGTCAAAGCATTGATTGTTTCTTTCACAGCTAATATCCTTTCAATCTTTTACAGGCATCCACGGTGAATAACAGCTCCTGGGGGGGTGTCGTAAAACTAGTGATTTACGGACGCACCTTACCAAAAGAGTTCAAGTCACGAAACAAAAAAAGGGATGTTTTTGAGTATTTTATTGCGTCGTCATTTCATCGAATATTGGAGAGAATTAGTTCTCTTGGAAGGTAATTCGGGTTCGAATAAACGCATCGGTTTGTGTTTACTGTTTATCGACGTAATACTAAAGTAGCTTGGCTGCTACAAGAGTGTGCAGAAACTCTTGTAAGTCGTTTAATTTTAATTATTAGAGTATAAAACTTTAAAGGCGGATTTCCGACTAATATTTTAAAAATTACCAACCATAAACGTATATGGTGATGCATCAAATATCCATCATTACAAAGGAAATGTTGTGTTTAATAACCAGAGCAGACGGACGACGAGTCAACTTAAGACCATGAAGCTGAATATTGTGTTGGTCAATGCGCAGAAGTGTCGAGACCCTTCGACACTTCTGCGCATGCCAAAAGAAGGAGAATACATTCCGATATTAGGGTAATCAATGTGTTTCGTGGGATGAGTGTTTATTATTATACGTCGAAAAATTAGCATTTCTTTTATTAAACTTCTAATTCTTAAAGTGGAAACTATTTTGCTTGTTTTCCAACAACTGTTGGAAAATTTACTTATAAAGGAAGTGATTTCGCGTGTTGGTTTATTTCTTTTTCCCCTTTAGTACGAATTGACTATTCTTGGCACATTGCCAAGGTCGGGTCTACGAAGCGTGGGCGTACAATATCTGTATTTTGATTGTAAATTAGCGTATGTCCTTCTGTTTTGTATGATGAAAAGCCCGAGTTGCTAAGAGAAAAACTTTGTTAATTGTGTTTGAGACAGGCTAACGCATTTTCAGTTGAAAAATCTTTATGAAGGATTCTCAACTGAAACATGAGTAGGGAGTTATTCAAATTGTAGACTAGATTCTTCTATTCATAAGACATTAGTGATTAAACTTATGCACTGCAACTTAGAGATTTTTTTTTTTTTTGGCTTAATCCCTATTAGCAGTACCTTTTCTATAATTTCTAGTATAAAGGTAGGGCATCCGGAGAGTTCGTCGAAAAACAGTTCATCGAAAGACAATTCGTCGAAAATGCAATTCATCGAAAAAACAATTCGTCGAAAATGCAATTCATCGAAAAAACAATTCACCGAAAATTTTAACTAAAATTGCATTAAATTGTTTTCCGATGAATTTTTATGGAATGTGTGCATGAACGAAAGAACAAAAAAAAATCATACACGAGTATCTAAAAAGAAACCTATAATACAAATGTATTATAACTAAATTATAATTCAAAAAACTTTTTATCTAACAACATTTTCTCTAATTCTTTGATGTGAAAAAAAAAAAAAAAAAAAAATCAGCTAACGCCTTTTTATTCCCGTATACACGGGAGTAGGCGAGGCCATTTAGCCCTATCTAACTTTTGGAGACTGAGTGGGCAGTTCAATCTCCACTGGTACCCAATCAGAGACAGATGGCCCAAGGCTATCACTAATTAAGCGGTACGCAGTGAAGAGAGACGGCTCAAATGTGCCGCCATCTCGTGGTCTCTAACCCTAACACAATATATTTAATGTCTGAAATAATGTGGGTTCTACGGTCGATTTTCTTGAGTTTACAGGACGAAAAACCCGAGTTTCCGGGAGGAAAAACCTGCTTGCCCGTGCCAGAGATCGACTAACTCGGGAACCGGTCGAAAAAAGGCTTAGAAAAATTTCCTCTAGTCGCCGACTAGACTCGAAACCAAGACTTCCTTCGTGCGGCCTAGCGCGATGGTGTGCAAACGCCACATCCACTGAGCTACACAGGCTCTTTCGATAACGTTCGAATGCAACGAACGCGGCCGGCCTAGCCACTGCCGCGTTCGCTTCTCAGAGTTTCGACTGCGTCGCAGTCGGAGTGCTCCGACTCGCGGAGCACCGCGGTATACTTTGATGTGTTTTTTTTTAATTTAACATTCAATGCATTTATTTGAATTCATCTCTTGTTTCCCCATTTCATATTTTATCTATCCTCGTGCATGCTTTAATACCTCTAAGAAATTTTATTTATTTCAACCGCTTGCATTAATTTTCACCCTTCTCTCTCTCTCTCTCTAACTTTCAGAGCCTTCGTAGCTCAGACAGTATAGACGAAGCCCTTTGGTCGGATGGGTTCGATTCCAGTCCTTGACAATAAAATTCGGAAAGATTTTACCGCACGAGAATTTTATTTGCTTGGGATTTAATTCAAAAACTTATCTTGGCATAAATGGCTCTGTGATAGACTATGAAAATATCTTCAGCTAGAAATCGAGAGAAAAAAAAAATTCAGAATTGGCTCTTTAAATGATATTAAAACAACAAACGTCGTGATGAGCGTGCAATTACGTCTGTAAACTGCTTGTATTTCCTAAAACTTTTGTTTGATTTGTGAGCGAATATCTCCGATTTCCATGTAAAAAAACACTGCTGCTTTGAGAAGCGCTTAACTCATTTTCATTCGAAATAATGCCTTTATCAAGTAATTCCAACGCCATGAAAACAATCCTACAAAGAAACAGCAAGTAAGTCTCTATTGTCGGTACATCGGATACGAAGCAGTCTTGTGAAAACGAAATCTGGCTGTAATTATCCAAATTTCCTTTCACATTATCCATAATTAGCTCAAAAATATCTAGTTACTGTTAAAACAAATAACAGATTTTTGCGAGAATACTGCTCACCAGAATTCAACTTAAAAGTTTTTTTGTTTTTTTTAATCTTACTCTACAGTAAACTTTTTTTTTCTCCCCTGAAATAAATGATATTAATGTTTTAAACTTAGCCCAAGTGATTGGAAGCAGAAATGAGTGACATCAGGGGCGGCTCGTGCACACGCACTGTGGAACTGCAACACCCGCAATTTTTCTCGATATATAAATATATTTATATTTGCTTGTAATATTTAACTTTATCATCAACAATCTCCTATACAATTCTCTTATTTTGCATAAAAAATAATAAAAAAATCCATCTTGTAGCACTTAGGAGGGCGCTAGCAGCACTGTGTTTACCACAGTGTCATATTGCTACGCGGGCAAGCATATGCACGTCATAGTGAGAAGCGAGCTATTAGCGCAATGCGGCACTGTCCGTCGCCCAGTTCCACTGTTGTTTATATGCAGTTTGCGCCAGTAGTAGAGTGTTCGTAGTGCTTTTCGTGTTTACTCCGTCTCTTTAAATATTTGCACATTACAATTAAAGACATAATATTTGTTATAGTTTTTATTTTAGAACATTATTGGGGTTATGATGATGGATTTTATTTTTAAGTAATTTTGAATTATACGAAACTGTATAATTTTATCGATAATAAACAATATTGTAGCAGCACCCCCACGATTTCAAGCCACGAGCCGCCACTGAGTGAGATAAATGGATTATAATTAAAATTGGGAAAACCATCTTCCATTCAGATCCCCGCAGAAATATTCTCGACTACAACAATAGTGAAAGGTAACAACCATCTGCTTACCGATTTCCAAAAATATATGACTAGGGAATGTTAATGCTTTTATTCTCCTTTGGAAATTTGTTTTTTATTTCGTATCTAAACACAAGAAGTACAGTAGTAAGTAGGTGGTACAACATGATTTACACCAAATTAGGATACATTACAATGAGATCAGCTTAGATTTGGTACGTGAATTATACAGGGAAATAATAATTAAATATGAATAAAAGGAAACTGTACATCACTTATATACAATAAACATGGTCAGATGTTCCTCCAGTATCTTGCACAATCAGCTGCTCTTTCTGTGCAGGATTTAAGGTCCTCTTTTGTGCAAGGCGATGGAAGAAAGAAAGGGGAAAGTGAGAAGGTGTTCCATTGACTGGGTTGTCCCACACTCACAATTGTCTGGGCCAATGAGGTAACCCCATTTGATGAGGTTTTGTTTGCAACGTCCTGTCGTTCGAAGTCTGTTGAGGCTTTTCCAAGTATTCCAGTCCAAGTGGGCACCACGTGGAAGGTATTCGGCTGTTGGAATACCGGTATTATTTTCAGGATATAATGCAAGCTATTGTTGAAATCTTGTCTCTGGGAGGTTTTTAGGTGGTTCAACAGTTGCCAGGAAGCTATGTTGAGATCTTAGTCTTTGGGGCACTGCGGCCTGCTTCTTACATCAGCTGAGAATGCAGATCTTCAAATTGAAGGGGGTGCAATACCAGCCAAAGTATACGGGTCTCTTAGTGTGTTGGTTTCAGGCATCCTAATTAAGAGGCAGCTTTCATTCAATGCTGGATCAAGTTTTTCAGCATGGCAGGATCTGAACCATACTGGGCAGGCGTATTCAACAGAAGAATAACAAAGGGCTAAGACAAAAGATCTCAGTGTGCTAGGGTTTGCACCCCATTTGGAGGAGGTAAGCTTTCGTAATATATTGTGTCTTGCATTCACTTTTGCCTTTGTTTTTTCTATGTGGGTTTTATATGAGAGGGTGCGATCGAGAGTCACACCGAGGTAGATTGGTTTCCAGGAATGTTCTATATTAGAGCCCCTTCCCAAGAAATCTGTAGCTTCCTGTTGGATTCCTTATTGTTAAGGTGGAAAAGTCCAGTCTGGGTTTTCAAGGGGTTTGGTTTTAGTTGATTGCTTGTATAGTATGGTATTCGGTTAGACTATTTAAGGCAAGTGATAGAGTAGTTTCAATGGACTTGAAATTTTTTGACTGAGTAGCTATGGCAAGGTCATCAGCATAGATAACATTTCTAGTTCCGGGAAAGATGAGGAGATCATTGACGTAGATATTGAAAAGTAATGGTGATAACACACTTCTCTGGGGAGGCCATTTTTTTGGTGGAGGCAGCTGCTCTTCCTACCCCCAAGGTCCACGTAAAAGCGTCTGTTTTCTAAGAGTGATTTGATCAGGAGGACAAGGTGATAGTCGCTCGTTATTCTGTATATTTTATTTCTGAGTGTGAGATGGTTTATGGTATCATATGCTGCAGTTAGTCTACAAAGACTGCTCCTGTAGCTATGTTTTGCTCATAACCATTTTCTATATATTGGGTGAGGTTGAGAATTTTTGATGTACAGGATTTGCCTGGTCTAAAGTTAGCCTACTCAGCAATAAGATGGGGTTCGATTAGGGGTTGTAGCCTATTCAAAATTAATCGTTCATAGAGTTTAAAGAGGTTGATGAGTAATGATATAGGTCCGTAAGTTGGTATCCTTAGGGTTCTGAGGCAAGTGTTGTTATAAGTTTAATGACCACTCTTTAGTTCTGTTTCCAAAATGTTTAATCTGTTCATTACAAACATCATCAAGGCAGATTTTCTAGGTTTTAATATATTTTCTAGGCTTTGGGAAATGAAAAGGAATTAGAGTAGTTTATATTTTAATGAACCCAAGAAAAATGAAAGAAAAAAAAGAAACATTATTATTCTTGATACTTCCAAGGAGTCCGAAGACTCATCGCGAGAGGACACCCACTGTACAACTCTCTATCTCCACCACTACACCGAACCTCAACTACCAATCATCTCCATCAACTCCACCTACCGCCCACCACCACCACCAGTAGTATTTTTTGTCTGTAAATTGCGTGTGTTCTGAAGGGCCGATTTGTCTGTATGCGGGATGAAAAATCCGAGTTTGCGGAGAAAAAAAAGCTGCTACCTCCGTATGAGATCGGCTAACTCATCTTCGATTGAACAAGTCCATATGACGCTGGAATAAAACCAAACTATTACTTTTATATGAATTTATGCTTTATATCAAATTAAAGGGTTCAAAAAATTTTTAAGATTTGTGCCGAAAATTTCATTAGCGCAATCAATAATTTTTCCCCAAATGCTTGCTTTATTTTATTGTTGTTACTGTTGGCTGGTCTTTAATTTGGTGTTCTTTTTAAAAACGTTTTTTTTTTTTTTTGTTGTTGTTGTAAATGTAGCAAATGTAAAAACAGAAAAAGTATTCGTTAGTGAACTATTCTATTTTTTCGATTTTTTTTATTTTGTTAATACATTCATAATGGTCTGTGATTCCGTTAGCTCACTTCTCAATAAAATTGGTTAGTTTATTATTATTATTTTGAGAATGAAAGCTTCAAATCACAACCATCTTTCATTCTAAGTAAAATTATCAAAGAACTCCCTGGTTCGAGAATATTTTCAATTTTAAAAGCAGCTCATAGAAGTCTTCATCCGTCTACAATATTCTGCGTTCAACTCCATTGGTACATTTTCTTGATTTAGCCTATTTTTTGATGGATAAAAATAAAAATAAAAAAAAGGCGCAATAGTAGTGAGACTTTTCATGTGTATAGCAGCTCTCAAAGCTATTTAAAGACTAGTACATAAGGGGATCAGCTGAAAAGAAAGAACATACTCTCTTGTGCGTTGGATCAAACTGTTTTCCTAGTTCTTCCGTTGCGAGCCAATCCTCTTATATGTGTGTGTGCATTATTGGCAGCGAGTAAAGAGCTCTAGAGGAAGGACAGAGGCGAGCTGGGATTCAACATCCACTAGAAGTGTTTGTTCAACATCTACGATTGGTTATGGGTGTGCTGATGGCACGAGAGTTACCAGAAACGCTTAAAACGTAAAGTTACACGTGTGAGAACAGATTTTTGTAAACAGTATACGACAGCTGAGAGAGATTTCTATAACTATCGTATATGAATTTTGGTGAAATCGAAACAGTATACGACAGCTGAGAGAGATTTCTATAACTATCGTATATGAATTTTGGTGAAATCGAAACAAAAGAAGATTTTTTTAAAAAATATCTATTTAAAATAGATTGAAAAATCCTGTAAAAATAAAAAGACTAGGCTGGGGAGAGAGAGAATCATTTAGAAATAAGAACTACATTTAAATTACATTCATTGGCTTCTGATTTTTGGCTTAGCCTGCATACGCCGATAACTGTCATAGACAAAATAATTTTTTTTTTTTTATTTAATAGAAATCCATCTACGGAAACTTACAAACCTGTAATACATTATTAACTGTGGATGGGTTGAGATTTTTCTATTTTAATTAATTATTTTATATTTTTGTTTATTTATTTATTTTTTTTTTTTACATAAGCCGGAAACCACGCTGTAGACACCAAATATGACACTTTTTAAATCATTTCACCCCTCAATAAACAACGAGGGACTCTCACACTAGGATGAAATTTATTTCCCACCTAAAAAGCAACCCCAAACATTTATTCCCATCTGCTCTTCCATCAGTTTGAACTGTGAGTATTTGAATTGAAGAGCGGATGCATTAACCACTCAGCCAACGAGGCCCACCAACCTTGACGATGTTATCATTTCTATATTGGTTATATTTTTTTATTGCATTGGTTACTCAAAAACTTTCTTCTAGTTTGAATTCTTAAAATTTAATACTAAAAATAATATTTGAAATTCTTAGGAGAATTAAATCAGCAGGCACCAAACTGCAATTTCAGCGTCGTATTCAAATAATTCCCAAGAAGGTAGAAATCTGAAATTTGCAACTGATAATTTATTATTATTATTATTATTATTATATTTTTATAGTTTTTTAACAGAAGGGTGAGTTAGTCGGTCTCAGGCGGAGGTGAAAGTTTTTACCTTCAGAGATTTAGGCTTTGACTTCTCAACAGATAAAATATCAGCAGAAAATGCATAATTAACAGTCTCAACTCGTAGTATTAAAACCTATATCATTGAATAATTTTAAGCCTGGAAGTTATTCAATTAAAAAGGTTATATACGTAAAAAATCTCTTACAAACCACAAAATAAGCAGAAATCCAATTACACTAAAATACACGTTCAAAAACTAAAAGTATCTGAAATCAGATAGCTTAAAAAAATAAACTCTGTTTTATCCTTCGGAATTGGGATATAAATATCATATGCCCCATTTACTGGGACTTAACTGAAAACATGAACAATAATTTATCTTCATCCTAGTCATTTCCCATGTAATATTTGCTTAGGCGAACTATGTCAATAGCAAAATAAAAAAAAAACAAATATACTAACATAAATTGAATAAAATGAGAGCTTTATTATTAACAAATGAAAACGCCCTAATACACGCTATATAAAAGAGAGAGAGATGACGTCACGAGCGAAATGCACACTGCTCTCGCGAACTCCATTGTTAAAACGCCATATCAAAATCATCGTGTAAATTTCCCTTGGCGCGAGAAACGCGTGTTGTTATTTTTCTTTTTTTGGCGTTGAAAATGTTTCCTCTGTAGGTACAGAGAGCTTCAAAGAGGGGAAGAAAAGACCACATAAAAAAGATAAATAAAACGCCCTCTATATATTTTTTTCGTCACTAACACAATATTCATGTTTTCCCTCTCTTAAAGTAGTGTCAGTGCTGCATTGCGGCTAATGCTGCCTATAGAAACACGTCAAAATATACGTCTTTTATCTTGACACAGATGTTAATTATATGTATGTATAAAGGTGGAAGATATGACACCGGTTTCATTATGGGAAAGTATACTAATTAAATAGGAATTACAGATAGAAGTTGAACAGATGGTCACATACATGAAATAACAGCAAAAAAACACCGTATGAAAAGGGAAATTACTTAGAAAACGTCATTCTTTATTTTCTTCCAACAGCTGTGGTCTCCATGTTCAATTTTGCCATGAAATTTTTATGTGGTTGTTTCAGTATAAGCGATACGTCATTCTATCCCTATTTCTCTTGACTTTATTAACTTTTTTTTTATATATGTTGGATGGATTATTTTGTTAAAAAAAAGCACTCGGTTAACACAAAAACATGAAAAGAAAAATAAAGCCCGTTGTTAAAATGATAGAAAGAGAAGCTCCAGTTACATTTAAAAATAATGTAAATAATTTATTCATAATATTTTTTCAACTTGGAATTTATTGCGTATAAATGCTAAAGAATATTCTAATTACCATTTAGTATGACAGATTGTTCTTTATCATTCCGTATAGATAAATAATTAAATTGTATCTAAGATATTGTTTTACAATTATTTTATATTTATATTTAGAATTTAGAATTAAGAATTATTACATAATTCTGCCATGACAACAATAGGTTCTCTTTGCAGTACTAGGGTTGCGTAGTCAAGAACGAAATAGGCGAACCTCGTCTTCAATTAGTGATTGCCTTATAAACTACATTGTATCATTATGTTAATTGTGGTGGTAAGAAGCAAGTGGAGTTCTATGTAAACCTCACCCTCCTTGACACATCCCTTGAAAAGATGGGATTGGCCAATGTGTTACTTCTGATTAGCACCTGTGACGTCACACAGTGCTCCGCAGCATTTAAGTTGCATGCATTGAAAGTTAGCCAGCATTTTAATGCTTGAATAACACAGTGGTCTTAAAAGGTGTGTTGAACAAGAGGAGGACCTCATTCTCGAGAAAGTTGCCTGTAGAAACTATTGTTTATTTTGGAAGTTTTCCTCATATCGTCAGACAAGAATGTTATGTCAGCGGCAGACGTGCATTTTTCAGATTCCAGTGAAGATTCAAACATGATTCGACTGTAAGTACATTTGTTGTTTCAGTAATAAGCTTACTTGGATATTTTTGTCGGTTTTCGACTAATGGTAAAGAGAACGATATGAATTTGCTTGTTTTCAATTTACAATTCGTATGTACGAGTAAAAGCTAATACGGACATGTGTTTTTCCCCGCGGGTAGGGGGATTGTCACGAGAAATTGTGATTAGGCGTCGAATGTATCACTGTGATAGGAGGTTATATTTAGAACTCGCGGGATAATTCTAATCCTCAACCTTTCTTGACATAATGTTACAAGTATCCCCCCCCCCCATCTCAACGACAAAGAGTTTATTATTTTATCTTTTTGTTTAAGGCGTGACTTCTATAAAATTACAACCATTCGTTGGTGGGAGGCGCATAAAAATCTACAGGCTTTCAAATCAGCATACAAGCTTCTTCTTTCTATCCATTCACATTATTACCAGGGACGAATTCTCCATGCTTGCTGCGCAAGCTCATTAATTGAGAAAGAAGTAATATTTATTTGTTAATAAATGCACGCATTTATAAGCATTCCATTTAGGTTTTTATTTTTGTAGACAGAAGACGTCTTAAGCTTGCAATAATTCAGCTTTGCGTTGTGTATCGAAGGCCGATGCTTGCTCGTCTAGTCAAAGCTACCTTGGCTTGCTCGGTTGTCGAGCTTCCAGGTTCTCGTTGCAGCACTGTGATTTCATGCGCGCACATAGCCATTTCGCTCCCTTCACGTCGTCTTAAACACAGGCCACACGCAGTCAAAGTAGCTCTAGCCAGTGAGTTTCAGCCAGCCTTTACAAGTGTGCGTGTTGCTTGGGGAAATTAAGTTACAACCAACTTTTTATGACGATGTTATTGACCAGTTCATAAAGAAGAACCGTTGGGTAGAATTTGTATTCAAGTAGCTAAATTGAAAAAGATAGAATATCATTTGTAAAATAAATGTTGTATTTGTATGATTTTAAATGGTCAGTAATTCATTATTCAGCTAATCAGACTTCAATCCCACCTCTCACTCCCTGAATGATAACAAGAGCAAGCGTTAATTTCAAGACCAGCATTCGCCCCTGATTATTACTCGCCTAACTATAGGCCAAACAACTGCAGTAGAAAATATTAGACAATGATGTTTATTGGTCCGAGTGGCTGTGCGCTTTGCAACCATATGCCTGGGAAAAGTGTCCTGGGTTCGATTCCCGTTGCCGACTTGAGGAGCTTAAGGATGTTTCTCAGACATAACCAAGTTGACTGGTCTTGGGTTTGGACAGCAGGGTTTTTCTCCCCGTTTATGAGGTTTTTCCATCCTGCAAGCAGCCAAACCAGCTCGTGAACACACACGGATTAGTCATGAATATCGCCCTTAGGGGCTGCAGCAGAAGAGTGGCGAACCGGCTGCATTAATATGCCAGTAATCCCTCATTAGGAGGGGGACTCAACCCGTCCTAGACGGATGAGAAGGCTAGGATGGAACATTTATTGTGGGAAGACTGATTAACTATTGAGCAACGTTGCCCACATCTTGATTAAAAAAAAAAAAAAACTACGCATGCGCCGTGCATACCAAAAATATCCGGTTGTTTATATATCTATTTACTGAACATTCATGACCTCGCTGAATTATTCGGTCTCATGCTAAGGTGGCAGGATTTCTGGAAAATGGAATTTTTCATCTCATAAGAAAAAACTGGCCGATCTGCACTCAGCAGAAGATAAAGCACTGACCTATGGTCTTGGGGTTGCTTCTGCCAGGATTCAAAACAACGCATCCCGATCGTAATCCCCCCACTGACATCCATCTCTTTGGGCCACCACTGAAGTAGCATTTAGCTCACAAGCTGTTTTGCAACTGACTACAATTCTGTTGTCTATCATTCAAGATATTTAACACCTACTTGTAACCAGTAAGCGATATCATCGCGGTGCTTGAGTAAAACCAATGTATCAACAACAACGATGATGTATTCCAAAATCGATGTGTTTATGAATATGAATTTTAAACTAAAAAAATAAATACTAATAAATAATAATAATACCTAATCCTAATTGTTTTTGAATTATCAGTTATTTTTATACGAATTTTTTTCCGTAATTAATACAAGAAAAAAGGTTTAGAGTGGTTTTCTTTTGTCATTATGTTTCGAAACTGATAGAAACATTTAGGAAAATGTAAATTTTATTATTTTTATTTATTTATTATTATTATTTTATTTTATTTTATTTTATTTTTGAGGGGGAACCTCCAGGCTTTCTGCAGGAAAATTTACTAACATCCTCGCCTACCAAGATGTTAGTAAAATAGAAAATATAACTCTTGACCTATCTATGATTCCGGACTGTATAAAACACGGGGGTGGGGCGTATCTATAACCGTGCAGAGTACAATAAACAAAATGAAAAGTGTCAATTACAAGAAAATAAAGCATGCAAAGGTTTATAAACCGCTGAGAAAGAAAAGATAGAAACAAGTAAGGAAGAAAAAAAATACATCTTTGTTTCGAGCTATCTCATTACTGGATACGTGTAAAAACAAGTCAATTCGGTATTCGTAAATAAATGACGGGAAGGAACCGTATGAGGTTGACGCACACCAAGAAACAAATAAAAGAGAAAACAGATCCCACCATGCAGAACGAAGCACACCAGGTGATAACCTTCCCTTAAGCTATGACCGTAATAAATTTCTTGCTGATTGCAGCAATTCTTTGCTCTATCGGGTGGAAGCCATTTTTTTAAAGGAATTATTCGGGATGCGAGCATCGGTAAACATCTCCTGTTGTCCAACATTACACATTATCTTTCGATACTTTATCTGCCAGCCTGTTACTGCCGGAATATAAGTTCTTATTATTTTGGGATAGTGTTGTATCGTTATCCGTTGTAATAGTTCTTGTGACAGCATGAGAGATTTCAGCTCATGATTCTGCTTTGGGCATCTGCCTACTTTCTCATACGTCTCTAGCGGCCGATGGCCCGTGCTAATATCTTCCCAAAACGAAAAATCTCTCGGTGGAAAGAGAAATGTATTGACCAAAGGTTGTCTGTGTGATGCAGTTTTATCAGTTTTCTTGTTAGTAGGGGGATAATTATGTTTATAAAAACAACTGGCAGGATTTTAAAAGAAAATAAACTTCATTTAATGGTTTTAAGATTTAAATGATATCCATTACTTTGAGTTGGTTGCTTAGCAACCAGTTAGAACTAACAATTGTTGTTACCGTTTTATATTATATCAGGCTCAAGCCATAGGGGACAACATCGATGCAAAAACTTAGCATATTAGGTGCAATGCGAATGTGGGAACTCGCATCCTGGTTGCCACGCTGGCTCGGTAGGTGCAGAACTTCTGAATGACCATCGTATCATATTTATTAAAACATATCATTAAATATTATTTAGAGTTTCTCTTCGCCTAAATTGGGATATATCATAAAGAGTAATCCATCAAAGGTGAACGTTTACGACCGAATTACTATGACTGCTTGTCTTCTTTTAAATTAGAATATAGATTAGTTGGACCCCCAAACGACAGTGCGTGACTTAATTTTCTGAGGTACGAGAAATAATAATGAAATAATAGCAGCAAAAAATTCAACATTAATTTTATATTTCTTTTCATCTAAAAAAGCTAATTTTTTTTTCACTTGTTTACAAATTATTGTGAAAATATTAATCTGTCACTAAGCACAAGGTTAGAAATCTATAAAAATCTGAAATGGGAAGATACCAATTTTTGACTCCCTTATCACAAAGTTTCAAAAATTCAAAAAAAAAAAAAAAAAAAAAAAAAACGAAATTTTATTTTGCTATTCAGCAAAAATAGAAATACAGTAAAAATACTTAAAGTTTTTCCGAATTTTAGTTTGCTGCCTTTCTGTTCGGCGAATAAATCGATGACTTGGTCATAAATTGTTTCATTTTTGATTGCAAAAAATATAGTCCTTATCCTTTTAAGGACTGACTTAAAGGGGCGAAGCAAGAATGCTTTTCATATTCCCCGTTATCTGTAGAGGACAGTGTAGGGATAAGGTGTTATTGAGCTATTAATTAAGGCTCTGATCATGGCAGGAGGGTAACAGCAATAGCAGAGCCTCAGTTAGAACTTCATTGGCTACAGCATTGCTATCCATTACCCTCCAAGGGTATTGGATTGAAAATCAATCACCGCATCTCACGGCCGAATGATTCCTTCCCAATCTCCGGATCTAACATGAAAGTTAGAGTGTAAATATTTTTTCCAAAAAGAGGTGTAGGAACTAACTATTTATTTAACTCTTTATTTAATTTTTTAAAAATATTTTTTAGTAATTATTAATTATATATTTATGAATACAAATTTATTACATATAAATATTAAATTTAAATAAGGAATAAATGAATGAAATGAAAGATTAATAGTGATGAAGTATCAAAAACAATAAAACTAAACTGTTGCATGAATTATCACGCGAATAAAATCTCGAATAAAACCTTTCGAACACGCAACTAAACTGATAAAACGTTCATGTTCAATACGTTTCAATTATCGTTGCCATTTTACATTTTTTTTTCTGGTTTTGTTCAAGTTCGTATAGTTATTTTGTTTTTGCTGTCCCATTACATTTGCCGCCAGCGGCAAGTGCCTCGGTATACCCCCACCCCAGATCCGTGCCTGTCATCACTTGTTTATAGCTTTCTGCGTAAAATTATTGTAGAAATGTCTAATTATTTAAAATGGGAAAATATTTAAAAGGTCTTATTTAAATTTCTATTTCTCTCTGTGTGTGTGTGTGTGTGTGTGTGTGTGTGTGTGTGTGTGTGTGTGTGTGTGTGTGTGTGTGTCTTCTAAATATACAGCATAAGTCTCAGCGTACCTATATCATCTTCGTTTAAAGAAGTTTTATATACACCCTCTGTCCAAAAAGAAACCGAACTTTTCGAAAACAAAAGAAACTAGTGGCGCTACCTATTGTATCTTTTTGTTGCCGAAAGTGGCAACCTTCATTAGCGTTGTGTCAACTGCTTACGACATTTGTTTCATTAGAAGCCGAGTTATAGTGTCAACAGTGACAGAGTGGTTTGACGAACGGTCGGAAAATGAATTTCAAACAGATATCTGCGATTGACTTTTGTGTTAAACTTGGTAAACGTTTTACCGAAACTCAGCAAATGCTTGAAAAAGCATATGGTGATGAATGCTTATCCCGTACTCAAGTTTACGAGTGGTTTAAGCGATTTCAAAGTGGTCGTGAGACGTTTGACGACGACGAAAAGCCGGGCTGTCCAAAAACTGGACTGAGAGAAGTTAACATCCAAAAAGTGCGTGATTTCATCAAAGAAAACCAGAAATCGTCCGTGAGATTGATTGAAGATGAATTGCGGATTCCAAAATCAACTCTGCACAACATTTTGACCGCGACCAAAAAATGCATGTAATTGAACATTGCAAGGACCTCATCAAAACCACTCGCAAGGACTCAAACTTCCTTGAAACGATTGTTACTGGTGACGAAACGTGGTGTTTTGAGTATGAGCCAGAAACAGAGTGCTGAGTGGAGACCACCAGAAGAGGGGCATCCGAAAGAAAGTCGCTTGGAGAAGTCAAATGGAAAGACAATGCTGATTTGTTTCTACGATTCCAAGGGCATTGCCCACAAAGAATTCTTTCCGCGTGGCCAAACGCTCAATGGTGAGTTTTATATTGAAGTTTTGAAACGATTGGTAGCGAGAATTCGTCGCGTACGGCATGAATATCGTAACGACTGACCGTTCGTCGAAACACACTGTCACTCCTCTCGGTATAGCTGGGTTTCTAATGAAACAAATATCATAATCAGTTGGCACAACACTAATGAAGGTTGCCGCTTTCGACAACAAAAAGATACAACAGGTGGCGCCATTAGTTTCTGCTATTTTCCAAAAGTTCGGTTTTTGGACAGAGGGTGTAGAATACGAATTCCGCTTTTGATGAATAGGAAAATGAGGTATCCAATTTCTCTTCGTAGAAAGGATTGTGACGTCTCTCACTTGATCAAAAGGACCACGTTAACAAATATTGGAACTCTGTAATTGCAAAAATATTATGAGCCATTTACTGAATTTGTATAATAGTATTTTTTTAAAATTATTATTCGGAAAGTTACTTAAGCATGGAATGAAAGATGCTCCTGAGTGTGCCTACCGATGGAATACCTTTCCATTTATAAGATGAAGAACAGCTGTACAGGACATCATCAGATACATTATGCATTTAAAATGGAAATGAGCCAGACACATTGCAAGATTATAACAACACCAGACAGCCTAAATTAATAACGGGATGCTGACCTACGGTAGCAAGCAAACAGGAAGACCAATGGGGAGCTGGAACGATGAGATTATCTGATGAGAAAAGCTAATAAAAGAGGGTGGGTGGAACGGAAAAATTGGGGTAGGCCTCTTTTGTCCAGCATTTGACTGATGCACGTTGAAAAAAATATAAGTTGTTTATGCCAAATGTATAAGGAAAAGAGATCAACTTAAATGGAGAAATTAAAAGTGAAGAATTAAATCGATTTCCAGGACGTGTCCTTTCTCCTCCCCTGCACCACATTGGAAATTATTATCCTAGCAAATGTCAAGCAGGAACCTATCTAGAAGAAACAAACGTTTGGTGATACTTTGTACCGGCATGATCAGGTGCCTAATTTCATGTCGTATTAAAAATCGCTGACTTTGTTGGCCCATCATCAAGTTATGCACCACACACACACAGTATCCATCTATCTGCCTTTGGAGAACCAGGGAGAATCTCAAGCTACTCAGTTACTGAGAAAATGACCACAGATGATGTAAGAATCTTTTAGGCCTCTTTTGAATCGACAAAAAAGAAAAATGGTCCTCTTTTACCCGAACTTTTTTTTGTCGATGACATTCTTCAACGAGTTGAACGTATCCCTAAAAAAGAAAGACTAGGTGACAGGGAGTTACAACAAAAATTGGTGCTATTGTTTGCTTGCTACCGTAGGATTACCATTCGGTTATTAATATACGCTGTCTGGTGTTATAATCTTGCAAAGTGTCGGGCCCGTTTCCATTTTGGATGCATAATATATTTGATGTCCCGTACAGCTGCTCTTGATCTTATAAATGGAAAGGTATCCCATCAGTAGGCACACTCAGGAGCATATTTTATGTCATTCGTATTTATGTAACTTTCCGAGTGTTTTAATAATATAGGCTTGTGTGTGTCGCGTTTATTGTCCGATTTTATAAGTTGTAGGATTAAAAGTTTGATTCTATTTCCTCAGCCATACTGCTGGTGGAGGTAACTGTATGCTACGATACTACGGAAATGATTATGAGCAAGGTGGTTTTCTCGTTACCTTCCTTTCCGTACTATATCCTATGACTGTATCCTGTGTGTTCACGAGATCGGCTTGCGGGATGAAAAACCCCAGATAAACTGGAAAAAACCCTGCTATCCACACCCAATACTGGCTAACTTGGCTATGGCTGAGGAAGATCCTTAAGCTCCTCATGTCGTCGGCAGGAATCGAACCTAGGACACTCCTTCCCCAGACATATGGTTGCGAAACGCCCAGCCACTAGGCTAGCTGCGATGCACCTTTTATATGTGATACCAAAATTGGCTGCTTGCATATACATAAATGCTCGATTGTGTATGCATCGTGTAAATAGTAAAATCCATCACTAGGTTGTTTTTGTAATTTTACAATCAATGGAATGTTTTCCGTTATTACACATTTTCATTATCACAAATAATGTTAGCTATTTTTACGCAGGTGTTTATCTCTACCAGTGGCTCCAATGCTATTCATGTCGTATTAAATGAAGTGCGCAAAGCTGTTTGCCAACATGACTTATTCGCTGGGTGATAGGATAGTGACCACTGGGGATTTGTCTCATTCAGTTTTTAAACGAAACAAATGTTTTCAAGTTTAACGTCAGCCAACTCCATAAAGAAAGAAATTTGCTTACGTAATGCGCTGTTTGTCTTGAACTGCGAAGACGAAGCTTAATTAACAGTAAAGTAAACACACAAAAAAAGCAGACCATCCCTCCAAATACTTATTTTTCTATTTCTCTCTCACTAACGACCAATTACGTTCAATAAATTTTGCTTAGTTTGGACCTCTTTTATTCAATTGATTTTTCACTTCGAGCTATCAAGTATAAATATCGTTAATCTTATCCGCCACTAAGGCGATGTTTATTTATAACAAATAGAATTTTCCTTTTACACAGACGGTAAAGGCGATATTCAACCACCGTAGCTGTTTGTATAGCGAACCCTTCAGTCTCAAAGACCTGGATTCGAACTCCGTTTATGACTTGAGAAAACGTTCAGGTCTTTTCTCTCAAATGGCAAATTAGTCGGGCTCGCAGGAGTGTTCCTCACGTAAACCCGAGTTTACATCCCTCGAAACGGGCAAACCAGTCCCCCGAATGAACATACAGGTCTTCATACATAAATACTTGTTCTTAAGGAATGCAGCAGGGGATTGGGGCTCGCTGTCTATTCATCTTAGGACTCTACCCGTCCTGTGGAATCGAAGAATGGTGATATTATGATTAACCCAAACCACGATCCAAAACCGAACTAAACAGAAGTCCACACGATGTCAGGAGGATGTGATACACCATGCCTTGGTCAGACAAAATTACCCATTAGTGGGTAATGGTGTCTGTGTTAAATCGTAATATTAATTATATCTTGATTCTGCCAGATAATATATTATATACGAGGGACGTCCAGAAGGTAAGTTCCGATGGGGCTGTCAGAGAAACAATAAAAAACTTTATTGGAAATTAAAGTAGACATCTTTCACTACTTTCCTACATAACGTCCGCCATTGTTCGCGCATTTATCGTAACGGGGCACCGAGAGTTGTCTACCTTCGTCGTAGAAGGTTGCCTCCTGTGGCCCAAACCACGTGTTGACACACGTACAGGTGAGTCGTCAGGACTATTTGGGCGGGAGGGGGGGGGGATGATGGAATTGTTCCCAGCCGAAGGTGGCGAGAAGTTGTTGTGTGGGGGGGGCGGGCGTTATCATGAATCACAACAAAGTCCATGGTAAGCATGCCACGTCGTTTATTCTGGATCGCACGACGCAGTTTCTTAAGGGTTTGGCATTGATTTCACATGCGGCGGGCGATTCGATTTTCTTAGACATTATAAACGCACACCAAGAAGCGTACGCACTGCGAGAATGTCGGAGAATGGCACCAACGCCTTGCCAACGAATCAACAAACTCAGCACGCATGCGCACCATTGTGATCGCAGCGTTGCAGTGAAAATATTTAAAAAACGGAACTTCCTTTCTGGACGTCCCTCGTATAATCATTTAATGTACAGCAATCACCCTGTGGGATGATTGCTGTATATAATTCCTAATTACTGCTTTTTTTTTTCCTATCTATACTGTTAACTGAAAACAATGTTTTAATGTAAATTTTGAATAATGTACACCAGAACTTTTATACGACATTGTTGCGTGTTTTCAATTGGACATTGTGACGTCACACTTCAAGCAAACAAAGAAAAAATCATTTATATTAGTTGAAACTGACAAGTTGAAGTCGCGTGTTCTAACTATTGGTTGAATTGTTCTTCGGCATTTAAAAAAAATCGAAGCAATTTTTAACTAACTATACAAACATAGAAATAGGAGAATAAAAAGAAAACACCAGGTCTTGTTTAAGCGATGCAGCCATTCTCTTTCTGTCCTTGCAGTTGGCTTGCTGCCAAATTACCCAAGTAGACAGCTTGCCGTATTTCTATCTTAACAACTGCTGTGGGCGTCCTGTAAAATAGCAGCTACTGAAAAGCCATGGCACACAAATCAGTAAAAGGATCCGAGAGACAGTTTCGTCGGCATTAAATAATCATTGACCTTAGTGTAGCTGACACTTGTAGATACCCCCCCCCCCCCTGCGTCGTATCCCCGATGTTCGGTAAGTAGTTTGACATTCAGTATCGGATTCGTTTTAGTCGCGTCTTGGCTCCATAAAAGGAAGCTAATGTTTTTAGATGTCACAGAGGCTTTTGGATGTGTCGTTCATCATCAGAAAAGAGATATTTGTTTATAAGCTATCGGATCAAAACAGATTCTTTTCCCCACACTGCCTGTTCGATTTTTATTTCAAAAAAAAAAAGAAAACTATGAGTAGATGGCATTTCATGGAAATGCCAAAATACGCTGGCAGTAGTGAAATGACAATTGCAGACGAAGAAGCTAGTAAACAATAGAAATACAATAAACGAATAAGAAATGAACAACTTCGGTCCACTTTTTTTTTTTTTTTTTTTTTTTTTTTTTTTTAAATGTCAACAATGACAGAAATGAAGTAAAAGCAACACAAATCGACATTAAAAGAACTGGAAATTTAAAAAAAAAAATCTATTTATTATTATTAATCCAAACTAAAAAACCACAGGATATGAAACTTCAGCAAACATGTAAAAATATCGCAGAAATATTGTGTAAATTTCACTTAACTTTCAAAGGTCTCTTTTTTGCAGATAAATTTATATTTTTTTAAACTTCAACAGTTATGTATATTAAAAAACTGACGTTTGTTGGGTGAACAAATTTCCCGTTGGCTTGCTACCATTGTTTGCATAGCAATTTTTCATTTGACTGTTGGTTTAGTTCGCATCTAAAATTATTACGCAGTCCCTGTAAATGCATCTTCACCGCATGACTTATGTGTTATCCAAGTACTCTGAATAAATTGTAAAGCATCATTGGGAGAAATCTAAATGAATAGAAAGGCTATAAGTGAACTCAAAATTTTGCTTCTGTTATTGTTTGCCCATTTTATGAATTTCATATCAAACTTTTGCCATAAAAGCGTGCTTTGTGTAATCAGAAAAAAAGAAAAGGAAGAAAAAACATAATGCAGTAGTTACATGTGTCCGTTTTTATTATTAGACACCTCCAGGGAGTCCAAAGACTCATCGAGGGAGGGCACCTCTGTCTCCACCAACTAAGCAACCACACCAACTCCATCTACCATCACTAGTATTTCTACAGACAATCGCAACCATCCATACCCATGAAGAGCGGATACGGTAATCACTCGGCCAGCCAGGCTGGCTGTCTTACTCTCTTTTCTAGAAAAAGAAAACCCATGCTTAAGATTCTTCGTAAAAGTACTGATTGCCTTGAAGTTATCCCGGACAACTGAGTAGATAAACAAGTTACATAAAACGCATTCAAAATCTTATTTCAAATCACAGGAATAAATAAATCGATCCTAAAATATATTATCTATATATAAATAATTAACATTATATGCTAATATAATTAATTGTTAATATGAATAAACATTTATAATAAATACAAACAAAAATGCCTTAAGGCACTAATAGGAGAAACAGGTTTTTTCTTTGTCATTGCATCATTCTAAACACCCCTTCTCCTCATCAAGGTCGCTTTCCCTGACTCCACCTCTTCCTCAAGAATGTGACAATATTTAGAAATGAGTGATAAATAACAGACAGACATGATCACAAAGCAAACTCTGTGATGCTGCTGTTAGTAAGAGCAGCATCTCCGATACAAGAGGTTGTAATTAAGTTATGTGTCAACTAAGATGGATATGACGTCATTTTGAATGGTGGGCATTTATTTTAGATGAATAATGTTAAGAAATGAGATTTTCTGCACGCTACTCGCGCCGAAACTCTAGTTTATCTTAAAAAAAACTGGCTAATTTAAAATTAGGTCTTAAGTTCAACATTTTCAGATCTTAGAAAAGCGTCTCATGTTGACGGATTTTCGACTAAATGACCTCAGAGGGGTCATTTAGGCGAAATGAATATAATTCTTGGTACAGTATTACCACACTCGCTAATATGCGTTAGTCGTCAAGTTCCATTCGGGAATGCGATTTTTGATCACCCCCCCCCTCACTGTCCCCCTTGCGGCCTAATTTGTTCGTACGGGGTTTGAAAATTTCTCTCCGAGAGATTTTGGCTCGTGCCAGCAACAACATCCGATGTGTTCTGCCTCTCCCTAACTAGCTACTTAACAGAAAAGCAACATGCGGATCAATAGGTCGCTTGGCTTCCGTCTTGTGCATCATCGCAGTTCAGCGAATGTAATCAGAAGCTGGTGACCATCTTGAGATTTCAAGGTTTTTCTTTTGTATTGGAGAAAAATATTTTTTATTAATACTTGGCTTTGAATGGAATAAAAATGGTAATGGTTGCATCAGGAATGAAAGAAAGAGTTAAAACGTATTAAAATACACGAACATGTTTTTTTTATTTCTTTGTATTTTATCTGCATTTATAAAGTTAAAGTCGCATTTTCCTCCGGGTGCTCCGATTTTTAACAAAGCTATATTGTGAACTCGAGCGATAAGGAGGCACTAAATACATGTAATGGATAATTTGAAAGTCGAACAAATGCAGTCACATGGTTTTCAACTACCATACAGTTTCTATTACCGATGGAATGTGTACAATCTGGCAAGTTGCCAACAGCGTGATACCGTCTGCAACAATTGAAATGATTCATGGCTGTTCACACGAGATCTCCACAGTGTTCTTTCTCATTACAAAGATAACAATTGAAATTTAGATAATGGGTCTTTTCTCTTAGCTATAATACTTAGCTTGTTGTTTTGATAATAATACAAGTTTGAGATAAGGTTTCTTTCAAATCACAGCCACCATAATGTCTACTTTTAATATCAATTAGGCCTAAACAGGCCTCATAACAGTTATTTAAGTAAATAATGCGAACCCTTTGTTTCAACAATTATGATTTCAACTGAACAGAATAAAATATTGAAATCAGAAATACACTAAGACTGTTCGTGCTTTAGTTAATTTAATGTCTTCGTTAAGTGTTCTACAGGGTGTTCGGGATAAATTTGACAGTTTCGTAAGGAAAAAGAAAATCTTCTTTGTATCTATTAAATTTAATGAATTGACAAAAAAACATTACAGGCAGAGTTAATTACAATACTATCAACAAGATTTACTCAAAATAACCACCATTAGCATCGATCACAGCTTCAATTCTGCTTCGGAACCTCGAACAAGCTGATGCTACAGTCTCCCTGGGAAGGGCCGCAAAAACTGTTTTAATTTTATCCATTAACTGGGCTTTTGTATTACTGGAAGTGCGATTGGTGTCTTTTTCAACTGCGCCCCATACAAAATAATCCATGGGGTTAAGGTCTGGGGAGTTTGGAGGCCAAACATTTGGACTGGTGAAGTCGTAGAAATTTTCAGACAACCATTTTTGACTTTTCCCAGAGGTGTGGCAAGGGGCCGAATCCTGCTGCCATACATACGGCCTACCATTGGCTACCCTTGTTATCCAGGGCTTGACTACAGTTAGCAACTCCACGAACAAAGCCCGAATTCCAATGCCAGGGTTCTTCAACACCTGTTCCTGCAGATTTGCGAGGAATTCTGCTGTACGAACGCAATCAGATCGTCTGCTAGGGATCTTTCTTCTTGCTACATCCTCGTAGTCACCATTGCAAGTCTCTAGTTCATGCCTGATTGTTTTTACTGTATTCAGGGAGCATTGGGCAGCAGTCGTAATATCCTTATTTTGATGGCGGGCACGAATCATCATGATACAAGTTATTCTCTTCCATGATTCAGGTGGGTTCCAGCTATCCATCCTTTCTGACATCTTGTATATGAATGAAGAAGGGTCCAAACTTTTAAATGAAGAGAAGTGTGTGTTAATACATGTAACTTACGGAAAAATATAATTAATTATAAATATGTCAAATTTATCCCGAACACCCTGTATATAAGTCGTTTTCAACTTTTTCTGGGCTTTGATCCGTAGTTTATGAACTGTCGTTTGCGACAATGAATTAAGCGTTTTTTTTCTGTGTATTATTTTGTAAATTATAGTGGAATGCCAAGAGACTAATCTACATAATAGGAGCCACAATATTAACATGGTCATTAAAACAACCCTGTGCTGACGTCATAATGATACCAAACATCTAATGAACTAGTGAGAACAGAAATATACAATTGTAATGGTTCCTGTACTATTATGAAAATCAGATTAGCAATGGAAGATTTGAAGCTTTGTATTTGGATTAAAAATGACAAATTTATGAGAAACTACGTCACTCACTTTAGTGTTCAGAAGTCTGGGGGGGATAATTTTAATCTTAACCTCACACTTTCTATGGATGGAAGAATATCATCCACAGCAGAGTGAGTTGGGATTTGATTTGAAGCATAGTTTTCGCTAAAATGTTTATTGAAATCGGCAATCTTTAAGAGGATTGATAAATTTTTCTACAAGCGGAGTCCTGATGCTGTACTCCTAAACTTCCAAACAGCATGTTTTTATTTATATATTAAATATAAAAACAAGCGGCAATATGCACGATGAGAATAAGATATGCCAAATCCATCAAGAAGAATATCTCTTGTAAAGGAGTACAACATCACATTAAAACAACCTAATGTAATGTATTGAACACTTAACCATTAGTTATCAGTCAGAAGTAGTTTTTCGTGCTTCCAAAATCAAATGTTACCTTGGTTTATAATTGAACAGATGGCACTGCATACACATGATAATATCAAATGATCATTATGGAAAAATAAACATTTTAATAGCCATATTCTGTTGTATTCTGCCAACATCGTAAAGCAACTGCAGAGCATTTTTAGTCCAACGTTTGGAGACTACATTGTCAGGAGGATTAAGTAAGATATTACTCCTTTCGCTGTGCACCTGTAAGAGGATTAACATTGTGTGGATCTTTCTCCTTCAGGTGTTTAGTAACCTTGCTGGAGAGAGAGATAGATGGAGAGAGAACATTAAGAATTATGTTGCAGTATTGCACCAAAACAATTGCTAACACCTGCTGTTTATGACGGTAAATGGGGATGGGCAAGTGTTGGTCTTCCCAACACTCGCCCATCAGAGAATTTAATTCTTTACTTAACCAAGAAATCAATACTGCAGCAAGCTATGGATTTTTAGTGATGGATAATCGCGTTGTACAACCAAAATAATAATAATAATACTTTCGTATGATGATAAATGCTGTGAGTCCCTTTTTTACGGGGAGGTACGAAGCCATCTCAGCATAGTTGAACCGGCATAGTTGACGAATCAGGCCTATTTGCTAGGTCAGTATTCCTGACTGTAATCAATGTGCGTTCACGTGATCGGTTTGCCTGCTTACGGGATGAAAAACCTCAGATAAACTACAGAAAAACCCTGCTGTACACTCCCAAGACCGGCTAACTTGGCTATGGCTGAGGAAGATCCTTGAGCTCCTCACGTCGTAGACGGGAATCGAACCTAGGACACTCCTTCATCAGGCATATCGTTGCGAAGCGCAGTCACTAGGCTAACCGCGCGGACACAACCAAAATAATAGTTTAAATACGTTAAAAAAATGTATCTAACCATGAAAAAAGAAGATAATGACTTGTATGAAACCTCCCTAGCTCAGCTGGTTTCAACAGAACCCTTTAATTGGAAGGATGTGGGCTTGAATCCCACCTGCGAGGCGAAGATACTTGATCAGGGCTGATCAATTAAAGCTCAGTTAACCGGTCTCATTCGGAGGTGGATGGTTTGATCCCTCAAAATACGGCAAACCAATCCCGGGAATACATCTACATAAGTATTTATGTCGGATAAGAATGCAATGTGGGAAACTAACTTGTTCTATGATAATGTTATAGTAGAGTAGCATTGCTATCCACTAACTATTAGGTGGATCACAGAATAAGAATGACTTATGAGGTGGATAGGTGTATTTATATGTTGAAACACACTTCGACTTGCTTTAAATCTTGTATTAACTACATCAGTCTGCTCCTAGTAGTGAGAGTCAAACGCAGTGTGCGTGTATTAATGCTTCTGTAAAACTCTCACTGTTGCGATATCAAGAACAAAACGTTTTAGCTTTTAATTCTGTGAGAAGTTCGGGATGTTTCAAAGCGACATCACTGAAATTACAATACTATGAGGTTGAAGTAAAGTCAGGAGGAAACAGAATCGTATCCAATGTAAGAAACAGTTGCTTCATTTTCCATGGAATGGAAAAAGATCGAGAGGATAAGGAATTTTGACTCATTCAGGGAGCATTAAGATTGGAAGAAAATGTTGAACACGAAACTATGCTCATAATGTGGTTAGAGATAGTTTTTGTCCCTTCAGTGTTATGCTCTACTTTGTGAACTCCGTATTCTCCATAGTTTTACTTCAAATGATTTCTGACTTTGCCTGTAGCTCAAAGGCAGTTGATAGCATTATCAGCCATCTTTCTATAAGTGAAAGATAACTCTCATATGCCAGATAACAACCTTGAAGAAAAATAAGAAGTGCATACTTTGTATACTTGTGCACAAAGTACATTGTGTATAATGTATACTATTTTGTTTTTGTTTTAAACTGTCATCAGGTACAATATTAACAAAAGTGTTTACCTTTTGACTTCATGGTAATATGCATGTCAAGTTGAACTACCCCAAATTTTTTTTGTTTTTACTGATGGGTTTTCTAGAGCAATAATTACAAGATTTAATTTCTAAAAGTAACACGCAGTTCATATTTTCGCAATGAAAGCTTTAACCCATACTTATCATCGATGTTTGTCCATCAGAAAATCAATGACGTCATCAGGCTTTGTAAAACACATTTTTGACCTTAAGGTTTTTCTTTTGCCTTTTCTTCAGTATACTTACTTGCATTCCGTATATGTTTCTTCCTGGTGGTGATATTCTTTATCAGCCTGTTTATTGGATACCCACTACCAGATGGCAGCTCAATGAAATATGTCCACAACAGGTATTGTTTTTTTTCGTTCTTGTTTAGTATCTCCTTCCCTCAAAATCACTCATTTTCGTGAAGTGTGTGTTGACTGGGAGGGATTAAAGGTCATTTTCAATTTTCCCAAAGCACACTTAGTTCCAGCATTTTCACTGTTGATGGAAAAAACAGAATTCAATTTCTATCAGATTTTACGAAACTATTTTTTTTTTCTTTGTTGTATATTTTTCTGTAATTCACTAAAGTAGAGAAAACAAATAATAAAAAACCCCCCGTTAATCTTCAACTGCAGTGCGATGTCGCCTGTACTTCTATGTATTGATTTAGAAATAAAATGTATAATATTAAGCTAAAACGGAAACAGGTTTCTTAGGTATTAAAAAAACACAGAATCGCAACTTTGCCGCTAACATAATTCAAGCAGATGGTAACCATGAAACCGGAGATGATTTAAAATCAATTTTTTATTCCTTTTTTTTTTCTTTCATCAGTCTTGTTGTTAACGCTGTTTTTTTTACATTTCCTATATTAGTAGCATTTCCAGAGATGGCCATAATTCTTCACATTCTTAGAAACTGTACAATTTATTGCATCTCCCACTTTTTTATGATTCCAATGATAGCAGAAAACAGTGGTCAACAAATCTGCCGATATTTTTATAATACTACTTTCACGCATTTTCTGATCATGACGTTTATTTTGTATAAAGATCCATGACAAAGCTAAAATGCAACACATGTCCACTGAGATGAAAACCCAGACTGCAAATCTCTTGAAGACTCAAAGAACTTCATGCATCATTGGCATAAATGACATAAGAGCCAATATATGAAACACAACAAAAGGAATCCTTATACAGAAATAAGTCTGACAACAAAGCAAATAACACGTATCACATTGAAGCCTTAGAGTAAATTCAGTAATCAAAATCCAGTTGATTACTGAATAAACGTAGCTGTTAATTCCACCAGCAATGTCCCACACAATATGAAAAATAAGTTTAATGAAGCTGGTATGCATCGACGACTAGGTCTGTTGAACTAAGTTTCTGTACTTACGTCAATCATGTTTGATCCACTTCTACACAAAAGATGGGGTTCAGCTAACTCTTAATTATGTTGCAGTGTTTAGTATCGTTAATATCACCTTCTAATCAGTTATAGTAAACAGTTCTCCCATCTTGTAAAACTTACGAAGCTGTGCAAAGGAATGCGTGCCCATTCTTGTTCACTAATTCTAAAGATTCTATATGTGAAGTCTTTTTGACTAAATAATGTCTAGTAGTGGTATTTCCCCATCCCTAAGAAAATTGTTTTTTTGCTCTCTCCCACAGAACAGCTCAGAATATAAGTAGTTCACAGCACACTGTGAGGATAGATTCAGTATTAGTTCTATCAAAGCATTAGTTGCCTTTAAATGAAACAGTTGTTTGGATGGATGACATCGAACATTTTTATGACCTCATAAGTAAATGGAAAATGAGATTTATTTACTTTTTTCATAAGTCCACAGTTACTCTAGATTTCGTTGGTATTTTCTCCTATTTTTTTCGATTAGTGTTAATTTATTAGTGGTTTCCAAGGTATGATGAGATGCCATACATCAAGAGTTTCCAGACCGGTGAGTGCACTTTGTCCTTTTCTCATGATTCATTGTTGATTTTTCCATTTTTTTTTGTCCTCTATGGAGTTCAGTTTCATCTTTCTCACAGTCCTTTAAAGGCAATATTATACATTGCGTTTTTCTCTAGAGATTTTCTTTCTTGTTCTGTGTTTTTCTCTGTACAAAGAGGAGATAGGAAGAATTTCGTAACTAGTCGAATATCATGTGGATTTCATGTTTTTTCTGTCAATGTAATGAGATTTTATTTATGTATTAGAGATTGTAGAAGAATTTTACTGTATCCAGTATGTTCCTGTTTTGCTTGGAAAAAAACACTCGATTTCTCTTCCTGGTTTTTTATTTGGAAGTTTTTAATAAATACATTAAAATTTAATATAAGAAAATTATTATATTACTCATAGGAATGAGTACAAGAAGAATAACCCTTTTGCTTAATTGTACCTTACTTTTTTCAATCTCCAGTGAAATGTGTAGAAATCTGTTTCTTTTTGTTTATTATTATTATTTCATAAGTTAATATATAGCAAAGTTTTATATAAATAAAATTAGGTGACTGTTACGGCCTATTAATTAATATTTATTTTCTTAAATTATTCATTGAATTAAGTTTAAAAATGTAAATATTTTAAAAATCAAGTATATAATACATTTCCCGACTTCTTTTTAAGCGTTGAGAATTTCTAAACAATGCACACAATTTATTTTTTGTATGGTGTTAGCGCCACTAAGCGGTGTAAATAGGAGTTAACGGTTCACGCTAAACGAAAGTGACAATCTACTTTCTTACAATAAAAGCATGTGCTCGGTTGCATACCGATCTTGTTGTTTTTTATTCACTTGCGTTCGCATAGAGACACCACTTACCATCTTGGGAAAAGAGTCGGGAATTGTTTGCGACTATCTTTTCTCTAGTTTCCTGTCACATTTGATCATTGGTGCTGGCAATTTTGGTTCTCCACGTTAGTTTGTGCTAAGGATAGATGAGGTAACGTAATAGCCTCGATTATGCACGCTTATTGTTTATTAGAATGAGGAGGAAAAACACAATTTATTTTAAAATTGTGTTCAAAATAAGGCCGATGCAGCATCTCATGTTTCAAGTACCTTCACACAGTCCGATGGATTAAAAATATAAATAAAATATCATTGTTTTGATTTGAAACATTCAATTTTTTTTGTCGGCTTGCACAAACTGAACTATTTTTATGAAGATATGCCTTTTGAATCATTTGGTTAGGGGAAGGAGAAGTGTTGAGAGTATTCATCTTAATATATCTTAATTCATCTTTACGCTGCTAAGGTGGGTCCTGTTACGACAGCATTGTTTAATCCTGTGTAGCTGAAGAGGCCATTTTTATTTGTGGTTCTGCTTCCAGGAGGGATGTTTGGAGTTTAAGTCCCCAGCGACGAGGATGGATTCATTTATGCCCAGTACAGCATCCAAGTCCGAAAATAGCAGGGGAGTAGGCGGCGTAGATTTTAAGTCTTCCAGTGGAGTTTGTGTGGACTTCGACACCGGTGAGTTCTAGGTTGAGGGGTTGAGTATTCCATTGTGCCTGATGCAGTTCCTGATAAATATGATTGTACCACCACCTCTGTAGTCCAGTCGGTCATTTCTATAGTGTGTAGGCTCTCAGTTTTGGGTTGTCTGCAGGTCTTAGATGAGTTTCATTAATTAGGATGATGTCGGGGTTGCATGTGTGAGAGAATTCTTGATGCTCCAGTGTCTTGTTTTTTAGGCCATTGGCGTTCCAAGCGGCGATCTGTAGTGAGTCTGGAAGTAATCTAGTTTTGTTCACTAACAAGCATTGATAAGATGGTTTGAGTTTCTTTTAGAAATATTTTTGTGGAGTTTGAAGGGTTTGACTTACTGAAGTCTTGAAGCATGTTTTCCAATGAGGCTGTGATGCCTGCTGTCGTGTTTGGAAGAATTTGGTCCTGCTGGATATCTTTGGATGAGCGGGCTACTTCGGCGTATGTCCTACTTCGACGGTGGCTTTCCAGACTGGTATTTTCCATTTGTGAGTGCTGGTGTTTTGTCTTTTATTGGGTGTCAGGCAACTGGGGAGTCGTCGACTCTGGTGCCTGCGGACAGGGTTGAGAGCTCTGTTTCCATTTGTCTGTTTTGTTCGTAGGGTAGTGACTGCAGCCTCTGTAGTTTGCCTGGTGGGGGCCCCGCAGTTCGCGCATTTGGCTGGTGTGGTCCTAGGTTTTGAGCAGTTTGCTGTGGGGTAGTTTTGTTCACATTTATAGTCTGTATTTTTTGTCCAGGTATTTATAGTCTGCTCTGCAGAGTTTCTGTGCGTGTCTGTATTTCTGACATCTGTGGCACTGGCCTGACGAGGCTCTTTTCCTTAGTGGTTCTTTCAGACCACAGATCGTTGTTATGTTGTATATGTTCTTATGTGTGTGGTAGATCTACGAGTACTAGGGGCATTGGACTCTTGTCAGCCCGTAACGTTCTGCTGACCTTGACAAGTGGGAGATCGTGGAGGCGGAGATCTTCAGTTATTTCATCTGTGCAGATGTTTTCTGTTCCCCCCCCCCCCGAGTACAACTTTTAGGTTTTTCTCTGACTTCAGTGAGTAAGTATGATAGTTAATATCTAACTCATCCATGGTTTTTGTGAGGTGTCTGTGGTCGCCTACTGTGGCAGGCTGGATTTTAACTCCGTCATCTACGTTTTTTGCCCATGAATAGGCAATTTGGTGGTTTTGCATAATAGGCGTGAGGGCCGTCCATTGTTCTTTTTCCCGTAGAACAATTGGGGGAACTTTTTCGTTGTTGGGCGTGGGGAGGTCAGTGTTGGAGGCATCTTCTTCCATTCCCTCGTTTACCTGAATCTCCGCTTTTTTCGAGCATGGGTTTCTGTATGGTCTTTTGGTGTGGGAGCAGAGATTATCAGGTTCATCTTCCCTTCTTCCCCTGGTGTTGAGTTGTCCCCTTCTATGGAGTCATCTGTCGCTGAATACAGGTTTAGAAACCCTGGCCACTCTATCTCAAATTTCTTCAAGTTTTTTGAGGAGGTCGAGAGCCAGCTTCTTATCCAGAGATTGGACAAAGTCGTCGGGATTTAAACTGTTCATGTTTAGAAGTATTCAAATATGCTTACCTGAGAAATATATAATGGCGAAGAGAACGGGGAAGGGCCGGAAAATTGCATCAAACGTGAAAGTCTTACCTTGTACTCCGCTATCAAAGAAGATTCACAAAATCTAAGACTCACTAATCGCCACTGAAACCAAAAACATTCTTCGCAACAACAACCATCATGCCGGTCTCTACATATCTATCTATTTATTCAGAAAGATGGCAGGAAGGTAATCAAAACTCACCATTAAATCATCCTTATAAAGACTGGCTTAAAGGGGCGAAGCAAGAATGCTTTTCATCTTCCCCGTTATCTGTAGAGGAGAGTGGGGATAAGGTGTTACTGAGCTATTAAAGCGCTGATCATGGCAGGAAGGTGACAGCAATAGCCAAGTCTCAGAGTTTCATTGGCTACAGCATTGCCATCCAAATGTATTAATCACTTCATCTCTCCAAAAGACCCCAAAGCTCCTATTCATCCCATTAATCTTAAAGTTCTTAAAAGAACTGAGAGATGGACTGAGTCCTTGACTCTTTATCCCGTCATCTGAATGAAGTAAATCTGTTTGGATGGAGTGTTATTGAGCTAAAAAGCTCTAATCATGGCTGGGTAACGGCAATAGCCGAGCCTCAGTTAAAACTTCATTGGCTACAGCACTGCCATGTGTTACCCTCTGTTTAAGTAAAGGGGTAAAATCTCAAAAAATCAGACGATCTCTAGGCCACTCATTCGTGGGCGAAAGACCGTCTAAATCTCCGCATTGGTTCCACTCAGTGAAACTCGACCACCCAGCAGAACCGCTCATTCCGAAGAAAATAATTTACCGACAAGAACCCCTCAGCGGGCTGTGCCGGAGAACACTATCCCCGGAGACTCAAATTGCTCCCTTAAAGCAAAAACCCTAAGAGAGCGAACTCTCGAAACTCATCAAGGTAACAGCAACAGCCGAACCTCAGTTAAACTTCATTGGTAGAGAACTGCCATGTGTTACACGGGAAGTCCTAAAAAAGGCTTTTTGCCATCTCCTCCTCATCCCATTAATCGCAAGTTATTACGAACATAACTTATGAGTATATAAATTAAAAAAAGGTGTGGTTTCTAAAAATTATTATTCTCTTCAAAATTTTATTATATTTAAGTTTGCAAATATCAGCAATTAAGGTATTAATGTTTCATATTTTTTGTAAAAAAAAAATTCATTGAATTGCAGAACGGATGCAATTTTATTTATCTTTCCCTGGAACGCAGTACATTTTTATTAGTAACGAAGATATATTTGCAAAGTTCATTAGGCAAATTTATATGCATTTGGTTGTCCATAAAACGTTTTGAAGAAACAGAACTTATGCTTCATTGCTTAACTTATTTTTAATACCCTACATAATTTACTTACATAACATTATATGACTTATTTTAATACTCTGTGAGATTTACGGAATATACAGTATTGATGCTTTGTCTGTTTAAAAAAGTTACAGCTCCCTCTAACGGCAAAAATAATTAATTGTTAAATTAAGTATCACTTAATAATACATTATTTAGTAATATTATATATTATAATACAAATAATTAAAATAAATGTTACTTAATGAATAATTTATTATAAATATATTTTCTTTTGCAATAAACTAGTATTTGACATGTAACAATATCACACTGAACTACTAAATTTATTTTTAAAATTTAAAATATAAGCATTACATTATAACCCAATAGGTAGTCATTGCTTACTTATACATCGCCAGCAGTAAAATGTATTATACCCGAAGAACTGCAGTTGTCTCTCCAGCTCCCTCGACCCGGGAACTTTATTAATAAATAAAAACTAATTTATTTGTGATAAATCGAGCTCGCTAGTTCGGCGGGGGTGATCTGGCCGTTGAATAACTGAAATATTTCAACAGGTGGTTTGGAAGGCCAATAAGCAGATAATGAGCTGTCAACGACCTCGATTTATTGCCTTAAGTTATTACTGTTTTAATGAAGGCTCATTGTAATTTATTGACTCAAGAGCAGCAGTATGTACTAAGAAGAGACACCACAGACATATTCTGAGTAGCTATGGTGGACTGTAGTGTACGTTATTGCCTCTGCAAAGCAAAGGGCATAAATTTCAATTACAACTGTTTTCGTCGATGTTTTCCATGCGACATTTTATATTCTTTTGCTTGCATCTTATAAAATTCACAACGTACAAGTCGCTGTAGATGCTTCTATACAGAACATTAATTAGTCTACATAAATACGAGACTATACGTAAGATATAAAACTAGCAACTTTTTAACTCTCCGGCAAGTTTATCTGGTGCAAAATACATCGTGATGGGCAATTAATTCAAAATTAAATTGTAGAAAATCTGACAAATTCGGAGGCACTAAAGGAAAAATGCTTATAATAATGTTAAGTCATTGAAATTGATTAAAATATCACACTACTAAACATAAGCATTATACTAAATTGTGGAAATTTAGTACAATATCATAGTCACAATACCATAGAATGTGAGCAGTTAGTCTAAAAAGGAGAGTCCAAGTAGTACAGTCAATCCTGAAAACCCCTTTTGGCAAGAAAAAGCTGGATTCGATTTATGTTGTAATAGAAATGAAATATCCTAGATTTTGAAAGGAAAATTCATGTGACGTAACATCCTCACCGGACAGAGAACACACGCAATTTCCTGACATAGCATTAAATGCTTTGGCGTAATCTTAAACAGCCAATCAAGAAGTGTGTGTGTGTGTGTGTGTGTGTGTGTGTGTGTGTGTGTGTGTGTGTGTGTGTGTGTGTGTGTGTGTGTGTGTGTGTGTGTGTGTGTGTGTGTGTGTTATTTGGAGAGCTCTCTAAACAACACGTATCTATTATGGTATACATTTGACATATAGAAACAAGAATACAGAAGAAAACTTCTGCCATCTTGTGTTCCTAATCCTAACCAGTATGTTATTGCGCGAAATCTTGAATAATCAGCTTATGTATTCTGTAGCGGGTGTCAAATACTATAACTTGGCACCATAACTCAGCGGTCTGTTATGACAAGAATTAAAATTCCACAATTCTCGTCCTGTAAGCCTTATAATAAATCATTAATTGTAGCCAAATGAATAACTAGAATCGAAAACTGGTTTCTGTTATTGTGCTATAAATATTTGATAATTTTATCGTAATTCAAATAGCATTAGCTAACGCACCGTTTGAAATGAATAAATGATCAATTAAAAAAAAAAGATATGCATAGCGGTAAATTGCAAACAAATAACTGAAACGAACTAAAAGCAGATGAAATTCAAGCTTGAAACAGCGTTGCATCTCAAACTGTTCTGTCTTTATGAAAATATTACGACACACGTAAAAACGATAAATAAGAATTAAGTGGATAAATATCAGCAATGAAATACTGATAGCGACAAACTAAATAAGAACGGAGTATCCACCCTAGCTGGACCACTGTGCTAAGTAGTATGCTTTCACAGTTAATCTTTTTCTGATGCTTTAGAGATATCTGGAAACACTTTGGGTAATTGGCCATGTTAGGCCTTAATCCGTGGTGGGCTTGTCGTTCAATCATTAGGGCACACATCGGAATTCTTTGTTTCTTCTATAAATACATTAAACATATAATTGATAAATTTTGTAAACATACTCTTGAGATTTTAAAGGTTAAATAAAAAATCTAAACTTAAGTATCTTTAAGTACACCTTTTTATTTTTAAAATAACAAACTATAAAACGCTAACAATGGAATTTCAGTTTTATATAGAAAAGGCGTTCGACAAATTATGGCACTTTGGACTGCTATGCTATACAAGTTGATTTTGGCTCGCATTCCAGTAGATCTAGTCTAAATCATAAAGTCATTTCTTAACAAGTTGATTTTGGCTGGCATTCCAGTAGATCTAGTCCAAATCATAAAGTCATTTCTTAGTGACAGACGAATGCAAGTCAAACTAAATGATATATATTATCTACCCAGCGACGCATCTTGGCAGGAGTTCCTCAAGGGTCCCTTCTGGCACCGATACTTTTCGGGATTTACATGGCGGACATTCCGCACAATCCAATGTCATCTATTATTGCCCTATACGCAGACGACACAGCTATACTAGCCAGATCTATTAAACCGCACCTTGTCACCAAGAAACTGCAAGAAAACCTGCAGAGATTAGAGCACTGGTTCTCGGAATGGAGACTGCAAGTAAACCCACAGAAGAGTATCGCCATGCTCTTCACTAAAAACACAATATCCCCCAAAGATGACATCTTCCTATTTAATACCAAGATTCCCTGGAAACCAGAAGCTAAATATCTGGGTGTACTGCTGGACAGAAAACTAACTTTCAGTTCACATATAAAGCCTCATGTTCGAAAGCATCAAGAGTCATTGCACAGCTTTACCCTCTTATCAATAGGAATAGCAAGCTGGATACCAAAATAAAACTGCTCCTTTATCAATTGATGATTCGACCCATTATTACTTATGCTTCCCCAGCCTGGAGCCACACCTCAAGTACAAATATCCTCAAACTACAGAAAGTGCAAAACAAATGTCTCCGCATGATCTTGAACGCACCATGGTACGTCAGAAATGTCCAACTCCACCGGGATACAAATATCCCCTACATCTACTCTTTCCTGCAGTCTTCAGCAGTAAAGTTCTTCTCAGTATCCTCTTCACATCCAAATGAATTAGTGCAACAAGCAGCCAATTATAATGAAACAGACTTCTCAAAATACAGGAGACTGAAGGCCATCCTACTTCCAAATGAAGATCTCTAAATCACACTCACTCAGGCAGAGCATGTAGCTCATAAACTTTTCCTCACACAGCAATCCTTATCAGATAGCAGGGATTAAAAAAGCATTTTGCTTCACCCTTATAGTCAGCAACGTCTTGCGTCTTGCGTGAGTTTTATATTTATATAAAAGGATTTCGTATGTGGGTCATTTTTAAATTCAATCAACTTAGACAGGTATATATAAAAATGATTTTTCTATTTAAATTCGTTCATAATTCCTTTTGATTTTAAATCAAGTTTAGAAGAAACGAATAAGGTTTGTTTGCATTCAAAGATTGAATTGCTAATATAATATAATGTTTACATTTCTTGTGTGTAGATAATTGCTAATATAATAGATTGTTAGGATGCTGAGTAATAACGCTGTCGGACTTGTATTTCTACAATAACCGGGGTGGAAGCATTAATAAATATTTTGAAATATGTATTACATTACAGATAAAATAATACTTTTTGTTCTTCAGAGATGAGAGGCTTAGATAAATAAAAAGAATGAAAGAAAAAAAAACAGAAAGATAAAAAAAACAGAAAGATAAAAAAAACAGAAAGATAAAAAATAAATGAACAGAGAAAAGAAAACAAAAGTTTTTAATTTAACAATAATAAAATAAACCAAACGTAATAAATATGCATCAAAAATAATTAAAAAAAAGGTAATTTATTTGTATCCTTTTGAGGTTATTATATAGATGATATGACCTGTTTGACGTAAACAGCCCAATCGATATAAGCTTAACTATGATATCATTACAAACATCCGGGTAACTGGCAAATCCCAATTCGGTCTCCCACGATGGTACCTCCAAACTATTACGCTAAATAAATAAAACCCAGTTGCACAGCAGTTCGCAACTCCAGCTTACACGTGTTCCTATTAAACTGTTGTTATGCCTGAGGATGACGCACCTCAGCACGCGCTCGGCGTGTGTGTGTACCTGCGTTGCACGTAGCCGAAAATCTCCTGGAGAAATCGAGTCCCTCAGAAACTGTTGATACTGCCTCTCTTCCCCGTCAGCTGATGAGGAGAGCTGACAGTTGCACAACCTGGCCGCTAGATGTCATGCCGAGCGCAAGCCTTAGCCGAGGCAGCTAGCAGCTGTCAAGTAGGAAAAGAGAAATTCAGGGTTGGAAGCCTGGAAGGCTGGCTCCTTCGTCAGTGCAATTTTGTCGCCTCGATCCCGGGGAACGCTGGTAAATTACGGAGACCCCTCCCCTGTTTTTGAAGGTGGTTTCAAAAGAAGATTTAAGAGGGGGAAAATATCGTATGTTATTGCCCTTGCTGTGGTCATAAAGGTAAGGGTTGGAACTTGTTGCTCCTTATGTATTTACAGGAGGATGTAGCTAAATCCGTCGTACCCTCCAGTTGATTTTTTTGGATATTGATTGCATCTTACGGGATATTGATTACATCTTACCATTATTGATTTCCCTTCTGGAAGTTTCAAGGAAATAGTAACTGTTGATTGGTCTCACAAAGAAGTGCAAGATACAATAGATAAAGGTAATAACGAAAAAATACCTTCTCACTAATAAAAGAATAATTGAATTTATTTATTTTAGTCATTCTTTCAACAGATGACGGAAGAACAAGCAGTTCTGGAGTGTCTGTTCAAAGCTCTCCTAAGAATTTGATTTTAAAGCATTTACCAAATGAAAAACCTTACTTTATTGATTGTGTGTTGTTAGTAGCTTTATTTTGTTTAGCACTTGGCTTCTCCCGTATTTTACGTTCTTGTGAAAATAGCTATTGATTTCGCTTTAGTTCTTGCATGTATTGAGTGCTTCCGCAAACAATTAGCAAGAACGTGATCATTGTTCAGTTTACATTATGGCGTAGAAGATTGTCGTTTGGTTGTAGAACATTAAATTCATTTTTTAAATAATGTGCTTAAATTATAAATAACTTGTTAATATTGGGTATCATTGCTAAATAAAGATAGCACAGTATAGTACTACTCAACCAGTGGTATGTGTATTATTGGGGAACTGGGAATACTTTTATGTTTGTATAAAACAAAATGCATGTTATTATAACGCCATATTATTAACCTATGCCTAGAATAATCGTTAAACGCGTATAGTTCTATAAGGATCTGTTAATGTATCGCAGCTGGTGTTATCAATATATCATTTAGTTTCCATTTTCCAGGATTGTTTTCTAATTTTTATTAGAAATAATATTGATAGTTAAATCTAAATTTTACAGAATGAATAATTTTTAATTTTTTTTAAAATATTTTTTAGTATTCTAAAAAAATTATTATATACCTTTTTTATTTCTTCAAACAACTTCATATAATAACAAAATTCGAATATTTAATTAATTATTAACGAGAGGTTTTCCTTTTCGACTCATAATCTCATTTGTATTAAGTATTTTCTTTTATTTTACATTTTATTATTTTCATAACTCTCTCTCACTTACTCCCCATTCACAGTAAGTGTAAGGGAGAGTTCCTCAAACTCTGCTATCAACCTTTTTTATTAAAAAAAAAAATCGAAACTAGGCTGCTAAGCGCATTTTCTCAATCTGTCGAGGCCTGTCAGCAGGCAAGAGCACCCCAACAAAAGATATGACATGACCTTATTAAATCGGATCTTTTTAACGCTTATCGACTTAAGGTGAGTTGATGAAGACAACATTTTTTCCAAAGTTTTTTTCCCACAAATTGATTGTAAAAGTTGTTAACTCAATCTAGGCATTATACTCTTTATATACCAAAATGTTCTATGCCAAAGATTTTCTTTGTGATCATCATGATCTTTGTGTATTAGCGTGGCCATCCTCATCAACAATCGCTGAAATGGCACATTCTGTAAGTTCTCCAATCACTTCTGTCTGATGTGCTATAATACGTTTACACGTATTTAATTAGCAAACAATCATTCTTTGATTTGATAAGAAGAGGACCCCCCCATATATTCACCGTTTGGCTTTCTTTTCCATTCCACGTCTTGGTAATACTTCAGGGTCCTGACTTGTGCTATTGAATGGAATAAATTTTGAATTCCACTGTCATAGAAAAAAAGCAGAAAAATTAATGCATTGACAAAAACTTTAAAAATACAATCGCTTTTAAGAATGGCTTTACGAAATTCTCAAAAAAATACCCAAGAATGCTCTTGATTATAAATTCAGTCAATACTCGTCGTATTTCTTCTGTGTATCCAAACTTCCATGAATTGCATACTCGATGTCCTTGGACAATGCGTTTTTAAATTCCTCCTTTCTCCCAATAGTCATCGAACCCAAGAATGGTTCTGATGATGCTTTGCATGTCTATCATACAGTCTGGAGCTTTTCTAAAGCCTTCATGACATAAATCTCAACGTAGCATAGGGGGCGCTCTAGACACGTTAGTTTATAGGCATTTTAAGTCGAAATCGAGACCTGGAATTTAGCATTTTCGTAATATGGATCGACAATGGTTTAGCACACACAAAAAAAAACAAAAAAAAACTGGGTCACGTGCCTTTTTCAGAACTGGATTCCAATCGCACTTATAAAGGATGGATATTGTACGTAGAAGCCAGATGGCAAATAGATTTAGAGATCGTCTCATGTTTATCCAATATAATTATATTAATCCTGACGTTACTTGTATTAACGTTAATTCCAAGCACTGTGTAGCGATTTATATTACCAGAATTTGGAAGGTTCAAGAATTCTTTAAAATATGGTGCTTAAACTTGCATAATCCCCCTCGTTCAAACCTACAATTCATTTCTTTTCTATTTAAGAAGCTAATTTTGAATGCGAGGTGGAAATTCGTATCTACTTCGCTGTAATATTTCTCTAACTATGATAAATCCTTGCAGTTTTAATAGATGTGTTTGAAGTATTAATAGCAGATGCATGGAGTTTAGTTAATGAGTATTCTCTCGCATTTGTTAAGCTTTATCAAGCATGGAATAAAATTAGATTTGAATGTCTACGTAACTCTTAAGATAATTTGACTTCTTTTACAATTATCGTAAGCATCGCAAAAGGAATCAAAATGCCTTCGAATATAAAAAAAAAACATTCTTAATCTGTAATAATTTATTCAGTATTTCAAAGGCACTTTTATTGCATTTTTAATTGCCTAGATTCCATCTTTCGTGTGAGTTAAGGCACCGAGGAGCATGGCGTGTATCGGAAGCATAGCACCTAAACTGTCACTAATGTCTTGGTTGTAGTTTCTTTAAATTTAGTACACTGGCAAGGATATATTGGTTACAGGCTCGGTTCGATCATTTAAACATTTCTTGGAAGCTCAGTTGTCTATTCCACTTTTTATTTTTCTCCCAATTTATTCAATTCCTTTATTCGTGATATATTAATTTTAGTCCTAATTACTTTATCTCCGGACAATGTTCACTAAATGTTAAAAAACCCGGATTATCTTGGCCCATTCCTTGGCAACCATTTTCTGTAATGAAGATTATCATGTCGGTCTTGATTTTAACCAAAGTTGTTAAATCTCTTCCCAAAGGCGCTATACAGATAAACACCGGATTATCCAGGATATAATGTAACATTTGTTGTTAACTTGGTTGGGCACGACCGCAAGGAATCCTAGGCCGAGCCAAGAGAAATATTACTATAGAATCTGCTGAATAATCATTTTCTAGCAAACTCAAAGAAGCCCTTCTAATTTGAAGCGCCTTACCTTCCATACAACATATCCAATACACTCACTACGTATTTTAAATTCAACCAGTGAGAAATGATGGCAGATTGTGCGTACATAAGTCCGTGAAGTTCAGCACGTAATGATCAGCCACAAACCTGCATTGTTGTGGACGTTCATCTTAGTTGAAAGAATCGAGTGACGCACTATCTCTTCAACACAGTCTTTTACATCAATTTGAGGTAATTATAACTGTTTCTTCAGTCTGTTTTCAACGTCACATTTCCAGCTTATAATTATGTCGGCTACAATCGATCGTAGATTCTACAAATTTTCCTTTAACTATACGAAATGAATAACAGCTTCTGATAGCATTTCACCGAAACATGATTTAATTGTAAAACCACACCTCATTCCTTTTGTGCTATACAGCGCATCCTGTACACTTTATGCCAGGTTTGTCACGGGAATTTGGGGAAAATGGGAACGCCCATATATTTTTCGCAACGTTATATATTAAGTATGACATTGTTTGCAAATGTTTTTATTTTGGAACGCAATCTACCAGCATTAGTCAGAAAAATTCCAACCTAGTTTGAAAACTTCATCTAATTAGTTAGATTTCTAAACGCTTCAAAGTTTGCATCTCAAATAACTGTTCGATTCATTGTGAATCCTGGTCAATCATCTGTGTGGATATATTGAACTACAAATTTCACGATCCACAGTTCAGTGAATTATGAAACTTGATCTTCGAATACGTTTATCGATTCATGGTACTACAAGCACAAACAAAGACAACTCAACTTGGTGCCTTTGACTTTTATGAATGCCTCTTCAAAATTATGATGAGAATCGCGAATATCATCAGGACCATAATTTGTACTGATGAAGGCAATTTCAGTTTAGCCATTGCTACATTTACTAGTTCTGAATAAATTATTATTAGGGGGGTAATATTTGATCTCCTTTTCATTGATTCAAAGTGGCAGCTTGAAGTCATTTTAGGCAAATCGGAATGGAAACTATACTAGATGAGGGAAAGAAACCATGGATCGTAGATTCTAAAATTTTCCTTTAACTATAGGAAATGAATAACAGCTTCTAATAGCATCTCACCGGAACATGATTTAATTATAAAACCACACCTCATTCATTTGTGCTATACATCTTCATCCCGGGAACTCGATGTTAATATAACCGTATATTTTATTAAAATAAAGATATATAATATAAAATAATTTGGCAACTTAAATAATTATTGAGAAAAATTAAAGCATTTTTAATGAATAGAAGGTAAAATTTTAAAATAATTATATAAACTTCAAACACCAATACAAATATTATCCTATATATAAATAAATAAACTTGCAATATTAACTTGTAGGAGAAGAAGGGATCAATCGACCGTGAGATGCGGTGTTTGATTCATTCAATCCAATATCCGTGGAGGGTAATGGATGGCAATGCTGTAGCCAATGAAGTTGTAACTGAGGCTCGGCTACAGCATTGCCACGATCAGAGCTTTAATATCTCAATAACACCTTATCCCTACACTGTCCTCTACAGATAACGGGGAAGATAAAGCATTCTTGCTTCGCCCCTTTAAGCCAGTCCTTATAAGGATTGCACAAAAACGTCGGAAAAGAAGAAAGTCATTTTTAGGAACTTCCAGGGTAACAAATGGCAATGCTGTAGCCAATGAAGTTATTACTGAGGCTCGGCTATTGCCGTTACCCAGCCATGACTAGAGCTTTTAGCTCAATAACACCCCATCCACACAAATTTTCTTCATTCAGATGACGGGATAAAGAGTCAAGGACTCAGTCCATCTCCCAGTTCTTTTAAGAACTGGCACGCTAGGTAGTGAAAACCACTGCTTAATTCAACTGAGTGTCTTATCAGCCATTCAGTTTCCACTTTTTTTTTTCATCGTATCGTTTCGGATTTTTTTCTATTTCCTGTATTGTATTATTTCATTCTTCAAATGTAAATAACACAAGTATTTATGTTATTTACATTTGAGCACAACAAAGCCATTAAACATCATATGTTTGATGGCTTTATTGACCGAATGGTTAATATCCGCCTTCCAACCAGCAGGCATTGGAAGTCAAGTTCATCATCCAGTATAAGACAAACGCCCCCACCCCCTGTTTATTGGAGGCCTCAAGTGTCTTGAAAGTTCCATATTTAGGTCTCCAGAGCACAGTTTCCCGATTTTTTTTCACCCTTGCATACCTATAGTCTAATATTCTTTCTGAATGGGATTCACAGTTGCATATATTACGTATGTAAATCTATATGGATACACAATAGTCTTAATGGGTTCACTTCTCCTTGACGGCTGTTCCCCCACTCCTTAACGCCCTCTTTATACATGCTTTCAAGAAAGGCCAGCGTAGACAACTAAACTCCAGTTATTTGAGAGACGAAATTGTTTCATTTTTCAAATTCCACTGCTTCAAATTTCTTATGGTTCCATCAGATAAATTCATCTGATACTGATTTGTCATCTACCCAGTCAATTCACTTTTATATATTTCTTACAGTGTTTGTATTTTCATGTGGTAAGCAAAACGTTGACTTCCAGCTGCCTGTTCAAATAAACGATATATTCATCCATTTTGGTTAGGTTATAGCGTAGACATGATTGCCTCTTTTTTATGAGCTATGTTTCCTCTTTGTCAATATCTCTGATCCATTGACGCACCATGTTCATTTTTTATTTATTTTTCTCCTGTAGTCTATCGAGATGTTTCGCTTTTTTAGCCTTAAAGAAAATAAATTTAAAATATCATTCTCTTTGAATAACAGGGATGTATAGAGTATTAGTTTGAAATTAAGAAACCGTCATGTCATCAACCTGCCCGCCCAAGAACTTGTGATGTTAATATAATCCTATATTTTATTAATAGAAAGATGAATAATTAAATAATTATTGAATGACATAAAATATTTTAACCAATACGAAGGAAAAGTTTAAAATAATTATATAAACTTTAAACACCAATACAAATATTATCCGATTTATAAATAAATGAACTTACATGTTAATCGGCTATTGCTGTTACCCTCCTGCCATGATCAGAGCTTTAAATGCTCAATAACACCTTATCCATACACTTTCCTCTACAGATAACGGGGAAGATGAAAAGTATTCTTGCTTCGCCCCTTTAAGCCAGTCCTTATAAGGACCTGTATACGTTAGGTGAAATGGAATCAATCGACCGTGAGATGCGGTGACTGATTCATTCAATCCAATACCCTTGGAGGGTAATGGATGGCAATGCTGTAACCAGTGAAGCTCTAACTGAGGCTCGGCTATTGCTGTTACCCTCATGCCATGATCAGAGCTTTAATAGCTCAATAACACCTTATCCCTACACTGTCCTCTACAGATAACGGGGAAGATGAAAAGCATTCTTGCTTCTCCCTTTTAAGCCAGTCCTTATAAGGATAAGGACTTGTATACGTTGAAATCCAGGTAGGGAATGAATCAATCGACCGTGAGATGCGGTGATTGATTCATTCATTCCAATACCCTTGGAGTGTAATGGATGGCAACGCTGTAGCCAATGAAGTTCTAGCTGAGGCTCGGCTATTGCTGTTACCTCCTGCCATGATCAGAGCTTTAATAATAGCTCAATAATACCTTATCCCTACACTGTCCTCTACAGATAACGGGGAAGATGAAAAGCATTCTTGCTTCGCCCCTTTAAGCCAGTCCTTATAAGGACCTGTATACGTTAGGTGAAATGGAATCAATCGACCGTAAGATGCGGTGACTGATTCATTCAATCCAATACCCTTGGAGGGTAATGGATGGCAATGCTGTAACCAGTGAAGCTCTAACTGAGGCTCGGCTATTGCTGTTACCCTCATGCCATGATCAGAGCTTTAATAGCTCAATAACACCTTATCCCTACACTGTCCTCTACAGATAACGGGGAAGATGAAAAGCATTCTTGCTTCTCCCTTTTAAGCCAGTCCTTATAAGGACGTGCACGCTAGATAGTCAGAAAGACCTTTTGCCTAACGGCTTTAATTTTGCACACTAGAAAAAATATTCCAGAATAATTATGTATGTATTTTTCAAAAAATGTTTTAGGGAGTTGATGAATGTCTATCTACACACTCTCAGTGTCGATTCATCCGGTGAGATGATTTATTTTGGTATGGCATATAAAATAACATGCGGCAAATTAAACTTCTTGACTAAGATAACACTAGTGTTGACATACATTTTCTCTTAATATTCAATCGGATAAATCTTTTTTGTTTGCATCTTTTGTGATTCTCGCTGTTGTTTTGATGTCCTCTTTAACTTTTGTAGTTCCGAAGTGACTGCTTGATTTCCTACGTTCGTTCTCTCCTGTGTTTCACACACGTCTCATCAACGGTCTTCCCTACTAGTATCCACTTTAAATCAGCAGTTTCGAAAGCGACTCTTTTAGCTTCCTGTATGTCGTTCACGGTCTGCAACTTCCTGTTGTATCTTTCTTTTTTAGCTGAGTATCTTCAGTTTGAAGCAACTGCAAACGAACTCCAATTTTTAGGACGATTACTCTCGTAGCATTGACGTTTTTTTTTTTACTGCATATTTCTTGTTCTCTAATGTGTTAATGTCACGTTCTGTCTTATTGCATTTATAATAGTTAACTGCTCTATTTATTGCAGTGGTTATAGCTAAAAAGTGAATTAATATGAAATCCAAGAAACAATTTATTTCAGAAATATTTCATCTAATATTTTGATAAACTGACAGTCAATTTAAAGACTTTTTATAGGGAACAGTTTATTCCTAAATTCAAAATTTTCATTGCGAATATAAGATTTTTATCCAACCCGGCTGAAAGTTTTGAGAATGAATACTTACTCCTCATGTGTTAAACATGCACACGCTAGCATTACATAACAACCTCGGTAAAATTAAATGTGAAACATTTGTATCTCGTAGTATCTATAATTTGCGTTTCTACATATGCACGGTAGACATGCAAATCTTTCTAAATACATTGGGATGCTCATTATGATTGCAAAGGAGAATTGGTAATGTGTTGTGCAATGAATTTCAATTATGATTGCAACAGATGTTACCAACATCTCACGATAAATTGTTCTAATGATGATTAGAGTAGGGGGGGGGTGATCGATGAGTAACGGTAGGCGTAAGCGCACTAGATGAGTATGTTGAACGAGAATCAATTCGAACGGCAAGGAAAAACAGCAGCAAAAGTAGCAATAGCATATTTCTTGAGTATTCTAGTATGATCCTATTTCTGTCCACTTATATTCCTAAGATTTATTACGGTACATTAAAACTTATATAACAGACATCAAAGGACCCTTATAACGGAATCTACAATAATCTGACTTCTTGGTAACGATGACACTTGCTCATTCCTTCATTTTCCCATCGGTAGTAGGTTTAAGTGGCTTGTCTTACCTCCTCTCCAACTAACAGTCTGCGGGTTCAAATCCCGCCTCGAGTGTAGATGTTTGTGATTGTCTTTAGGTGGGAGATGTGTGACCACTGCCTTCCGTACTAGTGGCCTGAGTGACTTAAAAGTGTCATGTTTGGTCTCTTTGGATGAACTAAGTAAAAAAGAATTAAAATATCAGTAGAGTAGCTTGCCTGTGGTACTAATGTACAATAGGTTGACAAGGTTTTGTAGTTGGGAGACATAAAAAGTGTGCCTGCATCAATCATTTTGTTTCATAACTTGCATACGTTATGAAACAAAATGTTGTTTGTTTCAAGGGATACAAACAAAGTGTTGTTTGTATCCCGTGAAATGGATAAAATTGAGTATCGTGCGATTATAAAATTCTTTGCAAAAGAATGTTTAATTCCAAAAAAAATTCATTGGAAGTTCATAAATTTATGGGCACTCTTCTCCTTCGTTTTCGACAATTAAGAAATGGGCTGCCGACTTTAAACGTGACCGTTCCAGCCTTGAAGATGAGGATGATCCACATGAAGGACGTCCAAAAAGTGTAACAACACCAGAAATCATTAAGTGCACGATATGGTATTGGATGACCGGCGAATCAAAGTGCGTGAAATTACTAAGACTATAGGCATTTCAAAAGAACGTGTTGGATACATTTTGCATGAAGAATTACAAATGGAAATGCTTTGCGCAATATGGGTGTCGCGCGTACTCACAGTAGATCAAAAACGCACTCGCATGAAAATCTTTGAACAGTGCTTGGAGTGTTTTAACAAGAATTCGTGAGAAAAGACCCGGTTTGGAGAAGAAGACAATCATCTTTCACCAGGACAATGCACCTGCCCACAAAGGTGTTTTGGCAATGGGAAATTAAGGGATCTGCACTGAGTTGTTGGAACATCCATCCTATTCCCCAGATTTGGCTTCCTCTGACTTCTGTCTCTTCCCAAAACTAAAACTCTTCCTCGCTGGTCAGCGTTTTTCTTCGAATCAAGAGGTGATTGCAACTGTAGAGGGGTATTTTGCAAATCTTACCGAGAACCACTGCAAGGATGGGATAATGGCACTGGAGCATCGGTGGAATAAATGTATAGTTATGTTGAAAAATAAAAACAATTGAAATTATAAATTCGTTTTTTCATTGTTAGGCCGAGAACTTTTTAGACCACCCTCGTAATGAAAAAAATGAGCGAACGCGAGGAAAAGTACTTTGATTTTTACTTTTGACTAACCTAGACGTGACAACAGACTCAAGTGCAGGCAACTTCAAATAAAAGGCAAAATAGGAATATAAAATTCTATGTTGCCTTATTTCATTATCATTCCTCTTTTGGAATAATAATGAAATATCTAAAGAGGAATAATATTTGAAAAAAAGCAACCTAGAATGAATTTCTGAATCGTCACCATATGGATGTCTTATCTTACATGATCATGAATATCTTCATTTTTTTTTCTTTTGGCAAAATCATAATATTAAATCCTAAGTTCTTCACTTTTCGAAATCATCTAATCTGTTTGTATCTAATGCAATTGGCGTTGACATTAATCATAGCATAGTTACAAATTTACAGGAATTTACTTTTCAAAAATAATTTTTTGTGAAGATTTTGTTTATAAACATTTTGGCAAAGATAAAGAAATTCATCTTAAAAATCGTTAAATAACATGATTCATATTTGTTACGAGAAGACATGCAAATTTTCTACTACACCCCTTTCTGATTTTGGTCTGTTTATAACAAATTCGCTGACTGCCATTTACTCTTTAATTTAAAATGAAAAAAAGTCCTTTTTAGGACTTCCAGGGTAACAAATGGCAATGCTGTAGCCAATGAAGTTCTAACTGAGGCCCGGCTATTGCCGTTATCCAGCCATGACTACAGCTTTTTAGCTCAATAACACTCCATCCACACAGATATACTTCATTCAGATGACGGGATAAAGAGTCAAGGACTCAGTCCATCGCCCAGTTCTTATAAGAACTATAAGAACTACTCTTTAATTTGAAAACTTTCCCGTGTGGTTGCCGGGATAAGAATAGCACCAATGTAGCTAATGCATGTCGTACGAGGCGACTAAAATTGGTACCCTTGGAGGGTAATGGATGGCAATGCTGTAGCCAATGAAGTTCTAACTGAGGCTCGGCTATTGCTGTTACCCTCGTGCCATGATCAGAGCTTTATAGCACAATAACACCTTATCCTTACACTGTCCTCTACAGACAACGGGGAATATGAAAAGCAATATTGCTTTGCCCCTTTAAGCCAGTCCTTATAAGGACTCTTTAATTTTCCTTTTTTGTATATCAACAGTTTCAGTTCAACGAAAATTCAAAATACGTTACCATTTTGATAATCTACTTTTGTTAATGTTCTTTTCTATTGTCTTGACGAACTTTGTGCCACTTCGCCGACAAAACATGTGTGCCAGTCCCTTAATCACTGATCTGCTATTCCACTATCCAAACAGTACAAGATTCAGTTCAAATAATACTGCCTCATTTTCCGCATCAAATAACTATCACTGATGACATAGCAATAGAAATCCAACACCACAAATAGAAATGTGTGGTGTTGGATTTCGTTTCCATGGAAACAGAACCGGGAGATCAAAGTGTTTTGTTTTCTTCCAGGAATTTATAGAAGAAGAGATAAAATTGTCAGGATATTTCTTTTTAGATTTTTATTAGAATTAACTTAAAAAGTTAATTCATAAATATCCATTTTATTAGCAACAAAATATGAAGTTTTAATGGAAACATTAAAAATAATTTTATAGAAGTCTTCATATCCGTAAAATGAATTAAGGAATTCAGTTGTGAGTAGTTTTATCTCATCATTAATTAATTACCTTTTTGATTGCTAAGCATTTTACTTTCTCATTGCTGAATCCATTCATTTTTCCCGAGTCCATGCTTCTATTTCCAATCTCATTTTCCGAGTTACATATAAGATTTTTCTACTTACTTTGCCTTATTTGAATAGATAATTTAATAAAATATTAACCCATTTCTTCAGACATTTTGGTGGTTAGCCTTGTGACCCTATAACCTGACTTAATACTCTCCCATTGTCTGACGTCATTAACAAGGAAGCTAATGCATTCTACTTACAATAAGCATCCCAATTAGCAATATTTGCTTCAGGGTACTGAGTCCAACGTCTTAAGTAAAGATCTCTTAATGGCCAGTAAGCGAGAGAGAGAGAGTGATGTTTATATTAAACACTCAATGGTACATTGGATCTCCGAGAGATGGCACTGTTGGCCTATAATAAGCAAGCCATTTGAGTGTTTGAATTCATCAAAATTTTATTATTTCTCATGTTTTTCTAATATCTAAATGAATTAAGGTACGATATCTTGACATAACTTCCTTTACTTACCTTTTTCATCTGAACCAAATTAAAATCTCTCGTGCAAGCAGATATATTTGCTTTCGACTTTCCGACAGATGTCGAGTCGATCAGAAGTGATAATTACTTTTTTTGTATATGATGCATTTCTTATGGAAAAACTAATTAAAGTAGTCTAAATTAAAACAAGCTCTTGGAGTTTTTACTTGTCAAGGTTGTGAGAGGGTGATACGGGCTTAAGTTTCCATCCTTGAAGGCAAACACCATGTTGAACTTTTAAAAGTTAACGCGTCTCATATCTATTCAATGGATTACACATGTCGTTACTTCCGACTTTTGTTCGGACTTTGCAGAAAAAGAAACTGTGAGATATGTCATTCGTATCTACTTCCGTTTAAGGGACATAAATATTTAGTCTGTTTTTTTTCCTTCTCCATTCCGGGAAAGGCGGTATTTTCTCGTTCCTCGCTACTGTCATGCAATCGGAAGTCAAACGAAAGAGCCGCAATTGAGAATATATTGTAATTCTTTTTCGAAGAATAAATCGTTTTTTCTCTCTCATTGAAGCCCTCTAGTGGCTCGTTTGTTAAACTTAACTCGCGAAATCTTATAGAAAACGGGGCACTATATTTTATCCAAGTAGGATAATGGGAGTGAAGTACTTTTTAGATCAGAGAAAAAATGGTGTTTAATTACAATGTAGTGTTCGTATCGTGTGGAGTAAGCCAGTGAGACTCGGTATCCGAAAATCAAATTCTGCTTCTTTGATAAATAAGACATTTGCTGAAACATGGTTGAAGGCTGGTTTGCTTTGATTGGAAAAATTACGGCCTAAGCAACTAAGGCTGTAAGATCAGTGCTTTCTGCTAATTGCGTCTTCAACTTCTAGCTGGTTTAGTGGTATGAAACCTTAAATTTCTTGGAGGTAAAATCCCTCCTACTTTTTCAGCTGAAGGACAGATCTCCTGACCATGAAGCAAGTGTTCGTCTAGTTAGAAGCATCATTAGATGCTATTGTGAACTACAGTGCTATTGTAAGTCACAATAGCATTCCTGTTTATCACAGGCTTCATTTACTTGTTCTTTATTTATTGGTTTTGCATATTTTTTCTGTGAAATGGCCCAGTATAAATCAAAATTCGAGTACAGATACCAATCTTCATAAAATTGAATTAGAGAAGGGAGGGGTGTCATTTCTTTGAATCTTTTCAAAATGTTTTGCCTAAATTTAACCCCTTAAATGATATAAATTTATTGAAATTGCAAAAAAAAATCAACTGAAGTTTTGTTGGAAGTTTTTTACCGCTTGGTTAGACTATAATAAATTTACTTTAATCCTTTATCCAAGTGTAAGCAAACAAAGTTTGCGCCTGAAGTATCTTAAGGACTGAGGCAACTCATGGTAAAGGTGGAACTAAACTAAATTTATTATAGTCTAACCAAATAGGAAAACACTTCCAACATCTTTCTCTAAATCCAGAGTAATTCAATAATGAGTTGCCAACAGGTGTACCACCTTCTATAGATAAATATGACATCTCCATTGCTTCCACCTTGGTATCACCACCTCTGGGTCTGCCTCCTACTGACGAGACCTCAATAAAGGTCGAAACCGGTCTGGGTAGTGTCCCTTCCCTTAATACATAGCATTATACATCTCCGCAAGGAGATGTGCTTTGCATTATGGGGGAGATACTAAGGCAAGTGATCAGAACTTATTCCACCTTTACCACGAGTTGCCCCAGTCCTGAAGATATTTCAGGCGCAAACTTTGTTTGCTTACACTTGGATAAAGGATTAAACTAAATTTTATTATATTTATGACATGTTTTGTATACCGAAATATTTTGTCCAACAGGGAAGAGTAGTTACTTTGCCGTTTCAGAATGTTTTTGCCTATGTTTTTGTTTTTACTAGAAAAGCTTAGATTTCTACGAAAATGGAATTTTCTATATAAGGCTTCTAGAAATCCTTAGTGTACCAAATTGCATCAAAATTCGTTTCACTGAAGTGGAATTATATGCATACCTACAAGCAGAAACGAATATGATTCCACGTTCTAATTTAAAAATAACGAATATTCATGAATCCTTCAGAAAATGTCATTTCTTGAATAGTCAGACAAGAAATATGTCTATTGGGAATTAAGACTATCATGCGTTTTTCAAAAGAACTGCTCCACAATTTACGTTTTCTGATCAGCACCTTGCAGTCAGCCCTTCCCTGAGATATTCCAAGCTATGAACTTGAGAATAAGGAGCTAACTATACTGTTGGTCAACCATTTCCTTATTAAGAAGGGAATATACCAAGAATGCCCCAATGCGTGCTTTAGGAGTAAGGAGAATCCATAATCTCTTCACTGATCTGTGCAGTAGATCTCATCATTATTTTGTTAAGCTTTTATGAGAGAAACTAGTTAGGACATCGATAGTATGTCTACTGATATAATAAGCTGAGACGTTTGAGAACTTCAACGTATAAAGAGAAATTAACATTGTGGTTCCAACCCACAATATTAATCTACTACGCTTTCAACCTCTCATGAATAAAATTACGATAAAAATCGGAAAGAGATTACTCATTTTGGTTTAAGATTGAAATTAAACCAATATTGAAATAACTTAAATTCCAACTGGTTTCCAATACAAAATATCTCCATTACTACCTCCATTTTTAATGTTGAATGATAGAAGATTAAAAAAAAACGGGAACACTTAGATGTCTCTACTTTCTGTGAAACCAACCATAAAGCAGATATGACTTTTGTATTTTTATCACGATTATAGTAAATACTATAATCTGTATGTGTAATCAGTCCTGGCTATTATTCCTTTATAGATCGTTTTTTTCACTTTCTTCCTTTTAAATTGAACCATGTAAGAATCTGTTTTAGATAGAATTTCTTCTTCGCTTTATTGAGTAAAAAAAATACTCAGAGTTCTGTTGTCTACGTTTAATTAAATGCATACGATTGACCACATTACAAGAACTCTACACTGTTCAGCTTTGTTCTGATCTTTTCAATCGATGCCTCTTTTTATACACTGGAAAGTTTTGTGTGTGTTTTTAATTCAGACAGCGCTGGTCTTTGTTTCATATAGTTTGCAGCAGCCGTTACATTCTAGAGATGGTGAATCTTTGACGGGTGACAGAAATCTTTTGTTAGCCGCATTTCGTAACTCTTGCAGATTATAATATTTCACAAAGGTTGCACATCAAAATCTATTGCACATCCAATGCAGAATTTTATATAAAACTTTCCAAAACCTTGCACATTCAATGTAGTAATTTTGTATCAAAATTCTCAACGATTTGAAGAGCACTGAGAAATTGCAGCACTTGTTACCTCCCTTTTACCGTTTTTGCTTCACAGTTCTCTTGTTTATAGAAGTGCATTTATGTTCTCTTCTGGGAACCAAGCGTTACACTTCCCTTTCAGCCAGCATGCAGTAAACCGAGCTTGTTTTCGAGGAGTACTTGCATCTTTTATAACGATGCGCACAGCCAAATGGTGATCATATTTCTGTCTGTGCACTTATATTAATGTTAGCTTCGCATGCATATCAGGTGGCAAACACAACGGTTTTCTGAATCAATTATAGGAAACTGTACACAGATTTTTATTTAAAAATCATTAGTCTTATAAAGGCTTTACTCCTTTGAAAATACAAACGCATCTTTAGCCAATTTCGACAAAATTCGTATTTTCAACCGAGAAAAAAAAACTTTGAAACACATTTTGAGAACATTAACGTACCTCCGAAGAGGATGAGAGTGTTGTTTTAAGATGGTATTCATTACCTAATTCGCTCCTAATATTGTTAAGTTACATCTTCTAAAATAAACTATATGCAATATTATTAGCAGCAGAAAAACGCGCAGGAACTTGGAAACAGAATGCCAAGAAGGGAGGGAGAGAAATCTCGGCAACCTCAAGAATTTTGAGTCTACAGAGATTCAAGTTAGTAGTTAAGATAATAGGAAACTAAGTAAAGATTTGCAAGGTCTTGGTTTTTTTGTTAAAGGAAAGCGTCATATTGGCCAAACAATGAAAATTAAGTTTCTAGAACATCGTGATCATCCATCCGATTGATGGATGGATAATCGTGGAACAACATGATGTAAGAATACCGGACGAGTGTGGCTCTTCTGACGGTGAGATAGCTGTTGACTCGGATCTTTCGTTGTAGCATCTTAAACTGTGCAACCATTCTAGATAGTTCTCGATTTCTATCTTCTTGAGTATTCTGCAAATGAGCAGGTTCTTCTTTGAGTAGCAGAAACTTTCCTTCCACTCTCTTCTGTTCTGAGTTCTTTTTCAAGGTTGTGTACCTGTCTCCATTGAGCATGTCATCTAGCATTGTTTTCCTTACTCTTCCTCTCGGTCTTTTTTCCGTCTCTTTTTCCTTCGATAGCATCTCTGATTCCATTCCCTCTCAGAATCCAGTTTCCATTTCTTCTTTTTATCCTCCTTTAACAGACTTCTTTCTTCTTCTACTCCTTTTTTAGGATCTCTTTATTAGTTATTTTATCTGTCCATTTGATTTTTTCATCCTTCTCCAAATCCACATCTCAAAGCTTTCCAAAATCTTAATTCTTCTTTCTTCAATGCCCAAGTTTCAGCTACATAGAGGGCAACACTCCACACATAACATTTTATTAGTTTTTTTAAGATTTCTGTCCATTTTGCTTCTGAATAAATTCCATTTTCTATTAAAGGCATCTCTTCCCATCGCTGTTCTTGCTTTTATGTCACTTTTACATCCTTCATCACTGCTAATCACACTTCCTAGATATTTAAATGTCTTTACTTGATTCAATTTTCCCCCATTTATTCTGATATCCATATTTGCCTCTTTCCTTGCTATTTTCATTGCCTTTGTTTTTCTGATGTTAATTTCTATTCCATAATCGATACAGGATTCCAGTAATCTGTTCGACAGATGTTGTAGTCATGTTTCAGTATTTAATAATAATGCCTTGTCATCTGCATATCGTATTGCAAATATCTGTCTAACTCGAATCTTTATCCTTCTGAATTCTCCAGCGCTGTTAACATTGCTTTGGAATACATGTTAAACAAAATTGGTGACAGAGAACAGCTTTGTTTAACTCCTCGTCCAATGATACCTGGTTCTGTTGTACCATATATGTCCCTCACCATGGCAGTTTGTCCCATGTACAGTGGAATAATTAGCCTTCTGTCTTTCCAATCTATACCAATCTTTTCCATTACTTCCACTACTTAGCCTTATGTCTTTACCAATCTTTTCCATTACTTCCACCATCTTATCCCATTTTACAAAGTCAAAAGCTTTTTCAAAATCTATATAACAGATAGTAACTTCTTTTTTCACTTCCAGACTTCATTCACTTGCAATTGGACTGTTAAGAATAGTATCTCTTGATCCCCTACCCTTCCTGAAACCAAACTTCTCCAAGAAATTCTATTTCCTATATAGTGGCAATTTCACTGAAGAGAGGGAGAGATCCACGTCTCTTTCATCACAACGATGCTTTATTATTTCACAACCTGTTGCAACATCTGGAAGATGTGGATAAACTTGATTGGTTTGCCAAATGCCCTTAGTTCAACCCAAATAACACTTTTTGAAAAAATATGGTATGTAGACCAGGGCTTCTAACGACTGTCCATAAACTTGTTCTCACGTTGAAGGAAGAATTCAAAATACGTGACTCAGCACAATCTGGCGGAGAATTCCCAGAGCAAACGAAAGATTGGTCAAAGGAGAGGACAACTCGATTCTCAAGTGTTCCATTTCTCTTAAAACGGTTATTATTCCAATTCTTTCAACGTAATACTGTGCGACCACAGATGCGAGATCCCTCGACACTTCTGCGCATGACAGGAGGCGAATCCATTCCTATAATAGGGTAATCAGTGCGTTTCGTGGGATGAGTGTTTATTATTACAGGTGGGAAAATTAGCTTTTATTTTACGAAAATTCTAAAGTTTAAAGCGGTAACTGTTTTGCTTGTACAATAGTTGGAAAAGTTTAATTGAGCGAAATCACGTGATTTCGCGAGTTGGTAACGAATTCGTATATCGCCTTATTCATTTTCTCCACTTCAATATGAATTGACTCTTCTTGGCACATTGCTAGCCGAGAGTCTCGCATCTGTGGTTGGGAAGTACATCAGTGTCATAAGTGAATTTTTCGAAGTGTGGTGTTTACAACAGGGACATCTCCCTATAACGTTACTATATGTTATGTGCAATCAATTTTTAGTTCTTATAAAAACTGGGCGATGGACTGAATCCTTGACTCTTTATCCCGTCATCTGAATGAAGAAAATCTGTGTGGATGAGATGTTATTGAGCTAAAAAGCTCTAGTCATGGCTGGGTAACGGCAATAGCCGAGCCTCAGTTAAAACTTCATTGGCTACAGCATTGCCATTCGTTACCGTGGAAGTCCTAAAAAGGACTTTCAATTTTCAATGATATATGTGCAATCAGTTCTTAAAAGAACTGGGCGATGGACTGAGTCCTTGACTCTTTATCCCGTCATCTGAATGAAGATGATCTGTGTGGATGGAGTGTTATTGAGCCAAAAAGCTCTAGTCATGGCTGGGTAACGGCAATAGCCGAGCCTCAGTTAAAACTTCATTGGCTACAGCATTGCCATTTGTTACCCTGGAAGTCCTAAAAAGTACCTAATGTGCAATCAATAATAGTCCTTATAAGGACTGGCTTAAAGGGGCGAAGCAAGAATGCTTTTCATATTCCCCGTTATCTGTAGAGGACAGTGTAAGGATAAGGTGGTATTGAGCAATTAAAGCTCTGATCATGGCAGGAGGGTAACAAGCAATAGCCGAGCCTCAGTTTGAACTTCACTGGCTACAGCATTACCATCCATTACCCTCCAAGGATATTGGATTGAGAACATTACTAACCCCAGTTAGATCTATGTGCAATCAGTTCTTAAAAGAACTGGGCGATGGACTGAGTCCTTGACTCTTTATCCCGTCATCTGAATGAAGAAAATCTGTGTAGATGGGGTGTTATTGAGCTAAAAAGCTCTAGTCATGGATGGATATTGAGCTAAAAAGCTCTAGTCATGGATGGATAACGGCAATAGCCGAGCCTCAGTTAAAACTTCATTGCCTACAGCATTGCCATTTGTTACCCTGGAAATCATCATTGAATCTATGTGCAATCAATTATCAGTTAATATATTAAATTATTAATGCATACAAAAATAAAATTACTGTTTATACTTTACTAAATTTTACTCTTTTCAAAATAAGAATTTTTTAAATAATTTTAATTATTTTAAAATTATGTTTTTGTTGCCTTATTTTATTATAACTAAAATATAAAATTTATTTTTAAATAACTTATAACATCATGTTTAATTCCATTTTAATACTTCATAATTTGAATTATATATATAAAGTCGAAATAATTTAAATAATAAATATCTTAAGTCCGGGTCATTAGAAGATCAAAGATCAGCATTGTTAAATGTATTAAGACACGATTGCAATGTATTACTGTGTCCCTATATGCGAGTCGTATTTCTTTCGCTAATTTGTTTTATACTGCCTTCTCCTAAACAATCATACTTTACATCCCCTAAAAGTCCTTTGCTTCTGGTTTCTCTCAAGTATTTCACTGTGAAAGACGTCATGTCTTTTTTTAGTTTGCTCATATAATACCACCCACTCGCCTTCACTTCTATAAACATCAAAACCGTCGTATTTCCCTTTTCTTCCACCATCCGATCCCTAGAGTGATCTCTTATATATGCACACTCCTTGCACGGATTTTTTTCAGTAGCAAATCATGGAAATACAGGACATCTTTTAAAGTTCACTGAAGCGATAACTGAGCTGAATTTTACTTGACACTAGGTTACATGGTGGCGCTACTGTGCATGTGTAAAATGACAAGGAGAAGGCTGGGAGTGCTCGTATGATTTATAGCTGATGTGCTTCAAGACAGAGACAACATTTTAAACGAACGCTCCCAACTTTCCAGGGGGCAGTATAAAATTCTCCTCGATAGCTTTTTTTTTTTTTTTCGTTTCTTCTTCCCCCATTTTTTTTTTTTTTTGAAATGATTCTCTGGCTTCTATCTAAAATTTAACGTTAGTATTTATGGAATCAGTTACCAGTTAACGTATTAAATTATTAATACATACAAAAATAAAATTACTGTTTGTACTTGACTAAATTTTACTCTTTTTAAAATAAAAATTTTTTAAATAAATTTAATTATTTTAAGATTATATTTTTGTTGCTTTATTTTATTATAACATAAAGTATTTTTAAATAAATTACCAGTCTTTTTTTTTTAAATTCGGAACAGAGAATTAAGCTTAGTAGTACTAGCTTCTATATATTTAAGAACTTTGTGTTATAAATGATCCAATTATAGTATCAGCTGTTATCTGAAGGGTTCAATAGAATCCATCAAACACTAATACGCATTTAAAAAAAAAAAAACGAGTCCTAGTTTCTTTCCCTAATCTGATTACTTGAAATAGTGAAGACACGATTTTTTCTTTCCTAAATGCACAAAAGAATAAATTGTAAGATATTTGTTTTATAGTAAACTAACGCTTAAATTCCAGAACAGTTTTTTTGTCTGTATAAAACAACAGAAGAATAAGGAAAAAAAATCGCCTGCAGTGAGCCTTCAAAGCACACTGGGAACACTTGCAGCTGTCGCAGCGCAACTACCAGGCACGTGGTTTGAATGAACAGGTAGTCGAATATCTATTTTGCTAGGCGAATGTTCGTTACGGTGTGTTTCATGGGAACTGGTTAGAGATAAACACGAAGGGTTTCTTGTAGTGCAAAAAAGAATATTGGTGTTGTACATCATTATTCTCAAAACAAGATGTTTTACGTAACAGTTGGTAACATCTTATTGATTAAATTTAGGATTGATGTTATTAATATGATGGAATAGAGTCGTGTAGTACTAAGCCTAATAGTGAGATAAGTTTTCACTTGTATTCGACTTTCATAAATTCGGTATTTAACTTCCACCCAATTTTTCAGCTAAATGACAGTTGCTAGAAGCATCTCAATATTTTTCATTCTCATTGTTTTCAGAAATATTTTGCATTGTGTTTATTTGTATTCTGTTATACATAACCGTGGGCTCTTACGGTTGCTTCGGTAGATTTGTGTGTTCTGAAGCCTGTTTGTTTCACAAGAGGAAAGTCGATTTGCATCTAGATGTTCAGACACAAGTGGTTTAAAGAAGTAACATTAAAAAAAAGGATATTAGTTGTTTTAACTAATATAATACAGCGAGGAATCTTCTCTAGAGACCAGACAATGGACCTTTCAGTACCCATGGAGCATTCACAAACATTTGTTCCCGGAATTCGAAGGCTGTTGGTTAGAGAGCGGGTAAGCTAACGTTGTTCCTTAGACCAAACAAGACTGGAATTTATTTAAATATCCACCATCTTGCGTATAATAATCGTGCACCCCTAGTTCGCCAATTAGATGTCGTACTTTGCTTTTCAAACAGGCAATTCCAGTAGAAGAATTATTCAACTTAAGTGGATATTGAATCCAAAATTATTTCAAAGCCGAATAGAGAAACTACAAGAGTTTCGTGCCTAATAGAGAAACTATAAAAGTTTCGGCGGATCCAAGCGTAAACAAACCTTTCATGACAGGGGAAACTCGTAGTAAAGGTGGAGCAAGCACCGATCACTATCCTTAGTATTTCCCATAATGTAAAAGACATCTCCTAGTGGACATGTATGATGTTATACATTATAGGGGGGTCACTACCCAGACCGGTTTCGACCTTTTTTGAGGTCTCATCAGTGAGAGCCAGACCCAGATGTAAATGTAAATACTCAGGTTGTAGTGATGCAGAACTTATACTTTACCATACGAGTTAGTAGAAGAATTTCAAGTGATTTGAGGCCACCACTACAATAATTCTAATGGTGTTGAAGTGGTATGAAAAAGTTCTATGTTTGGTCTCCTGATCCACAATCTCCGGATTACCTAATCCTTAGCCAGTCCAATGTGCTAAATGGTGCATAGTCATTAGCGGATGGAATTCATAGCAAAAAAAAAAATTGAAATGTTTTAGAGTCCCGTAACACTCCCAAATAAGAAAGGTTATGAATGGTTAGCAGATGGCATGATAGTGACTAATTACCTGGATTGAGATTGAAAGTATTCATTTCTAATGTGCTGTGAATCGTGTGCAGTGCGAAAAAATATCATGCATTGTAGACATTTTGCTTTGTTCATCCTGCATCCTTAGAAACGTTCTTCATCTACTACATGCTTCAGCTGAATCTGGTTATTAACGATTGCTTAGAATATATTCTGTATTACTCGAGTTCTGACAAACTTCTAAAAGCCTGATATCGCGGGAAAAAAATTGGCAATGTTTGAATATTTAACGCTGAGAACACACGACTTGCCGAATATTAATCTTCAAACACAAATAACTCGAAAAAAGTTTAAAATATTAAAGATAAAAGCATGAGTGAATTTTTATGGATTCAAAATATAGAGAAAAATATATCTAGGAAATATTGCAAAAGAAAAAGCATTAATCAACTGTTGTTTCTTTTGTGTTTGGCTCCTTTCTCGCACTGAAGGCATCTCGCTACAACCATTCATCATTTATCCAGGCTGTTAATCAAACTAATAAAAGCACACATTGTTTCCTTATCCTCCCTGCTGGAGCTTGTTTCCAAGTATCATAAAGAAATTTCCACCGCACATGCTCACTGGCCGTACATAAGTAAGGTTCTACCAATTTGTCTTAAGAATCCTCCAAACTGAAGATATTAAGTGAAGCAGATTTTCGAGCTGACGTCGTCTACTAATCCCGAAACGCCAGACGAAGTAATTCACGAGGAATGCGCGTGTGTTAGTTTGTTGCGCTATAAAGAATTGGAAACTGCAAGCATCGAGCTATTCTGCCATCATAAAGTGGATGGTGTGTGTGCTGTGATTGCTTGCTAGAAGCTCACCGCGTGAGTTGCTGATGGTGCAACATGTACTGAGGAAGGTTTAGGGCTCACGTGTTACGATAAAACGCAGTAACGGGTTGAAATTAGAAAGGGAAAAAAAGTAGCTGCTGAACACATGACATTTTCATTTAATTGATAGTTATTAGGCATGCGCCATTCCCACCGACATCACTAATGTTCCTACTATATATACGATAGAAGGTTCTTGACGTTGTATTTTGGAGTGAATTTATTCTTGGTTTCTCCCAGGAGAGCACTTGAAGCTCTTAAATTTATAAGTTGATTCCTTTTCGAATCGACGTTGTATCAGTTTTACTGTTTGCTTAATAGATGACAGTTGCAAAAAATATTACCTGCTAGTACGTGCCTCCTAAGTTCTCGAGGCCTTCCTCCATTTCCATGCATAATTCAACGTGTTTTTCTCATGAGTACTAGAAAACAGGTGGGATATATATACAGTGTATGTCTTGGAGCATCGCTACATTAAAACGAACCTAATTCTGCATATCAGATTAGCTTTTTATATAAATAAAAGCGAAGAATAAAATATCCATTTTTTTCTTTTTATTTCTACATATTTATACAAAATATCATGCACATATTCAGAACTAACTTCTTTAAAAACAATGACTCCAATTCCTACTGTAGTAAAGGATTTTTAGTCATTCTATCAGCTTAAAAGATGGGGAAAAACAGGTATTTAAATTTACCACAACTACAGAGAGTCGTGTGTGTCGGTTAGCGTAACGGGCTTAAAGTTTCAAAATGAAATTGGGATAGTATTGTATGCGATTTTTGGCAACTCTAATTTCTTGCGTGGTTCATAGATGATCTCCTTATAGATCTTCTATTGCTCTTCTACGAGGCAAACATCTGTGTAAAGTCACACTAGAGTGGTCTTTACATAAAGGAGTTTTTATCAAGTGGAATGACCTCCTCACTAACAAATAGAATCGGGCCTACTTCCTCAAAATATGTGGCTGAATTTCTGCAACCCTTCAACTATTTAAATGTTGTTGAGTCCATTGAAGAGCTTCTAGATATGACCATGGAACTGTAGAACTGCTTTGGCAATCTGTTGAGCTTTGATGGAGTAGAGCTTTTCTCTAGGGTTATTGTCAATTTTCTGTAGAGCAGCAGCAATTGCTAGACAAGAATAAATATGAACAGGTGGTTGTTCAACTCCTGGACAGCTTTAGCATGTTAGCATGTTTCATCGCTCCTACTACCGTCCGGCTGAATTTTCATGCTTTTGAAATGTTCCGTCCTTAGTCTGGTGATGATTGTGGCCATCTCTCTATTTTCATTTATTTCTCTGATTTAGTTCTTCTTCTTCTTGATAGTTTCTTTTACCAATCTTATTTTGGCAACAGAGTTAGCATCAGTTAGTGGGTGTAATTTTTGAGGTACGTATCTTGCTTCTTTGGCTAATCTGTCTGCTCTTTCATTGCCTTCAACATTTACACGGGCTGGTATCCACTGTAGTGTGCAGTTCTTATTTTTCAAATTTAAGGTTGTTAGTAGTTCATGAATTTCCTGTGCGAGTTTTGTATTTCCATTTCTTAATGCCTCAAGTGCAGATTTTGAGTCGCTGTAGATGGTTATTCCTTCTGTAATGTTTATTACTGGATTTGAGAGACAGAATTTGAGAGCTGTTTGTATGGCTGTTAATTCACAAGTTACGTTTGAAGCTATTTTGCCAGCTGTGGTTTTGATTTGCGTTTCCTCGCCTCTAGGTAGAGTTAGAAAAACCCCTGAACCTCCTTGGTTGAGTGCTTCATCAGATGATCCATCAGAGTAGGCAATGACGTGGTTTGGATTGTTTAAGTGATTTCATCCACAAATAATTAAAAAGCTCAACAAGAGTGAGTGTGGGATTCACATAATAATATCGAAGAAAACTCTTCACAGTTAAATTCACTAAATGAGGAGTCACCAACAGGGTCACATCTCACTCAGGACTTTCGATGCCTCGCCAAGAAAATCTAGACTAAAGAGATCATCTATGTTACAATATGATCAAGAAATTAGAAAACATATTGACTTAGAGCACCTATTGATTGAAATAAGTAAAGAGCCATCTTTTCCACTATTATACCAAAAAGCACAATGATAAGGACTAAGATAATCACTTCTATAAGTGATTATCTTAGTTCTTATAGAAGGACTAAGATAATCACTTCATTTAGAATACACGATTGTCTCATTTTCGTTGCTTGTAAATTTATCATATCATTTCATTTAGCTCTGTTCCGGAAGTCACAAATAAACAGGTCCCACATCTTCTTTATCCGATAAATCAAAATCTAATATTTTTTTTTTGCATACTAGACCTGTGAGTTTAAAGGCAACAAGAAACAAGTCCAATATGGAGTTCTTGCCTGGGTAGTCGAATGGATATAATGGCTCCACTTTGGATTTAAAATGTGGCATGGATGGTTGGTTGTATTTTATGGGGTGATTTTTAGAAACACGAAGTGGTACGAAAACAACCGCGTATTGTTCCTTGATTATCTCATCCTTATTGTGAGCAGTTATTAAAGAGAAAAAATATTTACTTTAAAAAATCCAATACTCCCAGTACCAAGTAAATAAATTAAAGACTGATTTATTGACGTCATCGTTTTACCAAAACTAGAAACGAACTGACTATGCGCAAACAGAATGTACTGTTGTCATGGAACGAGTGACGTCACACTGCTTTAGTTGACAAACTTAACTTATGATACAGACATGATTTTGCGTTTAAAATTCAGGCAAAATTCGTATTTTTGCAACTTTCATAATTATGTGTGATATCATTAATTATTCTGAAATACTAATAAATAATTTGGATTTTGTTAAAATGTAATTATTTATTAGAATTCTTTATTTCAAATCCGAATTTGTTTTCAATTTCTCATAAGAGAATTCTTTAATTAATATGATTTGCATATCATTTCAGGCGTTGCAAAATGCCACACCTTACTTTAAGTCGCCACCTCAAGGAGAAAGTACCCTTTAGCTAAATATGTCTTACTTCGTTTACTTTCTGTTGCATATATTTTCATAATTTAACCATTACATTTAAATATGAGCGAGTAATCAATAATACGATCAGTCGTAGTGTTACATTGCAGATAAATCATTACACGCATTGCAGTAACGATCCCAATATTCTGGCATAATATAGTCCACGAAACCTTATATTTGAACTGCCTTCTTCTTGAGTATTCTGCAATTGAGCAGGTTCTTCTCTTAGTAGCAGAAACTTTCCTTCCACTCTCTTCTGTTCTGAGCCTTCTCGTTCAAGGTTGTGTACCTGTCTCCATTGAGCATGTCATCTAGCATTGTTTTCCTTACTCTTCCTCTGGGTCTTTTTCCGTCTATTTTTCCTTCGATGGCATCTCTGATGATGAGTAAGACAGTAAGTCTTACTCCTCGTCCAATGAACTGCCTTATGATTAGTTAATAAAGAGTAAATGCACCTATTTTTCGTTACCAGGAGGAATTCATATGTCCAAACTAATACCTTTCTTTAAGCCTGACAATTTAAAGTTCAATACTGACAGAGTCAAACTTTCTGGAGCGACAAAAATTCGACAGTTTTGTGGAAATGATTTTCATGTGGGTCAACACCTTATTAGCGTAGCGTTTGGCGCATGGGGAGAAACTTCAGTCATCTACTTCTGTCAACCCACTTTCTCCAGCGATCGAAAAGGTTGTGAGTGATTTCTGAAATCACCTTTTAGTTTTACGTGCTAAGCTCAACGGGCTGTCACAGACAAGTTCAAGTAACTTGGCTTCTTAGAAACCTAATTCATCTCATGACAGAGCAGTCAATTATATCTGCATTTTCTGCAATGGTCAATTGTGAGTGTCGTGCCGGCATTTTGCCGGATGAAAAATCAAAATTGCGGTGGGGGGAGGGGAAAAACCATGCTACCTCTGTATGATAATTGTATTTCATTTGAAAAGCCTGATGAATAGCTTAACTGTGTCGGATGTACGTTTGAAGGATCAGTATTTCTCCGCATCTTTACTCATTATGTAATAAGTATGAGTAAAATTTGAATTCTTTTTCTTCTATCGCAAAAGTGTCTAAGTCAGCCGATCTCTCTAAAATGGACGTGTATATCGCTTGTCACCGAGAAGAAAAATAAAATCAATAGCAGAATCCATTCACAAGAACATGGTACCAACATTAAGGGAGGTTTCTCCACCCTAAGCAAACAATGAAGAAATGGACGTCCGATTGTCACGGATATGACTCGCTTAATGATCATCTTCGCGCCCACCGTCTGTCTACTGCAACATGAGAAAAAAATCGTGAACGAAGGTCATGATTTCGTAACGCGAGATGATTACTAGGTGAGCATTGTATTTCTTGGGTTATAAGTATCTCACAAGAAACAGTGGCTCATAATGGCTAATTGGAGATGTACACCGCGCACGCGCACAAACGTTTCTATTGAGATTTTAAAATGTCAAATATATCCATCCTATTCACTTCATATTGTTCCAAACTACCGTCTTTTCATATATGGCGTTATGAAGCGCCATCATTATCCGGGATAATGACGTTATCTCTGAAGGACATTTTTTTGCATGCAAAATGTCAGCTTCTTTGCTCTTTGTTGGGTTAGACTGCAGTGGTACTTAACCTTTTCAAAGTCACGGAACACTTTTGATTATAAGAAAAACCTGGGGAACAGCGAAAGCATTAGGGTCATAAAACTAACAAACATATGCATGGACTTGCCTTTTATAAAAATGGAACTGATTTTAATGCGATACTTGAGCTTTCAGCAGATTTCAGCAGTATCAGGTCTAATATGTGATGTAGCTACCCTCTTTTTCTATAGTCTTTCACACTTACTAGTTTTTATATGGGTTAATATTGAGAAACAGAACTCACACAAATATGATGTTGAAAACTGTAACAAAAGTTTCCGTGCTCTTGTGGAGAGAGCTGGGAATTGGACTTGGCTAGAAATCCTAAATTCCTCGAGGGTTATTTCAGAGAATTTCATTTTTACCGTACGATCCGTTGACAAAGTAACTAATTGTTCTTCTTGTAAGGAAAATTCACAACTCGATGTGTTAATCTTGCCAAATTGAATTCGTATCCAGTCATAATTGCGTGTATTTAGGGAAGGAAAGTAACTTGAAATCTTTTCTTCTAATAGTGTTAATTGTTCTGTTATAACGGAAATAATTCCCTCGACATTTTTATTATGGAGCAAAGGTAACATATCTACTGTATTTTTTATCTGATATGGTTTTTCCAAAAAGATGCATTTTTTCTGAAAAGCTGACAATTTGTCAGTGGATGACAAAATATTTTCATTTTCCCCTTGGATACTTCTATTAACGCTATTTAAGTAATTAAAAACATCGGATAAATATGCTATTTTAGCACACCAAATATCATTTTGAAGACATTTACAAAAGCATTTGTACCTTCATTTTGAAAAAAGCCCAATAATTCATTCCTAAGTTTTCAAATTCGGAATAGCACTTCACCCCCTGGATAGCCATCTTATTTAGTGTGCAAAAGAAAAGATTCGTACTTGGCTTCCATAGATATTCCAAGTTTTTTTAAAAAGGCCTGCTTTTAAAATTATTGACTTGATATAATTTGCCATATTTATAACTTGGTCTAGTACACGTTTTAATATTGCCGGTAATGTGTTTGATGTCATGTGATATCTTTCGCCAGCGGAACACTTAACCAGTTGGCGGAACACCAGTTAATAACCACGGAGCAATATAGTGACGCTAGAAAGTGTGCTGATTTAAGGAGGAAATTGTTTGAAAGATAACAGGTAAAACATTTAGCTGAATGCGGTCTTCTTTATATTCAGACTCCGAACTTTGCTTATTCTGAAAGAAAAAAAAATCAGTATCTCTGCCTACATCACTATATGCGAGTTCAAAACTTTCCCAATAATATCGAAAGGACTAAAGTTTCTATGTCCCTACACAATCTTATTTTATTTCATAAAATGGTTGAAAAGAACGGGGATCAGAATGTCAATTCAGATATCACGTAACTTGGATTGCTGAGTGTTTAGCATCCTCACCTTTTTCCCTATAAACTGCATGATGCTTACTGGAAGCTTAAACAAGCTCAACGTTTGATTTGTTGAGTAAAGATCAGATGAAGCTCTAGCTATCCACGAGATACTAACAGTGATATTCTATAGGCTAACATCCCTTGTAGATGAAATTTACCTATGCATATATTTTATATATAAACATGCACAACAAACTCAGGTATGAAAAGCAAATGGAATCTTTTTGATAGATGGATTGAATCAAAGTTATTATGAACAGACTTGATAACACAAATGTTTTCTAAATAAACGAGATTGGGTTTCAACAAAAATAAAACATTGATATAGACCATTCTTTCATCATAACCTATCTTACTATATAAGTCAACTGTATGCATCAATATTGTTGATAATAAGCAGAAAAGAACTTCCGGACATCGAAAGAGATACCATGTAAGAAGTCATTCTTGATATTGGTAAAAGACTCCATCGTCCAAGGTGATGTGTAGTATCATTATCAGCCGATGGGAATGCGAAGATACCACTTTAGTCAACAAAAGCAAAGGGTAAACCAAGAAGCTAATATCTTGAGACCAAACAGAAATAACCGATTCTATAATCTACTGTCGAAATGAGTATGTAGGAGTTCAAGGGATTTAAGCTTAATAGAAAGAAATATCCCTCTACGGAGAGGGGTGAGCAGTTCTCGGTTTCTATAGGCAGCTTTCACATAAGCAAGCGTCATACATGGCTATCAACAGCGAAAACAGATTACACTTGTGTAAGGAATACCGTCACTGGTCTACAGAGCGTTGCAAGTCTCTGATATGGAGCGATTAACCTTGGTACAGTTTTCTGAATAATTGGGGATTTTGTTCATGCCTAGAGAACGTCATATGTTTTAGGAACGTCCCATCTATGAAGTTGAGCAGTAGAGGTGTAATAGTCTGGATCTGTTTTTGCTGGTAGGGAGTCAGACCCTTGGCTATATTCCTGGAAGGAATTTCAATGAATATACAATGATTATGGCATTTTAAGGAGGGTATTTTCCATAAACCCGCCAATGCTTCAGGTCTTTTTAGCTCTACTACTTCAAATAGCAAGGAGACATGGTTGGAGGAGAATGTGGAATCTAGCTGATTGATCGCGTTGAGGGAAAACTGTCAAGTATATCCCATTGGTAACTATAAACTATTTAACCAGCTAGTTATTAGGACCAAAGAAGGATACTGAAATAGTTTTATCCTTATTTCTATACAGGATTTAGAATCAGCCCATTCTTTAACTAATCATCACTCACTCCACTCAGTTCTTTAAGTTGTAGAAGCCAACCTTTTCCGCTCCAACTTTGAGTTGGATTCACTGCGGACCACCTCTACTCGTTACAAAAATTAAAATGAATTTATTTAGATAACTCACCTGCATACTTATGACCTGTGGCTTTTTTGACATTCGAAATTAAAGATAAAGAATAGTTTGGCTTAACTCCCGTCCCTAAAGGACGGGACTAGAGTTGTTCACAGAAGGGTTATCATCAATTTATCGTACTAATTCTAATACCAGCTATGATTTAACTGACGGTGAATTCCATTATTAATGATATTAGCTAAATAACTTTGTAACAGTAATATATTTTTCGTTGTATACCCCTCTGTCCAAAACGAAACCGAACTTTTCGAAAATAGAAACAACTAGTGGCGCCACCTGTTGTATCTTTTTATTGTCGAAAGCGGCAACCTTCAGGTGTTGTATCAACTGTTTATGACATTTGTTTCATTAGAAGCCGAGTTATAGTGTCAAGAGTGTGTTTTGACGAACGGCCGGAAAATGAGTTTCAAACAGAGCTGCGATTGACTTTTGTGGTAAACTTGATAAACGTTTTACCGAAACGCCTCAAAAAGCATACGGTGATGAATGCTTATCCCGTACTCAAGTTTACGAGTGGTTTAAAGCGATTTCAAACTGGTCGTGAGACGCTTGAGGACGACGAAAAAGCCCAGTCGTCCAAAAACTCGACTGAGCGAAGTTAACATCCAAAAAGTGCGGGATTTCATCAAAAAAAAAAACCCCGAAATCGTCCGTGAGATTGATTGAAGATGAATTGGGGATTCCAAAATCAACTGTGCACAACATTTTGACCCAGGGGTTGGGCCTTTGTAAATTTAATTCGCGATTTGCACCATCTCATCGTTCAAACATTGTGAGACAATTTTTGAGCAAAACCCAAGTTTGTTGGATCACTCGCCGTATTCATCTGATTTAGCACCCTGTGATTTCTTTCTCTTACCCCCAACTATTGACCTCAACAATATCCCAAAAACCGATATAAAAAACTCATTTAATGAATTAATTGGCCGTGCCAAACGCTGCATCGAAGCTGAGGGAGAATATATTGATTGAAATAAATGATTTGAATTATTATAATCTGCCTGTGTTTCATTTCCTATCCAAAGTTCTGTTTCTTTTTGGACAGAGGGTGTAGATACATAACGTGTGGGCCAGATAATCAGTTCGATAATAATCCATTAACTCCTGCAGGTGACACGTGTTTTCACTTTGATTCAATCGTACATTTTTTTTTCACTAACGTGCAACCCACTTTATGTATCCCAATTTCCGAAACCAAATTATAATGGCTGTAATAGACTTTCATTTGTTTTTCCCGGTTTACCCTTTTCGAAGCATAATGATTCCCATTTGTTTCTATTAATGTCGTTATAACTCTCTGGATCACTGGAATTTAAGGAACGTTGGTATTTAGACTCATCAGTAAAATTCGTCGAGATATTTCCTTTTGGATTTCAATCGAGCCAATTTTAGTGATAAAATTATAAAAAATGTCTTGAAACGAAATAAAAATGAAAGCGCATGCCAACTACCAAGGCAAACAAAAATGGTTCTGGGTGAGATCAATTCATGCGATAAATGAATGGCATCTACACAAGAAAGAATTCTATTGCGAAGAGCATTTTTATTGTTTCTCGGATCATTTGTTGTCTAAGAAACAGGTCGAGTGGTATTAGACGAGTTTTATGAATCGTGTTCTGTAGGTTTCGCAATAGACATTTCATTGTCGTGAATCATGGTTAAACTGGGATCAGAAAAAGGTGGATTTTTTTCTATTTTTTATGACAGTACTTCGTTTATGTCTTGACCAGCTGAGGAAAGTAAGAGCTACGACCAAAATACTAATTCGTCCGGAACTGAAAGAGCCTCGTTAAATCGCTGAAGATTAGGAAATGAATCTGAACATTCACCACAAAAACCATCAACATATTTAACATGTCCAAGTTGCCACGCAATACTTCAGTATTTACTGCGTACAATGACAACGATGATGGAGCTTGTGTATTCCCTTGATAACTAGAATCGAGCAGTTAAGAAAACACTTTTAGCTGATTCCACAGTTAACTGATCTCTGACATAGGCATGTTTTTATTCTGGACTAAGTTAAGAAACTTAGTCTCTTAACCTTGTCGCTTAGCAAAATCAACCGCTCAAAGTAAAATGCTACTTACGTTTTAAAAGAATCGCTCATCTAGCACGCCGCACAAATGCACTCAGTTGCTGCAATGACGAAAAGGCGATTATTTGCCTACAGGTTTCCCAAAATGCTACAACTAAATAGTACCCCATACCTTTTTTTTGTTGAATAAAAGACGTTAGATTTATTTTATGATATATGTAACGTGTCAAGCCAATTTCTAAGGATGCCTTAATGTTTTGATGTAAGAATATGATAAACATCGCTTACACAAAGTCGTATTACGTATTGAATGTTTCTTATTTTTCATCAGACCGAATTTGTAAGCAACTTTTCTTCACAATTCTTTAGTTGTGAGAGAGAAGATGCATCCCATCCCTGTCATCCATCTGTTCTCTTTTGCACGTGGCTGATGACTGATGCTGCTTATGCTTAGTTTACGATATCCCGTATGAATTGTAAGCATAAACAGAAATCATTTCTCACCTGCGAACAAGTAAGTTACTACAATTCTACTAATACAGAGTAGTATAATTTTTGAAAGAAGTAGTAAACATCTGTCCAAGAAAACACGAGAATAACCGCGAATGAATAAAATATACATCATATAAAATATGGACATTGTTTTAAGGGACCATATTGACTACACATATTTATAGATGCTTATACGACTTAAATGTAGAAAAAAAAATAGAATGTTATTCAAAAACTTCGATATTACATCTAATGTAACATAGCCATCAGAGAGAAAGACGCAACTACACTCAAAACATGAACCATACGAATGAGTCATGCAGCATGTGTTTGCTAGCTCGTGTTTCAGTAGCTGCTGAGTTGACAGGATTACACTATTGTAATTCAAAGGAACAATTGTAAAAGTTTCAATCTTCCGCTATAAGAAAATAGGATTATTATTGGAATTTTAGTAATTCGGGGGAGGGAGGGGGATGATATATTTTCTTCTTCAGTCTGGCTTGCTTTAAGGAAAGCATTACTGTAACAATCGCTTTTAGGTAGAAGTAGAATCAAGTTCCAAATCGATATTTCATCTCTGCTTTTATTTTTATGCACAACATAACGGCCGCAAGTCTTGGCAACTTGAAATATTCCATACTGACTAATATACACTGCTTGGACAGAAGTCAACGGGCACTCCCGTGAGCAAGGTGCATCGTGCCATGGCACGATGTACATGTAGCCGGTATAAATGGAAGGAATATGATCCTGGTGGAATGCTTTCTTAGCAATTTGCAACCTACTTCAACCTTATGCTTGGAATTACAGCCATAGAAACTAAGGCTATGACGCCAATGTCTTATGTCTCCGTTAACTGTGTTTGTGCTGGCCAGTTTTGTGCAGTCTTACAGATTATTTATTCTAGTGGTGGAAATAATGCAGCCAAATGTAAAACTTATTGAAAAGATAATGCCAGCAAAGTTTGGTCGATTAGTAGAGCCTCTACTACTAATGGCTCCAGCAAAAAAAGTTAAGCAAGTTTGAGCGCGGTTAGTAGTTGGAAGAAGACCAATCGTTCGATGTTAGCACACTATCCCTCGATGAGTCTTTGGACTTCCTGGAGGTGTGTCACATAATAATAATGACTGGTTATTTTTAAATCTGTTTTATTGATCAGAGACTTAAACGGTCAAGAGGTACACCGTCCTCTCTACCGTTTAGGTCACCTGACTGTACCGAGACCTGGCGATGACTTGAAAGACTTTATTAAGGCTTTATCACATCGCTTAGAGAGATTTTCTTTAGGGAAACCTCCTCTTCATCCAGCAAACTACAATAGATACATTTTTACTAAGACGATGAGAATAAGTTGGCTATCTGTAAAGTGCACATTCTTTACATCTCCTTGGTGATTTTGAGGATAAAAAGTAGATGACCAATGCCTGCTAATACGAGGAATAAACCAACTCTTTCCTTTTTCTTTTCAACAACCTATTACGAAAATAAAGAGCACTTAATAATAGCATACCAAGAAGCAGAACTGCACATTAAGACAGGAAATATTTGAAATTTATTTGTAATCTCTTTAATACTATTTTACTAGACGCTTTCACGTCTTTATTTTTGGGACTTTTACTCATCTCTTCTTTTTACTTCTTGCTGTGGGCCGATAGCGGAAAACTAATAAAAATCAAGACGAAATTTAATAACGTAAGAAAATATATCTACCGTCTTAGGACATTATACTGACACACATGAATTACGCTATCCATTTAATATGTCTTGTGCTTCATAAATTCCTTTAGATCTTCAGAAGCTGTCTACACTGTCCTCCTCTGATAGAACCATAACTTATTGGGGTATTAAACTCGGCACTTTGGAGCTTAGCTTCAATGAAATAACTGGAAGAGTGATTTTATTCCAATAGATGGTTTCAGGGTCATTATTTTTAATGGGCAACTGGATAATACCAAAAATAAAACATCATATATAAGATTTTATAAGCTGCATATAAAATGAACCAATGTTTCAAGAGATAATGTTTCGTATTTCAATGAAATATTAAAGAATAGGATTTGGTAGCATAAAAGGCATGAGTTTGTGATGGTGGTTGTCTTCCCCCACTGGAACTACGGTCTGTTATGTGGTGAGAAGTTTCAGCAAATAACCATACATTCCTTGACAAGATTGTATCCGTAGTCGATCTTAAGAATTTTTATGCACGATATAAAACTTCGTGTTATTGTACACACAAAGAAGCCCAAAATGATTGATGTTGACTAAAACACGGACCACCATCTAAAATGCAATTAGAGGCAAAACCAATCAATGAATTGGCTTTTTTCTTTTTTATAATTAGGGTTAATTTATCATTAAGCGATGTCAAATACTACTTGTTTTACCATAACATGATGAATGGCTATTTGAATTTCGGTAACTATAAAATAAACGGTTTTGACAAAAATATACGAACACCAATTCGCACATTAAGAATTTAAAAAAGTATGCAGTCATGGTCAACATCAGTTCCAAGTGTGTTACTGGAAGCACTTTGTGATCTACTACTCCGTTTCGGTTATTCCAGGTAATTGGATTAAACATATTGTGATAATACTAATGACTAAGTAATTCCTCCTATGGATTATCTATTACACAGAGGTTTACGGTTTTGAATGATGTAAGCCTATTCAACATTCCATTTTCGCCATTACGTTATCATTTAGACTGAGTCAGTACAGTAAAGCCTATGTCGTGGCTTAAGTATTTGTCAGCGAACGTGTCAAGAATGATATTTTAATAAGCCAAAAATAGGTAAGTGGTTAATGAAGAAAGTTTAAATTTGCGCGAGAAGTTATACAAAAATAATGGATTCAAATAGGTGCAGTATGTAGACATTCAACGCGATGGGACATGATCTAGTTTGATAAGCTATTCTATAGTATTTTGATGATAGTTGAGACAACAAGTAACCTTTACAAACCAATTCAAATGAAAATTTCATTAATGTAATAGGGGATTTTTATCTGAATACGTTAAATTTCCTTAACATTAACTCCATTCTACCCATCTTTCTTTACGTAATGGCCTGTAACGACCAAGTCATTTGACAATCATTAATCTAACTTAAGAGTCTAAAAGACTTCATTTCGGCGATGAAAATTAATTCAAATAGAGATATTATAAATCCATTCTTATTTCATAGCTGAATGTATAGAAACTTAGGAAGTTTCTAAAAGAACAACCTTCGACATCGAAGTTGCCTTGCTTAAAAGACGATCTCTACCCAGGAGCCCTTTTAGGTTTCACCAACAGTTCGAAACATGAAAGATGTTTCGAACTGTTGGTGTTCATCAGACAATAGGCAGAAATCCCCGGTTCAATACCATAGCAAAGTGTTGCATTTTTCATGAGTGAACTCCTCAGTAGGTATAGACGAAGCCGATTCCCATCCAAGACACGAGTAACTTTTATTTGATCTGTTTCGACGAAAAGTGAGTTAGCCGATCTCATGCGGAGGTAGATGGTTTTTTCACCCGGAAACGAACTCGGGTTTTTCGTCCCCCAGAACAGGCAATCCGACCAGTGAACACACGCATCTACAAACATAGGACATACCGGGAGGCATAGGGCTAACCATCTTATCCTGGAAGAGGTCGCGGTTCCAAATCGTAATAGGCCTAATACCAACGTAACAGGCCACAAGCCTTAGTGTACGGAGGAGGAACTCTCGGGTACGTAACTGCAAGTATTGAAAATCCTAAAAGGCATTCTGCCTCGTCTCTCATGAGAACCATCAGTTTGAAATACTTGTTAAGCCAGTGAGGGTTGTATTCTGATATCGGTCAAAAGTTTCATATGGATTTCTCTCGTCGTAGTAGGATTCGAACCGGATATGGATATTTCAGTAGGAAAGTCATCTAGTGACTTCCTTACACTCTCCTAACAAGGGAACAGAACTCATGCAGATTTGGAACGGTGAATATCTCGTGACAGTTCTTCGTCCTTGGCATTCCATTTGCTTATTCTTGATCACAATATCTTAATCCTATTCTATCATTTCGCGTCCGCCCTAGAACGGGTTGAGTCCCCTCCTAATGAGAGATTATTCGCGTATTAATGCAGCCAGTTCGCCACTCCTCCGCTGCATTCTCTAAGGGCGATATTCATGAGTGTAAACCGTATGTGTTCACGGGCCTTTGCGTGATGAAACCCCCTAGTTAAGCTAGGGGAAAACCCTACTGCCCGTGCCCAAGACCGGCTAACTTGGCTATGGCTGAGGAAAATCCTTAAGCTCTTGACGTCACCAACGGGAATCGAAACCAGGACACTCCTTCCCCAGGCATATGGTTGCGAAGTGGATAGCCATTAGGATAACCGCACGGACAATATCTTAATAGTGCTTTAAAATTTATAAAGTGTCTCTGAAAACAGATGTCCTCAGGTGAAGTATATAATGAATGGATACAGTGGATGGATGAGTTTATATGACTCATCCAGCACTACCGATTAACTGGTATTGTTTCAGAACAAGTTTCCTGATGAATATTAAAGTTATTGCTGCCACCAACAGTGCATCAATGTACATTCAGCCATTGCTGATGCCTTGGCATACTAAAAAAGGCACGTTCAGTAGTTGTTCATCTATTTCTTGATCTACTCGGCTCCTATCCCTCACTGTGTTCGCAAACGCATCAGGCAAGAGAAAATTGAGTATGAGATACAATAACTCATATCAAGTTACTTTCAATTGTCTAAATATAATAATAATAAAAAACCAGTTCAGCTTGGATAAATGAAATCCATAGTTGGTGCGAACATGCGCCGATGAGCTGTAGGCTTGCGTGACAAGGATGATTGAGTAGCAAATTCAAATTACTACTCTTAAATTATTCAATTTAAAAATCATAAAATCACTGTAACCTTATGTTTAATGTAATAGAGAATTTAAAGAAAAGCGATTTCGCTTCTTAAACAAGTTCGAGAGACTTTGTAGAATTACTTGAATGCCTGGAATTTTTCAGCTTCGAAACACGCATTTATAATCTTTAATAGATTAGATAGATATCCATTTTATGTTGCAGTATTATAATTCAGGGGCATTGGGGAGATTTGGATCTTAAACATGATTCTGGAATAGGTGCTACAGAGGCATGTAACTGATTCAAATATTAATGTTCAGCAGTTACCCGGATTTGATCATCATAGAAATAAACTCAATATTACAACTGAGTTGTAAGATTTCATTTTTAAAGAGAAGCCTTATAAACTCGAGCAGCTATATCAGCTCTTCCAGAGAAGGCTTTTACAACGTATTAGATGGAAGGTGGGCATGCTATTCACTCGACCACCCATGGCCTGCAGGTACGAAAACCTTCACCTCTGGATAAACTTGTCCAATGGTTGTCCTTGGTCAAATGCAATTTTATTAATAACTAAAAGAATTATAAGGACAAGTTAAATTCCATGTAAAGTAGCTTTTCAGTTTAAGTACTTGTTATGTAGGATTTCGGATCTATGTTGGCTTGGATGCGGTTTGAGTGAGGATGCGAGTGGTGTGGAAAACCGTTTTGCCAGTTCTTGACACTACAAATAAAGCTACGAAATACTGCTGCAACAAAAATAACTGCTTTTTTAAATAAAAAAAAGTTAATTTTCCTTACGAAATTAATTTAAAAAAATTAATATTAATTGTACCTTTTCGACTATAGGTTTTCTGTTGGCAAAAAATGTAAGAAACATTCTCAAAGCCACGGTTGTATATTTTCCAAGGGGTCGATTGAAACATTCACGTAATGACCTCAGAGACATGCTATTCAGTGTTTAAGTCCGCAGTTTATTTCAATTGCAAGTTATAATATGGACCAAGTTCGATTGAGATTAGAGCAATAATCTTGAAATGGTTTGAAGGAAAAAAAAACCAGTGACATCACGGACAAGAAAATCGAGGATTGATAAAGTTCTTGTCTAGTTTGAATAGTCTTAAATGTACAAAAATATTAAGATGACATTTGAATAGTTCTACCTCAAAAGAAAAACTTGACAGAGTACAATCAAGAGCAGCAAAAATTATTATAGGTATAGGTACAGTTTCATCCACAAATAATTAATTTAGAGGCGAGTCCTTCTATAAGGACTAATACAAATTAAGCTCATATCTAAAATTTATATATATCACAAATTAATAAAAAAATTATTACTGTCAGAATTGATTTTAAGTTATTAAATTTTAGAACCTTATAACTTTAAACCCTTTATTTTTCTTAAAGTATTATTTTAATTTATTATTATAAAAATATTTTTAAATTTAACTATCTTAATACTGAGATTTCTTGCATGTTCTTAGCACTGAATGAGATAGTAATGGAACAGACTGGTTGCGATATTGAAATATGACAAATATACAAGTTCGTACTCCAAATAAGCATTTCTGAAAATAAATAAGAAAAATCTATATTTGTCTCTGGTTTTTGTGACCATTCAAAATACGATAAATATTTGATTCTGCATAAATAGCTATCGATTTTGGTTGCGTGAAAAAAAACTTTGTGTGAAATCTGAATAAATGAGGCTTTTCTGTCACTGCAAATCAGAATAACGAACAAGATTCGGACGTGCAAGCCAAAATTCCGAAATCTTTAATACACTGTGGTAGCAAACAGTGGATTATTTGTTTAGAATAACGCATTTGGAGAAAGAGACAAGTTGCGTCTGTTTTATAACGTGTAGGAATTGACACCACTTACTTTTCTTGATAATAAAAATATAAAAATATATGAATAATGAACTTCTATAATATTATAAGGTGAACTTCTATTATATTATAAGGTGAACTATTATTAATACGCTAAATATTAAATATTATAAGGTGAACTTCTATTAATACACTAAATATAATATATATATATATATATATATATATATATTAATACACTAAATATATTATATATTGTAATATTGTTTACAATAAATATATATATTGTAATATTATAACACTGTTGAATTCTTATGGTGTGGTATCCTTTAAGACTCGGGATGGATGTGATGTATGCTGTGCTTGATTGCTCTGTGGTGCTGGAAAAAACTGAATTGTTTTGAAAAAAGATTTACGATGACTTTCTTGACATAAAACTGAAGGAAAAACACTCATTCGAAGCAAACACCCCAAAAAAATGTAATAGAAAACGTGGGAGTATCTGAACTTTATGGAAATAACAAAAGAGGAGCATATTTATCTAATCATTTTCTCACATAATAGTTTGCTTTGTATGCAAAATTTTCCCTCCTGTCTCTTGACTAAACCCTTTTATGGAGACAAGTGCGCTGATGTCTGAGAATAACGAAAAATTAATTAAACTTTCAGCAAAAAAGAAAAGCTATTATGTTTTATTAAATGGGATCTTCTTGAAGAAAAAAAAAGTTTTGGAAGCGGAAATTGCTGACAATCATACAGCTGGTTATCTTGCAATGTAGGTCCGCACAAAAAAAACCATCTTGAGTTATAATGGAGATTCGAATTTAAGTGAAAAAAACAATGCACAGAAAGAGTGCTCCTTCTATTGAGTTATGACACCTGAATCACTTTGTTAAAAAGTCTGTTGTTGCAAACAATGCAATTCAACATGTCAGACGATGGATGCCCTTTCTGTTTTTTTAGCCCAAGTTTGATAAAAAAAAATAGAATACGTTTTGATTGTTTTAATTAGAAATCTTTTGTGTAGTTTTTCTTATTACTGCAATACTAAATGAGTGACTTTTTATATAGATAACACTATCTTACATTTTGCTGTAACTTAATTGAAAATGTAACATGATTTTACTATCAATTTCTCTAGAAATCTTAAACAAAACGCCTTTTAAAAAAGAAGGGATCAGAGAAATAACCATCAAACAAAAATAGTGAGATCTAATTGACTTTGTAAGAAAAACTATAATCCCGTTCACTGAAAACCCACACTGGCTCCACCCCTAAAAACAAGCATTATTTCCACTGTCCAAGAGATGCTTCAAACTATTGATTTTTTCTTGTTTCTCCCCTCACACAAAAGTAAATAATCCCCACTTCACTGGCCATCAAATATTTTCCCCCATTTACTAGAATCTAATTATTCTTACGAACTTCTATCAACTTCTGTTTTTCAAGCATTAAGGTTTAATACGATCCCAGGGGTACTTCTAGAGATTTTTCAACTAATTCATACCACGCTGATGAGATCTACTTTGAGCCAATAGCATTTTGGGTTTATGCAATTTATTCACGATGTTTCCAGAACAGTGACTGACTCGCCAGTGGGCCTTCTTTCATCTTTGTTACAATTGTCAACCACATCATCCCTTGTCTGATAAACAGAGAAAGAACCACGTGCGACAAAAAGATATACCTAAAAGAGTATTTCGAAAGGTCGTTCGTATGCTCTTGTCAGCTTACAAGAACTCTCATTAACAGCGGGTAAAGAAATCGATAAAATACTTTGCAGTCTTTCTCTCTCCCCTTTACTATGAAGACAGGCCAGGCTTACAGCGCTGTTGATACGAACAAGCATTAAAAAACTTAAAAGAAAGTCGTTTTTCATTTCTTTCGCTTTTGATGGAATTCGTCAACCGAAAGACAAACCTAATCGATCACCTTTGTCTCGGTTAGTGCTATTTTGTGAATGTCCTCAAAAGAGGGGACCATGTCAAAGGTATACTTCTGTATTTGTTCTGCTTCGAATCATGTCTTTATTTGAACACAAGGCGCATGCTCACCAAATCGTGCTTTCGTGCATCTACGTATATTTGGTTAAGCTAATATTGTTGATATTGTTTTTACACGATTTTCAATTTTGAATTTTCTATTGTTATCTCTGTATATTTTGATATGATTAAACTATAACGATGATAAATGGAAATGAATAATCCTAAATATAAAACCAGAAAAGATTTTATACTTTTTTTATGTAATTTAAAGGATTTCGAAATCCCCTCACTTGGGCAAGAATTTCTTTTAATTCGTTCGCAGCAACAAACTACAATATAACATTTCCCCCAAAAAAGTACGAACTTTTATTTATCTAAAACATATTTTGGCATAAATGGTTGCAAACAGCTTTGTCTTTAAAAACACTCCATATGTCAGACATTCATTTTTAATGTCTCATTAAGAAACGTATTAAAATACCTTCGTGGAAAAAAAAAGCAAAATATTTCTTTCGCTTATGGAATTTGACATTAAGAACCAAGTGGGCAGGTATTCCCAAGAGATCAAGACCTGTTGAAGAGTGCAGGAATACAAAAAAGGAAAAAAACTGGATCGATGTAAGAAACACACTATTAGATTACCATCTAACATTCATTTTGTTAACAGGAACAAACACAAGGCAGGAATCTTAGCTTATATATCGTTTATAGCGCGTGGAAGTCGTCGACCAAATGATTTTAATTCAGTGAAAAGAAATATACATTTTTAAGTTTCTATAAAATATTTTTAGTGCAAGTGTTTCTGTTAGATTTCCTACTGGAGCGTCCTCAAGCGGTTTATAAATAAACTTGAATATCTTATTAAATTGTTTTTTGGTTTGCATTTATTCAGTGGTCGGGCGTAAAGGCAAGTGACAAAGCGGAAAAAGTCATTACCGTCATAACAAATATGGGTGTGGGGAAAGTATGAGAGACACATTTCTGTTGTTGACGCAAGCGCACTTGTGCTAAATGAAGCATTAACATTTCCATATTCATGTCTCTGGAGGTATCAAGTGTGTACAGGTGTGCATTCTTCGATTAATGCTGGGCCTCGCACGCATCTCCTTTTACGCTAAGCTGGATTAGCCTTCTGCGCTCAGCCTTATTTCGATGTTCGTTTACAGATTAATGCAACGTCTGTTTGCAAATAAGAATGATTAGCGAATCGTTTGCTCCAGAAGTTATTAAGAGAGCTGATTTAATGTGAATTTGAAAACACGTACTGCTGATACAGTTTTAGGAGATGTTGATCTGCCTTGTTAACAACAATCTACTGTGTGAGTTTTAAACGCGTTGTTTGCAAGAGATTTATGCCGATGTGATAGGAAATGCTTCTGTTGCTGATTATAAATCGAAGTCAATTGCCGACACTGTCGAGAATAGAAGCACTTGAACTAAGCCAGGTTTTCCCTTAGGTTTCCGATATTGTTTCCTTTCTTTAGTAGGAATTATTAAGCTATAATAAGTTTAATAACTTACTAGTTATAAAATGCTTGAAAAAATGGCAGAAACTATACTATGTATTATTTTTAGTTATTTATTGTTTTATTATTTTTATGAAGTCACGAAAAGTTGTAAACCAATTGTCCATTTGTAGGATTAAATAATCTGAAAACTTCGTGAGACGCCACTTCAGACCTCCAATAAGCAGAAGGGTAGTTCATTGGCCAATGAAAATCATTTCTCGATAAATTAGTTTATCACAATATCTTGGACTTATCTACTATGCAGGTTTAAACTGTTCAGCCAAATTTTGCAAGCTCTTATCGTTTGTTTCCCCTGTAAAGGCATCTCTCCTGCAACAGTCATGTGTATTGCAGTTAAAGTATTGTTGCTAAGTGTATTACTAATCCACATTTTTTGTAGTTCTATTTTGTGAAGACTGCTCATAGGGTTCAATCCCCTAACCTGTTGACTATGGATAAACTTTGTAACGATAACATGACAAAACACTCTTCCTGTTCTTTTTATATGCAAGCTTCAATATGATGCCTGGTTGACTGAGTGATTAGCATATCAGATCTCTAATCAACAGACTGAGGGTTTAAATCCTACTTGAAGTCGTAGCTTACTAGTTAGAGATTTGAGCATATCGGATAACTTTCGTGAATGTCTCCAGCGTAACCAATAGCTCAACTATGGTACTGCATAAAGCTAATCACCTTTCCAACCAACCTTTGTTGGTTGGTTGGAATTCACATAAATGGCACAGTATAAAAAGAATAATTAATTCCATCTCGAACTGGTCGAACCTCTTTTAACATATAAAGTCCAAGATTCGATCAAATAAACTTGGTTTAATAAACAATGAATTATTTGATAAATCTAGCAACAGTTACTGTTATTATTATTATTAAGAGACCTCCATGGAGTCAGGGACTCATCGAGGGAGGCCATATACTACACACACCAGTTATCATACTTATTTTTGAATTCATTCACACTGCTTGCACTCACAACATCCAATGGCAATCCATTCCAATCACGCACCACCCTCTGAAAGAAAAATCTAGCCCTCTACCCTTTTGTAGGCATTACTTCTCACCTTCCAAGGATGCCCTCTCGTCCTTTCCTCACCCTCCATGAATTGAAAAATTCCATCAATTGAAATCCTGTGTGACCCTTTCAAGAGTTTGTCTCAATCATATGAACCCCCTTTCTCCTGTTTGATAGTGTCTGCAGTCTACAAATTCTCAATCTGTCTTCATAATCAGCATTCCACAATCCTGATATCATTTTTAACACTCGCATTTGTACTCTCTCCAATATATCAGAATCACAACGGAAACCAGGAGACCAGACCTGCGCACAATATCTAAGTGAGGTCTTATCGAGGCCTTGTAAAGAGGCAAAACGACATCCTTATCTTTACATATGAGCGTTCCTGTCAGCATTGCAATTATATTTTCAGTTGTATTTGCAATCTTTGGCACATGGACCCTGAACTTCAACTTCCTATCTATTAATACCACAAGATCCCTAGCCTCATCAGTTTCTTCAAGCATAATCCCACCAATATAATACAACATTGGATATCTATCATGCTATCTACCTATATGATATTCTTTAGCTGATTTCTGTTTTCAATTCAGCATTAAAAACTCGATTTTACCCATAACGGGAAACTCTTTCACTTGCATAAGAGACCAACTAGCTCATCTTCATCTGAAGAACAATTATAAAGGTTTTTTTTTTTGCACAATTAACAGGAGTCAAACTCAACTTCTAACCATAGAGTATTAGTAATATTGAATACATGACCGAGACGCCGAATAAATAAAATTAATATCAGAATTTTCAAGCCTTATTTCTAAAATTATATATTTCCAAAATTTTAATATAATTTTGTACAAATAAAGATTTTTCAGTTTATCCTGTTAGTTGACTAATGACTACGATAACGTATCTCTTCGGACTTGGTAATTGGTTGATGTTCTACTGAATATTTGAATGAACTTTATTTAAATCTTTCTTCTAATCTAACATCGCTTTGGACGAATTCTTTCAGTATATACTGATTAGTGTTAAATGTAAACCAACTTCCTGCAGATGCAGTGAGCTATCGAAGCCTAATATGGAATCCAAAACTGGCTAATATGCCTAAACCACCATTCCACGCATCGTACACTTCCACAGTAACGAGGGGAAAAAATACATCTTACGACATAACCGATTTACTAAAATTTGCTGCTTCCGTGACTCCTGTTTTTAAATTCGCGTCGAGAATATAATCCACTTTTAATGGAGAAGTAATTAAAATGACATAATAACGCGACTCGCAGAAACTGTTCCGTTGACTGCTATTAAAGGTATGATCATGCATCCCAACGCTTGACAATCTATCACGCTAAACATGACTTGTACAAATTGCATGACTGACATAATTCAAGGTAATGTAGCGTCAGTCAGATACTGGTATAAGTATATGATAGCGACATGGGATATCAAAAGCGATTATGACGCAGAACATAGACCTTGGGATTATTGCAATAGCTCAATTGCCTTGAATCATCTTTCTAATTAAACCAGATGTTTCGTCTTAGTTTGTTTTCGTAGTTAGTTCCCATCTGGGTAAGACTAATTTGCACTTCCCATTTCGTCTTCATTTCTTGGTCATATCAGCAAATTGAGGCAGTCAATTAGCCCCTCTTAACACATCTGAACACACAGATGATTACAGAAATGCAGGAGATGCAATGAGTGCAATTTCTCGAGGCTATGAAAGTGAGCGCAAGCCTATTAAGGAATTGTATTACTTTGATTACGTTTGACAGATATAAAAATGGTGGATTGTATTTCTTTTCTGTAAGATAAGGCAAAACCCGCTTATTCCAACATATCTCTTTTTTTTTAAAAGCAGTTTTCTTACAATAGAAAAAGCTTCTATTGCTGTAAATATTTGCAGTGTCACGTGTGTTTTGAACTCAAGTATAAGCTAGGAGTTTATATAAATCAAGTGGATATTAAATCCAGCCTTATTAAAAGTCCAATATAGAAACTATGAAAGTTTCGTAAAAAAAAATCGACCAGAGAGCTTACGGGAATGCACTCGCCGGCATTTACGAGTTGCCCTAGCGTGGATTTAGAAGACATGAGCACTTGACCAAAAGTCCATATATTCGCCTTCTATTGGTCCATTTTGATAAGGTTTCTCTGGCTTGACAGCTGTTTCGAACTGGTTGGATCTCCTCAGAGACCAGTCACTGTTTAAGTAAAGTACCTCTCTAAAAATTAGGCGATCCCCTAAACTACTCCCTACGAGTGTCCGAAAGATCGTAGAACTCAGTGTGGGTTCCACTTGGTGACAGGCTCACCCTACAATGGAGCAGAACATATTCCAGGGAAAAGCACCCACAGACACGGCCCATCTGGGCCGTGTCTGTGGGTGCTTTTACCTTTCACCCATCTCCAGAGACGCAAATTGCTCCTCTCTCTCTCTCTCTCTCTCTCTCTCAAGACAACCCCCCGAAATCTTAACTCCCCCCCCCTTCAGCGGGAGCCAGACCCGGAATAAAAAATTAAGAAAGTTCAAAACTCTCGTTCTGTACTGAGGAACTTGAAATTGAACTTTGAATGGAACTTGAACTTTGGAGAAGTGTTTTTCGTAAACCAAACTTCACGCACTGACCGAGAGTTCGCTTACGTAATATACACCTCTCCGACATTTCAAGTTCCTCAGTACTGAACGAGAGTTTTTGCTCTCTTAAGGTTTCTCTCTGGTCTCTGAGGAGAACCAACCAGTTCGAAACAGCAATCAGGCCAGTGAAACCGTATCAAAATAAACCAATAAAAGGTGAATATATGGACGCTTGTGCTAACTCTCATGTCTTCTAAGTGGTCCGCGCTAGAGCAACTCGTGAATGCTGGCGACTGTATTCCCGTTAGCTCCCTGGTCAAATTTCATACGAGACTTTCATAGTTTCTACATTCAGCTTTGAAATAATGCTGAATTTAATATCCACTTGATTTGTATAAATTTGCATCACCGAACTGAAGCCTTTTAGCTCTTTATTTTAGTAAATAAGCTAGGAGTTTTCATAATGTCATTAAGTCTGTTCTCTTCAACTCCTCGAGTTTTAGAAAAAGCCGTATGACAGATCTAAGTAAAGATAGCATAAATAAGTCCCTCGGTTTGGTGACAGAAATTCTCTAAATAAAACAGTAGGCGAGCGGGAGAATTGTAATGGTGGATTAATTTTCCACTGGTCCATCTTCTCGTATTGAACAGCTAGACAGAAATGCATCTTCTCTGTTTCAACTTTTGGAAACGAATTTCTCATTTTCATTTCCGTTAATGTCTAATGTTTCGTGAATATTTTTTTTCACCATTTCGTACAATCGTAGTCATCATCAGTGATGTCTGCTTATCACCAATCAAATCTTTGTATTCTGTTTGCTGTCTTCTTTCTGAAACCAACATTTTAAATATGATTGCCTTTTGTGACTGATTTTCGCTTCGAAGCAGAACTTGACAAAAACGACTTTGCGATTTCTACTCCATCAGAAGAACGAATAACAAAGTTATCCAATCACACTTTAAAAGAGATTACTTTTCAATTACGCATCATGAAGTAGTGTCATCTGGCGAATAGTTTATTCTGGGAATTTCTTTGATTTATGCTTTGTAAAGGAAACAGTCACAAATCGGATTTTCCTAATGTTATTTTTTCTTTTTAAAGCTGGTTAGTGAAAATTCCCAACATGCAGGCGTTTTTAGGGGAACGGAAAGAGAGTCGTCAAGCACTGAGATGCAGACATTCTGAATTAGCATAAAATATATGGGAAGTTTAATGTAATTTAAAGGTTTCTTCCACAGAGAAAAGTTTATTTCGAATATTATGCTGCAATAGAAAATCAGTAAAATTATCATAATTGCAAATTTTCAAGTATTGTAATACGCTCCACTTTCGACAAGGTATGGATTTGAATGGATACCCGATTTGGCTTGTAAACGTTACATTTTTTTGGATTATCTAACTCCGCGTACAAAGACTATACACATCAGTGTTTAGTGGTTTACATAAAATTGTGCATTTCTGTTGTCTCATCAGATAGGAAAAGAGCAATCATCTTGATCTGTCAGCCAATCATTTTAGCATTATGAATATATTACACTCTTAGTTGTTTTGTTGTATGTGTTATCAACGAGATAGGAATTTGATGGAAATAAAACATAAAATCTTAAAGATTCACAATATTAAGTAGAAAAACGAATAAATCGCCGAAATCTAGAAATAAAACCATCTTTCTTGTTAATTTTCAAACTTGAGTATTAGGAAACGAATATATTATCTATTAGTTTTAAAAATTACAGAGTAGTCCTTTTTTTGTAAATAAAAAATGTTGAATTACGTTAACTGAATATTAAGCCTATGTTAGCGCTAATGTAAATTTCGCTGTTACTTTCGATATAAATTGCTTATGTGTTTTATATTACGGAAGAAATATGAGCCACTTTAATACTATAGATTCTCATTTCCTTTATTAAAATTGAATTCTACCAGAGCAAAAACGGTAGTACTTTTCACATCAAGAAAACTAATAGCGGACATTAGCGCCCTCTCACGCAGTTCGTTATGACGTCATCAAACATCAAAATATTGTAACAAACACAGAGAAATAACGTTAACTGTTTCTTCTCTTCAAATTCTGTGCAAATGTGAATACGTTATATATTAATTTACATCCTATATAAAGGGAGAGTATGTTCAGGAGTTTAATATGATACATTTGTCCAACGAGGGACTTTGCGAGTGTATCAGAGAGTGCGCATGTGCAGATCAACTTACTGTGGTTAAGTGTAAAATAAATGTTTACAGTGACAGGATACTCATAGTATTATTTCATAAAATAATTGAGTACGCTAAAAAGAGGAAATTAAACATCAAAAGGAAATGTTTATGAAACTGGGAGTGTTTTAGGCACCTAAATGTTTCTTTGAAACATTTAGGTGCCTTAAACTCAAATCGGATAAAATCTTCTGATCATAAATCCTGCTTTAATTTTATTATTATTACTTCAATAATTACATATAAAACCCACTACCATATTTTGAAAAGATGAAGCATTTAACTAGATTCTGTTCGTATTTTTAGCCGCAGTATTTTAACGTATAAGATTAGAAACAACTATAATATTTTTAAAATTATTTTTTGCTTGGATATTGCGACTGCTTCCAGATATATTTTCTCTCTTCCGTCATAGAGAGGAAAAATTTATTTCATTCACAAGAGTGCAACATCAAAGTATTAACCCTACAAATTCTCTTAATACGTGTTTACATTGAAGTATTCGAAAAATTAACAAAATCCAATAAAATCAGAGGTCATTGCCTGTTTATAAAATAGTTTGGTTTGTTTATTGTCTACTAAACTGGATGTGATGGCTTGTTTTCATTACAAACATCACATTGGATGAAATATGCCTGGTCTACAACGAAATAGACGATATTTTCAGACCAATCTGTCGCGCTAGTTTCTTGTTAATATTGAATATTAACCTCTTGTCCACGCGGTTAGCCTAGTGGCTGTGCGCTACGCACCCATATGGGGAAGGAGTGTCTTGGGTTCGATTCCCGTCGAGGTGAGGAACTTAAGGATCTTCTTCAGCCATAGCCAAGTTAGCCGGTCTTGGGCGTGGACAGCAGGGTTTTCCCCCACTTTATCCTGGAGTTTTTCAACCCGCAAAGAAAGCAACCGGCCTTGAGAACTCAACACTATTGGACATAGGATACACCGGGGCGTAGGGCTGACCACTTTATCTTTTGAACGGTTTGAAGTTCGATGATTAATAAACCCTCGACACCGCAAGGTAAGAGAGAGTATAAAGAAGATGAGATGAGATATTAACCTCTTCAACATTTGACAGAAAGACATCCAGTTGATACTTTACAGGGATGTCATGTTTTTATCTTTTCGAAATCTTTACTTTTCATAAAGGACATTTTAAAGTACCATTTGAAGTTTAGAATCTTTAAAATCGGCATTGAAAAAAAAAATGACAATAAGTCATTGTTATTAACCTTCAGAAAATGCTTTATTTGTACATGTCTAGTGAAAACCCAGTACCGTGAAGCCACCTGAATGAAACTCCCGTCCGTTTGTTTCTTCTCGTGTAACTCATGGAAAAGAACACCAAACAACATGAATAGTCAACATTGTTTCCTTTCTAGCGTTGTTTCTTGACACGCTCTCTTGAAGCATCTACACCTACGCGACCAAATGATTTTTGCACCCACCAACCTATGATTAGTCCCAAATAACTTCTTCCACCTGTTGTCAAGCTTGAAGGAGTTCTGATATTTGAACAAACAATGCGTTATCTGATGCTGTTTGCTCTGTCGGGTATTGTGCACAGCGGCTGGTACGTTGTACCCACTCTGGCGTTGTGTGCCTTTAGCAGTGAATTATTAAAAGTTTTCCTATACACCTGAACGTGTTGCTTGGGAGCGTTATGTGTCGCGAGTGAGGCCGGGAAACGACTTGGGAACTGGGCCACCAATCGATCACTTTTATTACATTGTTCATGTGAACAAGCCTCGAGCCGCGTCTCAGTCTTCCAATTATTTCCAAAGGCACTTGCTGCTGCTCTCTCTCTCTCTCTCGCTCTATCTTTCTTTCTTTCTTCTTTTTCTTTAAAGACACCCAAAACATTTTTGAGAAAATATTCTGCGAAAATGGCAAACTGCAGTTGATATTAAACATTCCTTAATCGCTCGTTGGCAGACAGAGGCGCCACCATCGGCATCATTGCGAACTATTTAACACATTCTCTATTGATGGTTTAAGGCCATTTGGAATATAAGAACAGGCGGATATGAAGGAAGGAATTCCACTCGTCAAACTTCTTCGCGCTTTCTCTCTCTCCCAACTATATTACAAAAGGAGATATGTGGAGTTGAGCTCTCAGCCAAATCCATTAAGGGTGACTAATAGCCCCGCCCCTACGCAACTTTGGCCTAGGTAAACAGGAAGGAGCATCTCAGAGAAAGGAGCTTAATATAATAAGTCATCCTTCTTATACGCGAGAAAAATAAATCACTCAAAATATTCTGCTTCGCATGAGAGTGAAGCATCATGGGAAAATTTTTCAATAGCTTTATGAGCAGATGAGCAGAAGGAGGTATTCTGCTTCCCTCACTCCACATGGAGAGACGTAAACTAAATGACCCTTCATATGAATTTAGTTCATCGGTGAATTTAAATTCAAAGCAAGGTGGAAGTAAGCCTAAATTTACTTTTTTTATATTCAAGATGTCGTATTAGTGATTTTTCTATTTTCATTATTGGAAGTTATAGAATTAAATGTATATTTCAATAGATCCCAATAGAATTGTACTTAGGAATATGTGTTAATATAATTTTTGATTTTTTAAAACTTACTTCTTGTCTTAAGTACACAATTGTGTGATGTAGTTTCTGGATTGCAATAGAGGTATTATTTATATTGTTATGAGTTCTATATTCATGCTGTATTATAATAGGGATTTATAATGTTGACAAAACCACTTACCTGTGTCGACCAGTGATGCTAAGTATATTAGATCAGTGCTTCCCAAACTGTTGGTCGCCGACCCCTTGGGGGCCATAAGTTTTATTGAAGGGGCTGTGAAATAATGAAAACAAATTTAAAATGTTTTAAGACTAAGATTTTTTATATCTTAAAAGAAACGAATGTATTTAATTTTTATTATTTCTTTTTGGTTCTTTTTTATATTTTAATGGAAAAAATCCCACATTGGTGTTAGTTCACAAATTTTGCTTCCTGCGTATTTCGGCGCTTAATGAATATTAGTAAATATCTGCTTATTCATATGTTTCATTTCAGAGGTATTGATAAGGAGCACAAAATCTTGATTTTAAATTGTATTGAATATAAATACAATAAATATTATACTAATATGTCTGTATTACGATTTTTTTTCGATGGGGGGCCGTGAAATATTTTCATTTTTTTGTGAGGGCCTTTACATTCATAAGTTTGGGAAGCACTGAATTAGATGACCAACAATCCATGTTGGCACTCTGTTCGTAGTTTCACCTGTTATGGTTTTGTTTCTTTGTATGCATGTTTGTTTATTATTTTTTATCTAGCTCCTACCTATGGAAAGATTATTTGCATTTGGCTTATTTAAAGTATTTGAATTGATTATAGCGAATTACAAATCGTATAGGAAGAGTAGTATATGCACAAATGTGACAATATGTGAATATAACCCGTGTGTTGAGGCTTAAGTGCTGTAAAGAATTCATATTGGAAGTTTAATGGAATATTATCAGCACTGAGAAAGGATTAAAACTAATTTTAATCCTTCCAATATTTCGTCTCCGTCACAGAGACATCTTCAGGGATTACAAAAAAATTTTTATAACAACACAAATACAATAGTGAGTGAGTGAAACTAAAGTCCTATCTAGGTGGTGCGCCCTCTATGGGCATTTACAGGTGGCCTAGGATGTAAAGAGGGATCTCTGATAATTAATGTTTCCCAAATTTTGGGAACTTTAATGCAACCGTATTTGTTTAAATTAGGTTAATTACAAGTTGGTTTGTAATCCCTGAAGATGTCTCTGTGACAGATACGAAATATTGGAAGTATTAAAATTAGTTTTAATTCTTTTTAGTGCTGACAATATTCCATGAATGTGAATACAACCTTGCGTAATCTTTTTTTAACTTACTTCAACTTCTAGGTTTTAAAGCAATCTATTTTCTCAAATTAAGTTTAAGTTATCATTTTCTGGAACAGCCTTATATATTTCGAACCACAAGTTATATTTCTTTTTTATATTCCTGAAAGAACTAAGAGATAAACGATTAGATTTTACTACAGAGAAGTTCTTTAGGTAATCTAATAAATATGAATCGTTCTAATTCGCTTCTTTCTAGAGACCTGCTTTCAATGTTAATGCACGTGCACGAAGTTCGAGATTAGATTCTCTTGTCTTGTTCCATTTTCGTGTGGAAGAGACAAGGCATTAGAATGAAAAAGGTTGGGAACTGTGTTGGTAGGTAATGCAATTCCTAACATGGTCGCATTGGTGTGCGTTTCTTGGTCTTTTCAAAATTAGAGTTTTTCTTTCTTTTTTTTTTTCGGGTATTGATTTCGGAGTTTGGTGTTAAGACCACTGATAACGTCTTCAGATACAAAGAAAGGCGGATGGGAGATAGACTGCCGGAGATTTCGTTTTGCGAATGGGATCTGAATTCTATTAGCAGTGTCGGTTTTCACTTGTTGCCTTGTGGGTGATAAAAGTCCTCATAACTGTGGCTCGCAGGGAGATGGATGCTATCGAGGAAAGGGGTCGTTCATCGAGATTGAGAGGCAATCAAATCCTTTTCGTTTATCGTTTTTCCAGTAAAAAAAGATGTTGTAAGGGAAAATTGCTGCAGTTCAATCGCTTTCACCATTTCAAGTGGGAGAAAAAAACATCGGTGACTCGCTTTTTATTGGCTAATGTTATCGCCACTACTCGCCACACATACTACAAACATCATTCTGAGGATGCCTATAAAGGATTGTGAGCCTTTTCGCCATCTGGTGGCGAATAAATGAATTCCTACAGGATTAATGTGAAATTGTATGAATTAGCGAAGGTACTTTAGGTAGAATGATTTTGCTATTGACGTGTATAATACCACGAAGTAGTTCCCTCTCTCTGCTACTAAACACTAGAAGCTGGCACACAAGTAATCACCGACGAAACTAAGTCCCAATCCAATATTTTCAATTCATTTCTAAATTCTTTTAAACTATACATTTTCGGAATTCTATTTGTAACTGGTGATGCATCCATTTTCTGTGAAAGGATCAATTGCTACTATTGAAAAGTTGATATTCTGTTTGATTAGCCGATATATTGAATGTGTGTATATGGTGCACTTAACAGCAATATCGCCCTCATTTGCTATACTTTCCAAATGTCGTTTCGATATTGGAATGCGTTTGTGTAATAGCCACCTTAAACTCTGTTCACGCTTCAAAAAGAACAAAAAATATCCCAAGCACAGTACATTACAGCATGCTATAATGAGTCCGAAAAACACATCTTTTATTACGCGAGATTGAGATTTATATACTAATCTAGTAGTCGTAGTCACGTGTGGGCTGTTTTTGCTGTTGGAAGAGGCAACATTTAAATCAAAATGGTTGTGACGTTAGAGAAACTTAAAGATAAAAGTGACTCCAAAAGATAATTGTACTTTTTTTTTTAATAAAGGCAACAAATACGTTAGCAAGCTTTAGAAGTGGTGTAGATATCTGCATATGCTCACTAGCAGTATCATCGTTGGATGCAATCTCCTCTGTTGTATCAATTATGTTAATCACCATTTTCTCTCTATCCATTCGATTATGCTATTCAGTGTAGAGAGAAAGTTATCTCCATTTTTTAGTATTTTTTTTTATAATTCTCATTCGTGCCAAGGCTGATGTATTGAGTTTAAAATCAAGTTTTCAATTACAAAGGAAGAACGAAACTCATGTTATAGAAAAATGAAATGTTTATTTACAATAAACTAAATATATATTATAACTCCTTTGTAATTATATCTTAATCACTATCCTTGTCTTATTTTCTTCCTTTTATTTTCTATTCGTTTATTTATTTCTTATTTCTTCAATTCCTTAGATCATAAGAAACGTAACTGAAGATCATACTTGTAATGTTTGCATTTTTTTTAAATGCCAGCAATCGAGTTCTAAATCAAACAATTTGCAAATTCTTGATGTGCTCCAAAATAATTATTTGTTCTTGCATTAAAAGTAAACATTTAACTGAGCACTTCTAAAGGTGATTCCAAAGAAAAGATTTCTTTGTGGATATCATCTCCTTGACGAAGTACATCCTTTTTGCTTCAAATTAGTTTGAGCATAAGGAATTCTTACTGATACGAAAGAATAAGAATTATACATTGTGTGCCCTTCAATATCAATTTTAGAGTTGAGTTCTTTCTTGGATAGTAGATAAAAATCCATATAATTCTTTTAAAGATCAGAAACCCAATGGGCAGTTTCTTTTTCTTTTTTTGCTTCCATCCCTCTTGTACGACATGTACGTAACAATAATGACATGGAGAGATTACAAAAACTACTATAAATAGACCAAATGATAAACAGACATAAGTACATCTTTCCTTAAGTCGTCATGGTTTATTCAAATGGGGATTTCGATAATGCTAATGGATAGGTGCGTGTTTTCCTTCAACCCAATGGTTGTTCTGATAGCAATGTTACTTAACTGAGAGATTATTATTATAGAACAAGATGAGTTATCGTTGATTCTATTTTATGTATGTAGATCTACGTATTCGCGGGCCAGTTGGCATGTTTTGAGGAACGAAAAACCCGAATTTATCGAAGGAAAAAATCCTTCCATGTCAGTATTATACTGGCTAACCTCATGTTTAGTTGAAAAGGCCAAATAAAGATAATCTAAATGTAATTTAGTTGGGGTTTGTGGACTAAGATATTACCATGTGCAAACATTCAATTCTTCACGTTCTAGATGGGATTCAAACCTGGGTATTTTCAACCAAAGGGCTCCTTTATACCAACTCCTTTATACCAACTCCTTTATGGAGTCTTCTAATAGATAAATATAGCTGCATTAAAAAGTGCAAACTAATTTAAAAAAAAAAAATATTTTATCATGCTAAAACTTAATTTTAAAGTTCATGTATGGAATTTATACTCAGTATTTATAATACTGTTTAAAACGTACACAATAAGTAAATTGAGTGCATCAAAAACGTGTGCATTCTGTGGATGTTTGGGTCGAGCAAAAATCCAAATATGCAAGAATCTTTGCGATGTATTTATAAAGATTAGCATAACGACACAAAGTTATTATTTGTCAACATAGTCATGCACGTTTTGAATACATTTGGTTCAGCAGCGATCAAGAATTTGGTGGACCTTTTGTGAAAATATTGTCTAAGCATTAAGCATTAATAATTTAACTTCTCAGTTTCTAGAATTGAAATCCATTATAGATGCCTTCGCGGGTATAAACTACTCGGAAAGACATGATAATTATTTAGAATAAATACGCAAGCTTATTTCTATGGTATCAGATGATATGCATGGGAATCCAGATCCTACCTATACCAATAACACTTTTTCTATCGTTTATTAAAATTATTTATTTCGGTATCAGGCTTGGATTATTAGAGATGATGAGATTTTAAAATATGTACTTGCATTTCATTTGCCTTTCTTTTGAATCTTTCTTCAACCGTTCTTTTATTATTGATCTTCACGTTGTTAGTGGATTTAATGACCAAGCTCCGGATATTAAACAACAAATGCGCGCATCTAGATTTTTCCTCTCTCCAAACCAATTGTAGTTTTATGGCATTAGGTGCATTGTTTAGTTACGAGCATAGTTCTGTGCGGAAAAGCACAGGATCTAATCTGTAACGCAAATGTAATCGAAATTTCGTATTTTGAAAACGAATGCTAGCCCACGACGATGATTCCACCCCCTCGTAATATTACAAAAGCAATAAAATATCAACATTACGATTTTAACTAATCTGTTTTTATTTACAGAAACACTTTATAAGTGGGTATCTGTCATTTCAAATTTTGCACAAGACATACGCGCGCATTTAGTGCCCATTCATTATTTTTTTTTCTGTTGTTCCCCTATCGAATATTTTCTTCTACATGATTCTGTTCTGTTTTGGATAATTTTATGTCGATAAAAGACATCAGTTAGCAATACCCAAATCTCATGGAACAACAACGTCTTGCGTGAACAAAATATGAACAAGAAATGAAGACTAGAAATTACTAAAATGGACCTTAACATGAAAGAATGAGTAAAGACATGGATCTTTCGAAGGTTTATCTTTAAAGTATAGTTCGGAAACGTGGACCGTTGGCAAAGTAATGCGAAAACAGACACTGGTAGCTCTTAAGATGTAATTACTAAGAATAATGACAGGGATTAGATTAGCAGAAAAAGTTAGGAGTAAAAACAAGTACTTGATACTTGAAAGACCAAACCAAAAAAGGTTATTGCATTAAACCTGGGAAGAAAAATGAATTTCTTAGGACATAAGCGTGGAAAGATTAACCAATGTGATCATCACAGGAAAACTACAAGAGGATGGTCGAGATATCACTACGCAAAGTTCAATGGAATCCATAGCCATGAATCTCAGATCAAAGATGACAGGAATCAGTGGAGACACCAGCTTCCAAAAGATAATTTTGTATGTGGTTTAATCCGGATTCAATCGCTCATTTAAATTAGTAGTCAAGTGGCATGTTTACAACTTAGCGTGCATTTGTTAGCAGAAATAATCATAAAAAGACATTTTAAATACGTCCTTAATACACATACACACGCGTCCATCACACGTCTTTACTTTTTTGTACCTTTTTTTTCAACTTTTTACTATTTCTTAGGACTAGGACTTAACCATCTGGGGTCCATGAACTCCCCAAAGATATATAACTAGTAATTATCACATTTATTAATTAACTAATGATAATTTGGGCCTATTTTATTTGTTGCCTAAATGTCTCACTATCTTCTAGTGAATATCATGCTTTTTAAAGAATTACTTTGCAAAACTCAGAAAACAGCTCCTCCATAAACCGTAAGTATTTTTGTGAAACTCCCATAAAGACTACTAAACCACCGAGTCTTCTCCCCCACCCATTTATTAGGACCAATAGAATCTCGTGTAACTGCATGTTCAATATTTTCGCTAAATTCATCTATTTTTTTTTCTGCTTTTATCCTACCACTTCACTACCCCCCGACATAAACCTACGTATATTTCCTTATCTTTTGTTACAGGTTCTGCTGTGTATTATGATGTCCCCATTTCTCACCGCGTGTAGAACTACATGCTATGGTTTGTGCAAGTGGAACACAAGTGGGTTATTTCCTATTATAATTTCTGCTGTTGTAGGTCAGATCAATTGAACGAGAACATGATTTATGCATGACTTAAGATATCGACTGTGGATTGGTTTACTATCGCTACTGCTTTTATTCTCTCTCTCTTTATCTATCTCTCCTCTCGTGTGTACGTGTTCTACGCTGATCTTATCACCTCATTTTTATGACTACTCACGAATAGTTGGAAACCTATAGCATATAAATATGATAGGTAGGTAGTGGTTAGGATAATAATGCCACTTACTATGCATCATCTGGTTATCCCAAATCGTTATTTCATGCTACTTCAGCCCTTTTGATAAACAAAGTGGTTTTCTATAGAATTTTGAAAATAATTAACAATTATAATGCCAGCCTGGTTGGCCGAGTGGTTAGCGTATCCGCTCTCAAGCCAAAAGGCAGCGGGTTCGAGTCCCGCCGTGGGCATGGATGTTTGTGTCTGTGGAAATACTAGAGGTGGTGGTTGGCGGTAGATGGCGTTGGTGTAGTTGTGGTCAGTTGGCGGATTTAGTGGTGGAGACAGAGTTGTAGAGTAAGTGCCCTCCCTCGATGAGTCTTTGGAATCCCTGGAGGTGTTAGATAATAATAATAAATCTGCCTCATATATTGATTTCTCTGATATGTCACTCACATTATCTATGCTATGAATAATACAATACATAGTTTTTTTTTTTTTTAATTTTTCCTTCATTTCGCACAAGTAATGTTTGGTTACACGAATGTCTTCAATCGCTTCATTCAAGAAGGCGTTAAACAGGAAAACTGCACTGTTTCTTATTCACTTTTAATCAAGAGGCAGAAGATTGAATTAACTTCTTCGCTCGTATATCAGCCGATCCTTATTTAAATTCCTTGTACATTTTACAACAAAAACAACATCGCATCCAATTCCCATGTTGTTTCGCGTGGCAGTTCAACATAAAGGGAAAGGTTTAGTCCACACAATGTGCAACTCCAAGCAGCTGTTCGGAGACTTGCACCTCATCATGGGACCTCCTTCAGTTACGAGCCTTTTCATGTTTCAATTCCCTGCTTCGCTCCGAAACAGCAATAAACACTCATCTGTGTGCTGCGTGTTTTTCTCCCATGAAAGAGAGCGGGGGTTTCGATATTGGGTGGACTACGCAAAGTTGTGTAAGAATGCTTCAAGAAAAATATTACTCCTAATGTTCAAATCCTTCTCCGAGACGTCTGATTTTTGTTTCTTATCCATTCACTCTCTTCTCCCTTCTTTCTCTCTCTGCAAACGAACGGATACTTGAAAAATGACTGCCAGAAATACAAGCATACGAGATAAACTGAAAATTATAAATTTCGAAATACCCTTCAGTATCAATACTTTTATTTTTATAAATAAACATTACAACAGTTTAAAAAGCAGGTAGTGGGCACGCGTGATTAGCGAGTCTCTGTTTCCGAAAAAAAATTTACGCTTTCGCTATTTCATTAATATTATTTCCTTGGCTTTTAGCCAAGATCATTCTTCCCATTTGGACATTGCAGATAAGCTATTTATTTTACCGTAAATGGTACTTGTCCTCCATTGAGGAATTCCAAATCTTTGTCAGTCTGATTTTCGTAGTTTTAAGTGAACTTTTCTCGCACACTGCGACAAAGGTGGACTGACTTTACATCACTTTCCTTAGTATCCCATAATGCAAAGCACATCTCCTTGCGGACATGTATAATGCTATGCATTAAGGGAAGGGGCCACTACCCAGACTCGTTTCAACCTTTATTGAGGTCTCATCAGTGGGAGCCAGACAGTGCTGGTGATACTAGGGTGGAAATAATGGAGAAGTCATATTTACCTATACGAGTTGGCAAAGGATGTTACACCCTTTGTCCTGAAAGTACTTCAGGCGCAAAATTTGTTTGCTTACACTTGGATAAAGAATCAAACATCTCCGCAAGGAGATATGCTCTGCATTATGGGATATCTCCGCAAGGAGATGTGCGTTGCATTATGGGATACTAAGGAAAGTGATGAGAACTCATTCCACCTTTACCACGAGTTTCCCCAGTATTGATAGAACTTCAGGCGCAAACGTGTTTTGCTTACACTTGGATAAACGATAAAAGCGAATATATAATTAGAGAATGAACTTGATATGTATATTTACTCTATTGTTTCATGTCGGTAGTGTCTTTCCAAAGTACTGATTAGAAGTAAGTCCACTCATCGTCTCAGCTCTGTTTGTATCAATAGATTCTCGAGCGCTGAAATGTGAATATATTCTGCGTTTGTAAGGGATACTCCAGGGCCGTGTTTATGCATAGGTACACGAGGATCTAGCTGGAGACTCCGAAAAATCAGGGCAAGTTAAGGATCCCAAACAATGAGAAAAGTAAGTACGGCGCTTGGGATACTGGAAATGGAAATGTATGAAAGCAAGGGTGTGTTTAGACTTTATGGGCCTTAAAGTATGCAATCCACGCTCATCTTTAATTTGAAGATTAACAAAGAGTCCTTCTTTATTTGTATTGCGAAAGAATATTGGAAAACTGTAAGAGTATAATTTCCAGTTATGTCATCTCCATCCAATAGGTTGGCTATGTTAGATCTCCACCTAACATACAGTACGGAGATAAGATGATGGCAGTTAGTATCCTATGTCTGTAGATATGTGTTCACGGACGGTTTGACCATTTCGAGGGACGAAAAACCCAAATTTCCGGAAACAGGGATCCCTCGACGTCCGTATGAGACCTGGCTATTCACCGTCTGATTGCCTGAAGTTCAATTGCGTGACCTGTTTGCTTGCTTTTTGGAATGAAAATCCCGACACTTTCCGGAATACAAATCCCAACCCCTTCGTATGGGACTAACAGATCTTCACTAGAAAAGCCTTTATAAATGTAAGATATCGTCGAGTGACTGAGTTACAAAGGCTCCCTCCTTTGATAAAAATGACCACCTTATTTTCCCAATTAATTTATATAAAATTCTATTGTAAGTATAAATAACTAAATTATAAAATAATTTTTTAGGATAATTAAAGCTAATTTATTTGAAAACACATACTTTGGTTATACAGGAATCTTAAAAATGTATAATGAATTTACATAAGACTGGATTTAATTAATTTTCTTTATGGGATCAAAGGAGTGGAAAAATGGCGGCTCGCGTGTTAGTGTTTTGTGTCGTGTGTTATTGATGGTGAATTGTGTATTTGACTGATAAGTTTTCAGAGATTTATGCTTATATTCATTAGTAATATCAGTTATTTGCTTGCCGCAATAAACAGGCATTTTACATTTTATTTCCCATACAAGGTAAGTCAACTGACTTCGCAAAGGCGATACGCTAGGCCTACTGCCATTAGTGTCGTTGTTGTATTTTAACATCTTGTTGCTAGTTGACGCGCCTATGCTTGATATTGCTGGTAGTCCTTTGCGGCTGCGGGATATTTTACAAAAACGTCTGCTGGCAGGTCTTTAGACCTGCGGGATATTTTATTAACGCACATACGCAACTAAATCGATATGAGCGTGCCTGACCTGGACGTATTTGCTGATCTGCTCGAAAGAGAGCCAGCTCTTGAACTCATTGATAAACTACAAAAGAAGTTCAAGTTGACATGGCCTACTAGCATGATTGACCCCGACACTATTATTGAGTCACTCGATAAAAAGCTAGCACTCAGTTTTATTAAAAAGCTCCTCAAAAAGTTTGAACGGGATTGGCCCGGCTACTTAAATTTGTATTCCTCACCTGAAGTTGAAGTTGAGGAAAATGAAGACTCCCCACAAGTGGAGGAAAAACTCAATCTAGTTGTCTCTACCTCTAATCCTTCTGATCAAGAAGAAACTCACGCACGTAAGAAGAGAAAAATTCTTGCTGCTGAATCAACAAATGTTGTTGGTATGGAAGAGGATGTTCCCATTTCAGATCCCTCTGTTTCCCACAATGAAAAGGTGCCACCGATTATCCTAAGGGAAAAGCAGAGATGGACAACACTCAGAACCATCATGGCAAATTCACAAATTCATTACACGTCTGCTAAAAATGCAGACGAGGGAATACGAATTCAGCCCACCACGGTGGCTGACTATAGAAACCTTACAAAGGAACTGGATACTAGAGGAACCCAATATCACACATTTTCACTTGCCTCTGAAAAAAATCTGAAAGTAGTCTTACGAGGAGTCTCTGAGGATATTGACACAGATGAAATAGTTACTGACCTTAACCTACAGGAACTACCCCCCATAAAGGTCACTAGAATGTTTAGATCAAATAAGACACCTATGCCTTTAGTCTTAGTAGAAATTCATAACATCTACAAAGACATTTATAATTTAAAATCAATCTGTGGACTCAAAATCACCACAGAACCATTGAGAAAGAAATCATCTTCTGGGCAGTGCCACCGGTGCCAAAAATTTGGCCATGCCCAGAAGCTATGCAAAGCTCAGTTCAGATGCGTAAAATGTGGCGAGAATCACCCCACAAACACCTGCGCCAAGCCAAAAACCACCCCGGCTAAGTGCGCTAATTGTGGGGGTCCCCACCCTGCTAATTATAGAGGGTGTATGCATCATCCCAAAAACAGATGGAATGATCCCAGTCATCAATCTACCTCGTCATCTAATGCGAGAGTTCCTGAAGCTTAGGCTACTCAGTTCTCCAAGAGTGAGAACATGACAACTGGTGCTCGCCCATCATTAACTGAGCCCCTTAAGAAAACGAATCTTCAACATCAAGTAAGAACATATGCTGATGTGGCCCGCTCCAAACAGATAGTACAAACCCAGAACCGGAATACTCCACACTCAAATCTATCAGCTGTTATCACCTCTTCTCTTGCAAACATGCTCCAGGATTTCAGCAACTCAAATCCATCCTTAAGTGTCACAAAAAGATTCCTACAGCAAACCCAATCCATATTATCTGCACTCTCTGATGCATAGGAAAAAAATCGTCCCAAACTCTCTTAGGATTATCGGTTGGAATGCCAACGGTATAAAAAACAAACTATTAGAAATCCAGGAATTTAATAATAGATACAACCCAGATATACTGCTAATTAATGAAACTCACCTGAGGCCTGCTGACACCCTGAAAATCAGAGGGTATCAGATTTACAGAAACGACAGGCTTGGGTATAGAGGTGGAGGTACAGCCACTCTTATCAAAAGCTATATCAATCATCACTCAATAACCAACCCTACTACCACCAACCTCGAAATCACAGGAATCAATGTTCTCACAAACTCAATTGGGAACCTCAAAATTTTTTCTGCTTACAACCCTCCATTAAAGACATTATTGACCTCAGATCTGGATGCCATCCTTGGAGTAAAAGGACCGATCATCATCGCTGGAGACCTCAATGCAAAGCATCCTGCTTGGAACAGTAAATCCACTAACAAAAATGGTCGTATCCTTTCTAGCTACACAGGATTAAACCATGCTGTTGTGGCTGGACCTACCGAACCAACTCATCTCAGTACATCTGGCACTGCTGACATCTTGGATATAGCCATCCTGCAAGACATTAAACTACAGTACAGCCTTACATCACTAAACGAGCTGTCGTCGGATCACAACCCAATTCTACTGCAATTGGGAGAACAAGAATGCCTGTCTCCTCCTCATTCAGGCATATCGTGGGAGAGATTGTCTAAAGCACTTCGGGATCAAATAGGACCCGTCCCACACATATGCACACCAGAAGATGTGGATTCTGCAGTGACTAGCCTCACCCAACAGATTAAGTCCGCTATAATGGTTGCAACCTTCCAGAAACCTGTTCCCAAGCCTGATCGTTTGCCTGAGGACATTATGGACCTGATCAGAGAGAAGAACAGAGCTAGGAAGAGATTTCGTAACACTCGCGCTCCTCAGGATAAGACAGTGCTTAATAGATTGAATGGAGCAGTAAGAGATGCACTTAAAACGCATAGAAACGAAGTTTGGGATAAAAAGTTAGCCTCTATCTCACCTATTGATCACTCTATCTGGGGCCTACTGAGAAACATCAAAAACAAAAACAGATCCCTCCCCCCTATAATCTCAAACCAGGGCCTAATCCACACAGATGCAGATAAGGCAGAAGCCATACTTAAAAATCTTGAGGATCAGTGCAAACCATCTTATAACAACATTGATTTCAATCATCTGTATAAAATCCACAGACAGGTTAGACATGCACTAAACCTCCCGGATACCAGTGCTGATCATATTGCACCCGCATCACCTGTTGAATTATATGATATTATTAAAAAACTTAAGAACAATAAAGCTCCTGGACCAGACAGCATCTCAAACAGGGTGATCAAGCTGCTGCCTCGAAAAGCTATAGTGCATCTGACCAGTATAATAAATGCAATCTTAAGACTTCACTATTTTCCTTCCATCTGGAAACTGGCTGATGTGATTCCTATACATAAGCCAGGCAAAGACCCACACTTACCGCAGAATTATCGTCCAATCAGTCTCATCTCCAACCTGGGTAAGATTGCAGAGAAGGTCATCCTCTCACGACTCCAAACCTCAATAAATGACCTAAACATCCTCCCTAAAGAACAGTTTGGTTTTCGGCAACACCATAGTACTACCCAGCAAATCCATAGAATTGTGGAATATATCATCACCAGCTACAACTGGCGCCAGTACACAGGAGCTGTTTTCCTAGACCTATCTAAAGCATTTGATAAAATCTGGCATTTTGGACTCCTGCACAAACTTATCTCAGCCGGCATCTCACTAAAAATGGTTCATCTAATCCGTTCATATCTTCAGAATAGATCAATGCAAGTTAAAATTAACGGTTCTATATCGTCCCAGCGCCATATCTTTGCTGGAGTGCCACAGGGATCTCTACTGGCTCCATTGCTGTTTTCTGTATACATGTCAGACATCCCTCACAATCCGATGACTTCCATTTTAGCGCTGTATGCGGACGATACGGCAATACTAACCAGATCCCTCAGACCCCACTTCGTTACTAGAAAGCTTCAAGAAAACATTCTAAAGCTGGAGGGTTGGTTCTCTAGGTGGAGATTGGAAGTCAACCCCCTGAAAAGCTCAGCGGTTCTTTTCTCAAAAAGGCCAATGTCTCCTGCAGGAGATGTGTTACTATTCAATACTAAAATTCCCTGGCAGACAGAAACAAATTACCTGGGTGTAATTCTCGACAAAAAGCTATCTTTCAACCAACATATCAAGTCTGCATGTGCAAAAGCATCTAAAGCCATAGCTCAGATTTACCCGCTAATTAATAGAAATAGCAAGCTCAGCAACAGAATCAAATTGCAACTTTACCAGATGACGATTCGTCCCATAATCACCTATGCCTCTCCAGCCTGGAGCCACACCTCTAACGCTAACATTATCAAGATTCAGCGTGTGCAGAACAAGTGCTTGAGAATGATTCTGAACGCCCCGTGGTATGTTAGAAACAGCCAGCTCCATAGAGACACAAATATTCCATATATTCTCTCTTATCTACAATCCTTAGCTTCCAAGTTTTTTCTAAAGACGTCCATACACCCCAATGATTTGATTCAACAAGCTGCAGCATATGAGCCAACGGACATATTCAAATATAGAAGACCAAAAACTATATTAGCCTCCTATAACGATGCATAATCTCCATGCCCATTCAGGGCGAGCAAACTGCTCGTAAATTTTACCCTCACTGTAACCACGACAGATAGCGGGGAATATGAAAAGCATCTTGCTTCACCCTTAAAGACATAAATGTCAATTGTCAATTGTCAATTTTCTTTATGCATATATAATGTTTTTTGGAAAATCTTTGAGAAGGGTTTTCAGTGAGATTTGGAGCGATTCGAAGGTTCTTCTCATGATTAACGATGAAAAAGTGTTTTTTTTTTCTAGAAATATGGGTATTTTTCTTTCTTTTTTTAATCTTATTCTCCGTTCTACTTTCTCACTAGTCCAACTTCTTAACCAATATTAGACTTGTTTTCTCGCATTTAATAGATTTATATAACTGGTTAAATAATTTATCTTTGTCACGCGTTTCATGTTCTCATAGACGTTGAATTGCTGTCTTATACATTTTTCTGCAAGTATTTTCATCGTGCGCAGCTGCTGATCAGTATTCATTGCCAGTCCAGCTTCAGGCCTATTAAAACACCCCATTCTCTGTCATTCCACCTGCATCTCTGCAACAGGCTTTGTCGCACAGCTGTGGCTTGTAAGGACTACAATTTCCACCTGCTTAAGGAACAATTCTTTGTTTCTTCCTTAATACCTTGCGTCGTGCTAATATACAGTACCAATATACATAGATTTTAAGTCTTTCGCGTATGGGAATACGTTAGGCCAATGTATTAAATATAAATAGGCATGTAGATTATTGTATGCGCATAAACAGAGGAACATTTGACACTTTTAAGGAAGAAACACAATAATCATTAGATGCTAATTTTTAATTTTATTATCTGTTTCACTATCTTGTGTTTTCTAATGATTTTTATGGATTCAAACTCCTAAACGTGCAACTTGAATACGAACTTGTGAACACAGTTCGTATTCAGTGAGCTTTATATCCTCAGCGACGTCCTCTCAAGAAGGAATATCTTAGCTAAACATAAATCGCACACAAGGTCTCTAAACGGAGTATCTTTATGTGTGTTCACTGGATGGTTTGTCTGTTTTGTGGGAGAGAAATCCTGTCGCTGAGCTTTTTTTTTTTTTGAGATTCAGTTATAACGTGGAAATGAACGATGTTTAAAATATCATAATGTGAACTCAGATGTCTAAGAAAGAATAACATTAAGTTGTTTTAATGTACAGGGTGGCTATAAAATAACGTTCCTTCTTTGGAGGCATCTGTAGCTAAAACCAATAAACGGAATGAGACTAGATTTTATATTGAGACCCTTGAAGGCATGGGGAAATGATTTTCGCAAAAAAAGATTTAGTACCAAAAGTCGCCGATAGGGGAAATTTTGGCCTTGAAGGAGCCTAAAACAAGCGGATAATTATATTAATAAAAGGACAGCCGCGTCACTCATTCCAGCTGGATATGTGGCGCATTACAATGATAATAAGAATAATAGTAATAATTAAACTAAAACAACAACTTGCGAGAGACACAGAAAGTAATGTAGTGATTGAACTCACAGGAAACCCTAATTCTGATGTTTTATTCATAAGAATCAGGGTTTTAAATACACTATTTTCAATCTGCATTAGCAACGTCTATCACTGTCTCTTCTTGCACTGCTTTCCGTCCTCTGCCAGGTCTAACTCCTCCAATTTCTTCAAACTTCTTAATCATAGCTCTCAGTGCTACAGCTGACATAGGACCTGTACGCAGGTTATGAAGCCTTTAAATTCCCGAAGGACCGCTACGGCATTGCACTGTTTGAGGTAAAACAACTTAACGAGTAAAGCACGCTGAGGCAAGGTAGGATGCATATTGAGCACAATTCGTCAGTCATTCGAATAACTGCCTGAACGTTCCCAATCCCTTTTTAAGTGGAATTGGTGGCGCTGCTGTCGCGTACGTACATTAAAATTTGCATAATCCTTTTTACCTGCGTTTACTGCAAATTTTTGACTGCTTTGGGCTCCGCCAGCGCCAAAATTCCCCTATTGGTGGTTTTTGGTACTATTTTTTTTTTTTTTTCGTGGAATTCATCTCACCATGCTTTCGAAAGTTTCAATATAAAATGTGGTCTCATTCGGTGTATTAGTTTTAGCTACAGATACCTCCAAAGAGGGAAAGTTATTTTATGTCCACCCTGTGCAAAAGACTCGGTATTAAAAACAGCAAATTTTGGTTTTTTTTGTTTGTTTTCATTGAGAAAGAGCTATGATATTTCATGTCAAATATCCTCTAAATGCTCAATGAATAGACGATAAATGCAGCTGTAGGTTACGATAACGAAACAATAAGTTAGCGTGAAAAATAAAGACATTTATTCCTTCTACTAAGTAAAGTCGAAGATCTTCTAAGAGCGAGAAAACCAAAACCATCTTATCTCCACGTGTAATTGACTAATTCATTAGTTAGATAGCTAGCTAGCCAGAGAGATTCCTTTACTCCTAAGAACGAATGCAATGATTCATTAACTTGAAGTAGGGATGGCGAACAAATATTTCTTATGTCTGTGGACCGTAAGGCACCTTAAGTATGTCGTTAGTACGCTGCATTCCAACTCGGCAAATATCATGCCTTTCGCTGAGCCACTGTGGGTGTGGCTAAGACCTCAACTGTCCATTTGACATAGACGAGCTCGTGCTGTTCATAGTCTTCCGATTTGTAAAGAGCTATCTCGTATCCATTCCTCTACACAAATATTTGATGGAGTGATTTGTTTATATGGGCAGGTACCAGTGCAATACGAATATATAAAGACGTTTCTATCCCGGTAAGTATTAACCTATGAAAGGAAAATGGAAGAAATAAATGTAATATGGGATAGAAAGTTTTTTCTATTTAAATATATTTAATGTTAGGGAAAAAATAAATGAATACTTCCCATTTAACCAATGCCATATAAGCAAACTATGTATAATCTCTCTGCTGTTGTTAAGAATTTTAATTCGTGTATTAATTCACGTGAGCAACAATGTAGACTGCTAACACAGTGACATCATCATTAGCTCTGGAATTTCCCACTTCTTCAAAATGTGATGGAGTTTAACAATTATATTATTATTGATAATAATAATATAATTGTGTACACACGTATCTACAGACATAGGACATACCGTGAGGCCTAAGGCTTAACCACCTTATCCTCGAGTTGCGGCTAATAGTTGGGAAAAAACCCTCTACACCGTAAAAGGTAGAAGAGGAAGGATTAAGTAAGTAATAAAAGCGAAGAAACAGACTATAGAAGGAGATTAAGTAAGCTAAAACGGAAGTTAACAAAATAGTTAAAAGGTTATGGAGAACATAGGAGATTAATGACAAGAAGAAAAAAATTTAAATAAAAACGCATCAAAGAATAGTCAAAATTGTGAAGAAAAGGTGACAAGAGATGAAGATAGAACAAAAAATAAAAAGAGATAATAGGGTGAAAGAAAGAATTGGAAGAAAAATGGATAAAAGTTTAAAATGAAAACAGGCGACAAGAATACACAGAAGAGAAAGAGCATCCTCAAGAAAACAATGATGCGTTAAAAAGAAAAGCAGCATCCCCACAGAATGAACAGAGGAAGTGTTGCAAAGATGAGATGCGGCCTGCAAGCAAGAAGTGCTCTGTACCTAATAAGATAAGCTGTTCACGTAAGAACTACTGTTAAGGAGTAAAGAAAATACACACTAAACTATTTTGCGCGCAAAACTTGACAACGTGTAAAAGCCACTTCCCGACATCCCCCGCCATCCTTTCCTCCCCATCATTACCCTAATGTCACAGCACAGCAAATATGCAGATGTTGCCGCATAAAACGCTGCGGGCAATAAAGACTAAACACCAACGCTAAAGATGCAGATTCTGAAACTCATTACACGCACACATCGAGCTGCGTGCTAATGGCCTCCAGTCGGACATACAGACAAAACAGATTTCCTTTGGCTGATTACGTCATCAATACACATACACGCGTTGCTTGCCGGGTGAGAAGTTTCTTTTTTCCCATTTACATTCACTGGCTGGAAAGTCGGATTGTGGTTAAAAGTGCGCGCACACACACACAAGCAAGGCAATCTTCCCCCTCACGAGGTAATTGGCTATTTGCTTGTGATCGTTACTTTGTGACGACTAGCCGAACTGACGGCAAAGGGGCGTTCGAATTTCAGACCACAGCATAGACGCTTCTGAAATAAATTAGTTGTTTGATGTAAAACAGCAGCATTGGACACGCTTGGAGTCGCTCGGAAAACAGTTGATTGTCGCAGTGGGCTTTACCACCATATTAGAAACACCTTTGGCGAATCCGATCTGTTTGTATTTCTGAATCTGTTTAATTTCAGCATGTCCTGAATTAAATATTTGTAACGGATAATCGCCAATGGATATTTGCCACTTCAAGAGATTTTTTGCTTAATCGCCAACGAGATTCACAAAAATATCTTTCGAATTGGAGAGAAGACAATTTTACTGCTAATAAAACTAAAGCGTGTCATTTATGGCAAAAAAAAAAAAAAATTAAACTTTTTTACTTCAATGTCACGTGATGTTCAGAACTTCCGATGACAGAAAGTGGAACATTTTGAGCTTAAATAATTGTGAATAATTTTTAAATACGTCTGTGTGATGAATAAAATCAGTCGACTTAAACCCCTGCCGGCCTAGGTGGATAAATAGTGAGACCGATTTGCACTTCTCATCCATGTTATTCAACGAGAGTTACAGAATCGTATCCAGATTTAGCTGGACGTCTATAGGCATCTTACTAGGTAAAGGCAACCTCTCCCATTCTTTCGAACACAAAAAAAGGTGCAAGACCTATCAGTGCCCGTGTGGAGAGTAAGAAAGGAGAATCTGTTCACATTTTTTCAACAACTGAAGGTTTTATTCATTGAGGAAAGCACAGTCAAGGAGACTGATCCAAAGAGCAGGAGCACATAGGAAGAAGATCAAAGAGAAGGCAGAGATTTTGGTTCGGCAAGTTTCAAGCTGCATTGTAAAATGAGTGTTGGTTAGCTGCTTCTTAACATTTTGGAGAAAAGTTGAAGAACGACAGTGGCCAATCCGGCAGAGAATTGTTCGTGATAGTTGTAGAACAGGCATAAGAAAGAAATTGAACGTCTGTGGGAGAAACATTGACGTGATCGGTTAAGGAGGGGGATCATTAATTCCTGAGGATTGATTCGTCATTTCTCACGATCATCCGCATCTTTGGGTCAGTGCGCGCGCGTGTGTGTGTGTATGAAAACCAATCACAGAAACCCATTCCCTATTGCACGAATAGAAACTGCAGTCTGTTAGTTGGCAGGAAACCCTCAACCATTTTCCTAACTCAACTATCATTGCTTATCATGCACATACTCATCTATGATGCACGCGCTTTCTGTACACATATTCTATAATCCTTCAGAAGCAACATCGACAAAGTTTCTTCTTATGGAACTGTCGATGTTGGTTCTAAATCCGAGCCATTCAGCTACTTATGTAAACAGAATTTATATGAAATCACAATCCCAGTGATTAGTCGTACGAGGCATCTCTATTGTTATATATCGGTTGCCATAGCAAATTGAAGATCATCGGTAAACTTTTGTGTATTCTTAATATAATGATGGCTTCACGCAGGCCAGCGAGGGAGACATCATGGCCCGACGATGTTCCATGTTTTCGTTTTTCTTAGTCCTATCATTACCAGTCGGTCTTCCATCGCTCGCTAGGGAAGAGAAAAATCTTTCATCATAACCTCAAATCTATCTAATCGTTCCTAGCCTATCGGTGTTTCCTGCAAAGAACAATAAGTCCAGTAGTTATTTTACGACGGCTCAGTGATATGTTTATGAGTACTGAAAAAGATACTGTGTTTGACATCGTATTGTTTTATCAAGTGATTGATAGTTTGCTTCGGTTATTATATTGCACTCCCTGTCCAAAAAGAAACCGAACTTTTCGAAAATAGAAGAAACTAGTGGAGCCACCTGTTGTGTCTTTTTTGATGTCGAAAGCGGCAACCTTCATTAGTGTTGTGTCAATCAACTGTTTATGACATTTGTTTCATTAGAGGCCGAGTTATAGTGCCAAGAGTGACAGTTTGTTTTGACGAACGGTCAGTCGTCACGACATTCATGCAGTACGCAACGAATTTTCGCTATCAGTCGCTTCAAAACTTCGAGATAAAACTCACCATTGACCGTTTCGCCAAGAGGAACGAATTCTTTGTGGGTAATGCCCTTGGAATCGTAGAAACAAATCAGCATTGGCTTTACTTTTGACTTCTCCAAGCGACTTTTTTTCGGATGCCCCTCTTCTGGCGATCTCCACTCAGCACTCTGGCGCTTTGTTTCGGACTCTTACTCAAAACACCACGTTTCGTCACCAATAACGATCGTTTCAAGGGAGTTTGAGTCCTTACGAGCGGTTTTAATGCGGTCCTTGCAGTGTTCAATTCGATACATTTTTTGGTCGTCGGTCAACTTGTGGGGAACAAATCGCGAATTCAATTTACGAAGGCCCAAACGCTCGATACAAATGTTGTGCTCAGTTGATTTTGGAATCCCCAATTCATCTTCAATCAATCTCACGGACGATTTCGGGTTTTCTTTGATGAAATCACGCACTTTTTGGATGTTAACTTCGCTCAGTCCAGTTTCTGGAAGGCCCTCGGATTTTCGTCGTCCAGCGTCTCACGACCACTTTGAAATCGCTTAAACCACTCGTAAACATGAGTACGTGATAAGTATTCATCACCGTATGCTATTTGAAGCATTTGATGCGTTTCGGTAAAACTTTTACCAAGTTTACCACAAAAGTCAATCGCAGCTCTCTGTTTGAAACTCATTTTCCGATGGTTCGTCAAAACACACTGTCCTTCTTGACATTATAACTCGGCTTCTAATGAAACAAATGCCATAAACAGTTGACACAACACTAATGAAGGTTGCCGCTTTCCACAACAAAAAGATACAACAGATGGCGCCACTAGTTTCTTTCATTTTCGAAAAGTTGGGTTTCTTTTTGGACAGAGGTGTGTTTTAAGGATAGTACTGGCAATTATCTCGGAGCACCAAGCATTATGTTAAATCGTAATACTTGGAGATAGATAGAAAAGAAGGCGACGTAAGTTGTATAAGGTTTCCTGGTGTTGGCATGCTGGAAAAAAATGGAGAGAAAATATCTATTTTTTTTTTCTTATCAATGGCGTAATTTCTTACCTGGACTTGATTCGAAAATAATTGCCACTCATAATCTTAAGATATGACATTATCTAAAGATTATGATACAGTATACTAGGACATTATCATTATAAGTTAATTCTAAGGAGAAAAGAAAAAATGGCTTGCTTAACCTCTCCATGTCTTCATTTGTTACGATACTAAGCTAGTAGTCTACGTTTTTGGCTTTAACATTATCCCAACAGCGCGCATGTGCATAGTTTTCTTCACATGCATCCCCTTGAGTTTTTGTATTGGATAGATTCGCTTCTTGACATATTTAAATACTCTTTAGTTTTCGACATTTTTTAAAACGAAACAAAAACCTACTTTCCATGCCATAGATCGACTAAGAAAAGCCTGGACAAGATTCGTTTGGTCGACGACTAAAACCATACTCAAAAGTGGTATTTCTTCACCCAGCGTGACATACGGCAGCAAAACACCATTTCCACAAGCTACACAAGCAAAAAGAGAGGAAATAATTTCAACTTCATTTACAAAGTCCCCTAAATTTTGATTTGCGTAATACTAATTGATTATTAAAATCTCCTGAATAGCAAACGTTTGTGGTTAACAAACTGACACATTTCTTTCCAGTTAACGTGTATATAAAACACTAGTTAAAGGGAAACGCACTTTTTAAAATAAATAGAGCAACCGTTTCCAACAATTTAGAGCCTCCTTAGGTCAGTCGGTATAGTTGAAGCCCTTTGGTCGGAAAGACCTAGGTTCGATCCTTGTCCAAGACGTAAGGAACCTTTATGTGGAGACTCTGCACAAGTCAGTTGTGGTTTTCCACAGTCGCATAATCATAGCGGACCCTCCTAAGAAGGATAAAAGCGCTATAAAGAGGAAGATAAAGTTATCTCAAACTATTTATGGTACTTTTCCGAAAGAAACACTTTACTTCCGTTTGAGATACTTATTTTAATGATAAGTGTTTACATTGAAGTGTTTTTACCTTTTCTTTAGAATGCTTATTAATTCTGGAAAGATTCTAAATTCTTTAAGTTTCTAGGAAAAAAGTGCAGAAGATGCATTTAAGGAATTTAACTCACGAGATTGTTTAACTACTTTTTTATTTTGAAAGCATAAATAGCGAAGGGAGGGAGAATTCAATTTCCATTTTTTTTTTACACGTAAATTTTGTAAAATATGTGAAATGTCTTCTGAGTGGTTTGAAATGTTTATGGTATTATAGTTCACCCACCGATTAGAGGTCCCTCAACACTTCTGCGCATCTCAGAAAAAGGAGAATCCACTCCGATAATAGGGTAATCAATCTGTCTTCTGGGATGAGTTTGTTTATTATTACAGGTCGGAAAATTTAGCTTTTCTATTACGAACATTGCTGTTTTTAAAGTGTAACTATTTTGCTCGTATAACAGTTGGAAAAATGTATGTAGAGTATTAACAAAATTAAAAAAGGTATAGCATAAAACAAAAATTTAACTAAGTTTATTTTTAAGAACGTTTTCTATAAAATAAAAATAATTATACAGAAAAACAGAAATTTTTTTCAAATGAACTTAGATATTCTAAACTTACAGTTGAGAGAACTGAGACACTTTAATGTCCTAAACCGATTAATTATTTATGACTTGTTGCGACTCTTTTAACAAACCCATGCAAAAAAAAATGTTGGAAAAAATACCATTGTCAAATCCTTTTAATCTTCAGAGTCATCTGAATCGGTGTCCAAATCGCCATCACTTTCACTTAAACTGATCACCAAAGGTTCGCATAATTCTTCGATAATTCCGTCTCTGTCCCAATACATATTTTCCAATGAGGTGGCATGAGAGCAATATTTTCCCCAGTTTTGAACTGTTATACTTTCAATCGCCTTTTCTGAAAGCTTAAAAAGTTTCGACATGTCAATATCCACAGTTACGTTGCGATGGCGAATGAAACTTTTCACTTCTGCCCAAACATACTCAATAGCATTAATATAGCAATAGCATTAAAACAAAAAATCCGGTTTCATGAAGTATTTTCCTTAAAGTTTCTCTTTTCCAAGGAAAATTAATTTTTTCTTTAAGCACGGGAATCAATTTCGGAACAGTTGGCACTTTTTTCTCGACCACGTAAAATTCGTGAATAGTTCTTCTTGTAACGTCTACATCAAAATCATTCAACGCTACGGTTTCGATGGTTTTCTTTCTCTGGTTTTCTTAGGACATTTAAATTTCGGCTTACCTTCACCTTTTGATTCCCTACGAATTCTTTTAACAGTCGACCCCGATACGCCCGCAATTGCACGTTTTATGACTTGAGAAAGGGGAACAAGGCGTTGGCCTTCTGACGGTTCTTTTTCGCAGAATGTCAGCACGTTATTCAATATTCTTTTGCAAGAGCTACTAAAACGTGTAACAACAGAACTTGTTGACTGTACTGGATCCATCATACAAATTAATAATAAAAAAATAATGCAAAAAAGCGACAACAAAAATCAAGCTACTAGTACAGCGACAGACAAGAAAGCACGTGATTTCGCATGTTGGCGACCAATTCGTACATCCTTCATTTCTTTCTTCCCTTCAGCATGAATCGACTATTCTTGGCACCAAGCCAAGCGAAGTTCTACAAAGTGTGGGCGTACTATAGCCGCCTTAACATGTAAATTGTCATATTTGTGAAATGTGGATGTTCTCAAGTGACTTGGTGTTTTCTTGAGAAAAAGAACCATATAAACTTCGTCTGAGAACAAGTAACTCAGCCTTACGTCAAAACGCGTATAACGGAATCTTGGATTCACTAAGAAGGTCCACATTCGGGTGTTTCCACATCAAATGATCTCTCTCTATTTCTTCCCCCCCCGTGAGTCGAATTGTAATGTGGGGGGTGAAAGTGTCTTTTAAGTGAGAGATGATTTTCACCACTCGGTGTGAGACCACCTCCACGTTTATTGGAGGTGTGAAGTAACTTAAAAAGATGACTTGAAAAGATGAGCAGGGTTTCCTGGATATTGTTTTGACCACTTTCAGTACTTATGTAGAATAATTGCTAACCCTCTAATTGGAATTAACACGATCAAAGCTCTTTTTTATGTTAATTTGCAGAAAGATAAACGCCGTTAGACCATCATAGTAAAAAAAGTGTATGTTAATCGGCCAGAAATATATAACTGGATGGAAAAGTTCAACCTGTTTTTCGCCAAAAATGCAAAATGCTGTCACACGGTGTTCTTCTTTTTTTTTTTTTTTTCATCGGCCAATACCCGATCGTTTACCCAAAGCAACCATTGAGACAATTCAAGAATTTAAATTTGAAATTCGTCCTTACACATTCTACGGCTCCGACCTCATCCCAATTGATTTTCGATTTTTCACTTTTTTTTTATATAAAAAAGGACTGAGTCAAGTCACAGAAGTAGTGCATACTTAACTGCACGAATAAAGAATTGTATTCTTCTCGTAAGACATTAAAAAAAGATTGTGGATCGATTTAACAAGTACGTTTTCAAAGCAAGGAATAATTTCCAAAAAATCGTACGTTTGATCTGCCTAGATTTTATAAAAATGTCTTTTAATTTTGGTAGATCCTTTTAATATTACAAATTTTCATTCTAATTTGTATATGATGTATAAATTCAAAAATAAATGCCAAAAAAAAATCTGATTTTTTTAATATATTTCCATATACGGTATTTGGTGATTTACAAAACATACTTTGCTGTTAGCATAACATTTTTTTTACTACCGGAAATTTGATTTATTCTGTAAAGCACTTCCGCTAACAAACACTTATTTGAATTTGTTAACTGTTCGTTTATTTTAATTTCGTTTTGCTTTTTTTGTCTTAATTTCCGGAATTTTTGCTGATTACTTCATCTCTTCAAATGACGCAAGTATTTTAATCAATTTACATCCCTTGTTCTTGCGAGCTTGTTTGTAATCTAATCACTTGGATCTTTTTTATTTGCCATATCCTCTCATCCGTTAGAGGATTCGCATTTCTTTTCACCCTTGAACTTCTTTTTTTCCTTCTTCAGTAGCCCTCTTTATAACACTGCATGTCTCAACTACTGCGTTGAATATTTATCCTTATAAATTCTTCTTTCAACATTTCGTTCTTTGGTTGGGTAATAATCTGAGTTTATCTCGTTAATAATTTAATATATTTCAATTTCTTCTGTCTGACTATTCTCATGTCTTCTAAAGCCAATAATAGAACACAAATCATTTGGACTCGTCATTGTTACTAGTTGCTATAGAAACCTTGGTATGTTTCATCGTTTAACGTTTGCAATACCACGTGATCTCGCGACTCATTTTCAAGGGTGTGAACAACATTCGTAACAAGTTTAGGCAAAGATGAGCTACAGGAGGTCTGAGAGAAGTCGCAGATATTGCCTTCCACAAAACAGACAAAAATATGGAAGCACGTCACACAATTAATAGACAGAATTCACTAGTTTCGTAGCCTGAGCGTTGACAAGATCCTGTCTCGTCCCTGTATGTAAGAAAGCGTACATGCCAAGATGGAAGAATAATTCCAATTCTCGTCCGTCCGCCTTACACGGGTTGAGTCCTCCAAATTAGGAGTTTAAGGATAAGTATTTTATTTAGAAAAAACTTGGATTTGAACTCGGGTCTTTCCAAATGTTGTTACTACACTATCCAGTAGTGGACATTAATACGGGATGAGTCCACCCTTTGCTTCTATGACAGCTCTAACTCTGCGGGGGAGACTTTCAACCAGGTGTCGGAACATCTCTAGAGGAATGGCAGCTCATTCTTCCTGAAGAACTGTAACCAGAGCAGTTTGTGATGTGGGTCGTTGGGGTCTGGAGCTAAGTTGGCTTCTAATTCATCCCAAAGGTTCTATAGGATTCAGGTCAGTACTCTGGACCGGCCAGTCCATTTCTGGAACGTTGTCCACAAACCATTCTCTCACAGACCTTGCTTTACGAGGTAGCATTGTCATGCTGATACAGACAATAGTCATCACCGAATTGATCTTCTATCGTAGACAGTACGTAAAGGGAAAAACTGTCCTTGTATCCTTCCGAATTTAGAGTCCATTCTATGAAAAACACCCCCACACTGTAACGCCACCTCCTCCAAATTTCACTATTGGCACTTCACACACTTGCAGGAATCGTTCTTTAGGCATTTGCCACACCCAGACCCTCCCATCGGACTACCATATGGTAAAGCGTGATTCATCACTCCAAATCGTACGTTTCCATGCATTTATACCGGTAAGTGAGGTCTTAGTGACATCTAGACTCCTGTTTACGAATTATAGAGGGGGTGTCCGGATAATTTTGATCAGATAGTGTATACGAGTATACGGTTATTGTATGGACAAATCCTTCTAATGAGGATACTGTGAAATCTGTTCATACATCTTTACCAATTACATTAAAAATCACTTTGTAACGATAATGAAAGAATATAGATCAAACCGTTTTTAACTTCAAAATATAAGTTTAAGATTTAGCTAAATTGTTTCCATTTTTTAGTTCAGTTTGAATCCTACCAAGTTTCAGTGCTAAAAGACCCCTCTTTACACATTCCATGAACACATTTAAAAACGAGCATTTAGGTTAACGTTTCACCTGCCAGTTTAGACGGAGAAAATCTCTCTAAATCTGATGGATGTTCATTGCTTTGAACCATTTTATGCTATTGTTCCTGGAAACGTTTCTTGGGTTTCAACAGAACGCAAACACAAATCCTCAGAGCACAAATATACTTGTTTCAGAAATGCTGCTGGATGAAATTCTACCAGAAGACATGATTTACACTTTCCCTGTTTCCCAAGAGATGAACAACACTTATCATTGGATATAGTCTTCGCTTACATTTTATTTCGCAATAATATTTCTACAAATTTAACACAGAAATCTAAGAGATGTTTATAGTCTACATTTTATAGGATAGTTTTACGATAGAATAGGGGAAATTCTGTAGGCCTACACACTTTATTTTATTCCAAGCGAACGAAACTCTTTTTTAACAGATGCTATAAGCCCTTGTTTTTCTATTGAGTAGTTGCACCTTTATAAGCATAAATATACTTTATTTTAAATTTGTTCGAGGCACATTTTGAATCAGATGAGTTATTGATGAGTTATTTATTAAAAGATTAGCTTCTCTGTTCATTAAAATTTACATCTACTTGAACACAGCTGAATGGAATGAGAGAAAACTCGTTTTTTGGAAGACATTGAGTTCAACGCGATGCTTTTTTGTATTCAATTGTTTTTACATGCTCCAGCGTTTCGTTCTAAATGCGCTTGTTCAATTAATTAAAATGTCTTTACCTGATGAAGGAACGATACATGAACTCCACCCTTTCTTTGATGGTGGAGCTTCTTGACAATGTTTTCCCATCCTTGACAGTCTCATAAAAATTCCACCTATTGATCTAGAATTTTGACTTGATCAGCTGTGAACATGATCCTATCGAAAAGTGTTTTTTTTTTAAGTTTCTTTTTCTGCTTATAATTTTCTGAGGGTATTTCAAAGCATTCAGAATTTGAATTAGTCAACATTCATATATCGTCTGACCTACGGAATTGTTGGCGTATACAAGTTATTTCATTTATTCGTAGGGAGTTTTCTCCCCAACCCCTATTGGGACAAGTTGAGCCCACTCATTGGGGGCTTAAGCATTCATGACTGGAGATGTGTGTGTGTTCACGGGGCCTGTTCTAAGGGTGTATGAGACCCGCTAACTCACCTTTAGTCGAAAGAGCCCAGATAAAGGTTCCTCAAGTCATGGAAGAGAATCGAACCTAGGTCTTTCCTACCAAAATGCTTCGTCTATACAGACTGAGGTACGGAGACTCTGCTGTAAGCTCAGTGACATATTTATCCAAATCTTTAATAAAAAGAAACGTGCAGATGCCTGAGAAGAGTTTCTGTATTTTAAGTAGTGTAGTACTACAACTCCGACCTTGAAAGTTAGCTTCTCATAAGCGCTCTGGTTTTAGAACTTTAAGTTTCAAATATTTGACTCTGAAATATTTTTTTTAAATATCTTTATTCATTTAATAATCCTGTTAGTTTCATTTTATCACTTGAGAACATTAATTTGTAAAACACAATACTCTAACTTCGCAGTGTCCTTGTATAGCATGATGCAATACAGTGCTTCTCATCTGTCAAGCTTAAATATCACATGATAATTGTATTGCGCCTCAATGAATGTATAAGTTGAAGTCTACAGTATGCTTCGGATTAACATAAGCCTCGGTTATTTCCTGTTCACATTGTAGTTAGTTATGAATATTGTTGTTCAAATGTATAGATTGCTACTCATGGCGATGTTTTGGTTGGTAAAGGGCTGATGAACTACGTTTATCGGAAATACACAATACCCCTGCTTTATGAGGACTATCTTACGTAAATCTATAGGACAAAAGATCACTTGTTGCGATAGAACACGAAAGCAACTTCCAGTTTCATTGTACGGAAATTGATCGAGATGCAGAATATATTACACGTGATAATCACCATGACAACCAATGGAATAGGCCTATGAAATCATTTTAAGTGGCAATTCGCCCGTGAAATGAGTAGAATTCTTTATGGAAAAACTTCAGCTTATGATTGCTAATAAAAAATAAGCGTACTGACTGACATCTGGTGGATTATTTTGGAGGCTATCTATCCAATCGTCAAAGAATCCGCAGGGCAGTTACACCTTTCTACTTTGTTAGAAACTGGATTCGAATCCTGTCTGTAACGCATAGAACTAATTATAGATCTATTTGTGTTAGGTGCTTCACCCGTAAATCGATCCAAAGTAGCCAATGTATTATGTCTGTTAACTGCCAGTGTTCAGGTCTACCTGTATTGCGAACATGAGACTCAGTAATTTATTTTCAGTTGTCATTATAAATATTCCCCACATATTCATAAATATTCAGTACAATACTCGATAACTTCTCTTTACTTGTAAGCTTTGATATACAGGGTGGTTCAAACGTTGGTTCATAGGAAAGCATGACCGGAAACGCCACCCGGAAGTGATAGGTGGCGCTGTTAGCCAGTGCTCCAGGTGAGCAATTGGGGTTTCCTCATTCAAGCTTTCGACGTATAAAAGTCCATGTCTGTTAAACATTCAAGTTTGCCCACTTGATCTACGCTCACACAAGAAAGTTTTTAAGCTGGTAGCATATCAGTATCTGGAGTTAGCTAGGAAATACATAGTCCAGAAACCTGAGTTTAAAGATCAAACATTCAACTTTTTTTTTTTTCAATTCGTTTCAGGCCTCGAAAAGTAGGATAGTTGTTTTACACTATTGATGACCCACATTGCCACCTCAGTGTTCTTTCAAATACTCATGGCCCTTAATGGTATTCCACAAAGTAAAATAGTTTATAGTTTATAGAAGGTCAACTATTAAGTTGACTTTCTATATTTATATATAATTGTCTTCGATCGTTTTTATTTATTTATTTATTATTAGTCAACTCCATTTAAAATAGCTTCTCTTTAAATGGAAAGTCCAAGTATAGATTGCCTATAAGTTTTACATTTTTAAGTATTTTGCTTAGCCCGAGCTTTTTTTTTTTTTTTTATTTCATGAGTGCACAAGTGATATTTATGAAGGGTAGTTAGTCTAAGTAGAAGTAGTTTTCTTTGAAAAACCTGCCGGACTATTATACTTTATGTGCTAATACATTTCATATTGTTGCTTTTATGCAATTCAACTAATCATCTAGCCAATTTGAAGAGATCGAGTTAGTTTTAAATAGTGCTGACAAGCCTACAACGCTTTATGATAAGTGGAGATAAAAAGCGAATAGGTTCTTGGGACATCGTGTTTTCCATGGAATGGAATACTAAGTCCATCCTGTACCATTCAGTTTGTTGTTAGCGTATGAGAGTATCCAGGATAAGTCGGAAGTTACTTCTACCTAGAAGGGGAGCAAGTGTGGACCAACATCATTCCTTAAGTATTCTATATCTCTAGATATGTGTAGTCACCAGATGGTTTGCCTGTTATGAGGGTTGGCCGAGGCTCTGGGGGACAATTCTCCACTGTATGAGACTAGGAATTTTTGAAAAAAAATATTATGCGGTAATTTGAATAACCTAAAAAAACGAAGCGAATCTGAGCGACAAAAAAAAAAAAAATAAGTGGGCAATTTTGAAACTTGTGCAATTTACAGCAATGTAGCAGTTGTTTCGCATTTATGCTTTAAGGGTAAAATCTATGCTGTGGAAAACTGATATCGCTCCGTGTTGAAGGCGATGTCCTTGCGCGAGCTAAGATGGAAAGTGCTAACGAATACGATAAAGCTTAGGAGCCTTAACAATCATATAAAGGGATTGTATCACGTTGTACAGAGACACAATAGCATGCATGGTGATATTCGCTATACATGCACTCACTGTCTACTGTTCTCTTCATTTCTCATCAAAAATAATAGAATTTAAAAAAAAAACGAGAGACGTTATATTTGAAGAATATGTAGGCTCGCTATGTAGAAGCTACTATTAAATATCCCGATCTCCTCATCAATATTTCGACATAATAAACTCACGCACTCCTAACATGTGAAGTATCTGTAAACCTACAATTGTATGATGTGATTAATAAAATCTCAAAATATCTTCGAGGGATCATGATTTAGACATTATTTAGATATCCATCAGTCAATAAACAGCTAAGGTTATTGCGGACATAAATTATGAGTTTTATTCCATCTGCCATTCTGCATCTCAGATTCATCCAAAGCAGTGGAATTGCTTTGAAGTCGCTCAGAGAATTAATTCCTTATAATTTATTCATCGTTCTCTATTTCTTCCTATAATGATTGCACTATTTCCCCCCCCCCTTAATTTTTTTTCTTGCCGATTTTCCAGAGATTATTTTGATTTCCACATTATTGAAATTCCTTCAGTTGAGCTATCGTTTGGCTTTCCACTTCAAGATGAGTTGCCTCATCTAACAGCATCCATTGTTATCATTTTCTTGATAACTTTCCGCCCTAATGCACTTTATGGTAATTTCCACCTAGTCCGAGTGACGGTAAAGGGGGGGATGTCAAAGCAGCTCGTTCTATAAGACTTCCCGCGTCATCCTGTCACTCGGGATGTAAGGATGATAAAGTTGTGGTCCGTTAAGCGTGTGACGATATCCAGCCTCCAGATAAGCCCTGACATTTCTGTGTGTGTGCCTGCGGACGTTCGTTTTACTCTAACTTCACGAAAACTTCCTACCATTCAAATACATAGGAGAGAAGTTTTTTTTTTTTTTTTTACTTGACCAGTACAGAAAACCCTCATCAATATCCGGATAGTTGCACTCAGAAATAAGGAAGATGCGAAGCGTGGACGCAATCAACTACAGTTTTTCAGGTTAACATCCTTTATCTTGTCTGAAGCGGCTTCTCGGTGACTACAGTGTTTACACAGCTGGGGCACTGATAGCTATTGACTGAGCTTTAAAAAAAAAATTCGATTTTTCACAGTTAAGATTGAGAATTTTATTACCTTTTTTTTTGTGATCTCTTGAATTAAAGGTAACACTCATGTTCCTTCCTGACTGATCACGAGATGAGTGGGTGTAATTCCCGGTGAAGTAATTATAATTACTTCACCGGGAATATGTGACCCAGCGTTGTAAAACTTAATGTACTGTAAGTAATAAAGTCCTTTCATAAAAATTATAATTTATAACTGCTTTGAAATAAGTTTAAAATCTTAATTTTAAATTATGAAAAGGTTTTAGATCCAGAATTTCGTTTTAAGCTATGATCAGTGGAAAGGTGAAATGCAATTTTATAAACCGTCAAATTATTCAAAACTATTGATTTATGTTAATGCCCCGTATATGAAGGAAAAACTAAAGTAACTAATGTCCATAAATGGATAGAAAACATGCTTTGCAATGGTTACTACTTTACAGATTTTTTTTTTTTTTTTTTGGCTAGATAGGTGAAGCAAGAATGCTTTTCATGTTCCCCGTTATCTGTAGAGGATAATATAAGGATCGGGTGTTATTGAGCTCTGATCATGGCAGGAGGGTAACAGAAATAGCAGAATCTCAGTTAGAACTTCATTGGCTACAGCATTGCCATCTATTGCCCTTTCCTGGGTACCCATTTTAGTCGCCTTGTACGACATGCATGGGCTGCAGTGGAGCTGGTATGAAAGTAAAGCCCTCTCTCTAAAAATTAAGACGATCCCTAGACCACTCCATAGTGGCCGAAAGATTGTCCAACCCAGCGTTGGTTCCACTCAGTGACGGGTCCCCCACCACCCAGCAGAACCGCTCGTATTTCAGGGAAAAGCATGCAACCACAGGGCCCCTCATGGGCCACGCAGCAGAACACCCTTCCCAGAGACTCAAAATGCTCTATCAGGGCAAACCCCTTCCTCACCGGGAGCAAAAGAAGAAACCTAAGAGAGCGAAAGTCTGCGTCCCGTTTTAGTCGCCTCTTTTTGATGTCTGCAGCTTCTGTAAGATATCCTTTGTGTTTATTTTCAATATTGTCACTAAACGTCCCTGTTAGTTCTCTGATCTTTTTGAAAAGATCTCTTGTTTTTCCTTTCTTGTTTTGGTCTTCTATTTGTTGGCATTCCTGGTTAAAGTATTTTCCCTTGTCTCTTCTGGCTTGTCGTTGAAACTCTGCATCCAAATGCCGTACTTCCTGAAAATTTCTCCCTTTCCTGAGCAGTTTTGATCGCATCTTCTGACAGCCATTTAAACTTCGTCTTCTTACAAACTGTTGGAATATTGTTGTTTGCTTCTGTTTTAATTATATCTTTAATCTCTTCCCATTGTTCATCTGATTCTCTTGAACACAAATTGAGTGTGTTGAATCTGTTCTTTATACCAATAATATTGTATTCAGCTGGTATGTTTCCAAGATCATATCTGATCGACATTTGTATTGTTTTCAGTTTCCGATTATGTATCGTAGCCACTAATAACTGATGGTCTGTTCCACAGTCTACACCTGGAAAAGTCTTGACAGAACAGACTGAATTGCACTTCTCCATCTTCTTTGTCCAAGTATATAGTCAATTTGATTTCTGTATTGTCCATCAGGTGATATTCATGTGTACGATCTTCTTTTGTGCTGTTTAAAGCAAGTGTTAGCAACAAACAAAGAATTCTCTGCACAAAACTCAACTAGTCCCTTCCCTGCGGTGTTACGAATACCTAAACCAAAACGACCTGTTATTCCTTGTTCCTCAGTCTCTCCCACTTTTGCATTCCAATCCCGGATAAGTAGTCATAAATGGCACTTTGGTGCTGCATCTATCACTTCTTGTAACTTGCCATAAAATTATTCAATGTCTTCTTCTGATGTCTCTGTAGTGGGTGCATAAACCTGAATGATGGTCATATTCATTGGATGTCCACTCACTCTGAGAGAAATGATTCCCTCACTGACTGGATTATAACCTAATGTCCCTTGCTATAGCGGCGCAATTCTTCCTGACCACCACACGGGGATTTACAGAGTATAGTGTAGGGATAAGGTGTTATTCAGCTATATAAAGCTCTGATCATGGCAGGAGGGTAACAGCAATAGCCGAGCCTCAGTTAGAACTTCATTGGCTGCAGCATTGCCATCCATTACCCCCCAAGGGTATTAATCACCGCATCTCCAAATCTATAGTCTTTACAAGGAGGGAAGGAGCTTAAAGGGGGGAAAGCAAGAATGCTTTTTCATCTTTCCCGTCATCTGTAGAGGACAGTGTAGGGATAAGGTATTATTGAGCTACACAAAGCTCTGATCATGGCAGGAGTACAAACCTCACTTTCGTAATATACTATGAACGTTATATTAATAAATAAAAGGTATATTGTAAAGCCTAAATTAAAAGTTTGTTTTCTTAAAATATTTTATTTTTTTTTATTTTTTAAGTTATATAACTTACTTTAATATTTTATATAAAATTATAATTTTATTCAATAAATCGTACATAAATACTCTATTGTACATACTAAATTCGATTCAGTAAACTAAAACTGCAACAAAACCAACTGGATATCATATCTGATACTCGGGGGGAATAATGAATGTATTGAGCTCTAAGCGGTTATATGCAATAAAATATTAAATTTTAAAATAAAATAGTTTGATTTCTTAGATTTGATATATTTGATCTTTTTTTTAGAATCAAAACATAGACTGTGCTAATATACCCTGGGTTCCATAAATGAAGAAACAAACAGATTTTTTTTTTCCAATTCGTTGAAAAGCAGTATAAGTGATGGGAAAGAAACATCGATTAAAAACTGTAAATAAATAGTTTAATTCAGTATCAAATTGGTACATGAAGACAATGGTCAAAAAATAAGAGGTCAAAATGAGATTCTCAAATTGCCTCAATAAGGAATGTAGTCACCCCTCACAACAATACAAAGCAGGAGCAATGGTAACATTAACCATTGCTCCTAAAAAGCTCTCGTAAGTCCCTTAAAGTTTTGGTAAGAGTGTTGAGAACAACACACGTCTACCTAGAGCATCTCAGACATGCTCAACAGCTAAAGTTCAAAAGACTTGGCTGTTCAGTCCATATATACGATAGTCTCCTCTTGAAGATGTTGGTCCACGAGCTTCGCTTGATGAGGATGAGCGTTATTGTCTTGTAGGATAAAGATCTTCCGTATCGCACCAGTACAGTGCGATATATATTTCGTCCATTCACTGAGATGCCTCCCCAAACCATCACGCTACCTTTTAACATAAGTGTCCCTTTCAAGGATGATAGAGGCATGATAATGTGTCCCTAGTTCTCTCCATGTCACAGCACGATTGGCATCGCTTTATAGAGGAAATGGAGACTCATCTGTAAACAGTAACGACCCCTCAATGGTCTTGGATCAGCTTGATGTGGAGTCTTTCCTTCTGTGGTTATGGGGGGTACGGACATGCACTAGCGGTCGCCTTGCTTACACGCCCACTTTCGTGAGGTCGTCTGCATATAGCAGAAACGGATGCTTATGTTCCTGTCGTCAGGCTGATCGTAGCTGATTCGAGTATCGCTTCTATTTCGACGAGCAGATAATCCGACACATCGGTCAGCCCGTGCGATTGTAGTTCGTGGTCTACCTTGGATGTATCTCCGAGATGCCGTTTGTGATATTGGAATTCGGTAGATGTTCACCCATCTACATGGTATGTAGATGGTTGAACCACGTGCAACCATCTACATACCACAGCCTGATTTTATCGTAAGATGCGATTGATCGCCATTTTGAATTCATGACGTCTTGCAAGCATATGCAAGAATTTTGCCATCACGGTGCTGCTGACAACATCACTTATTTGTATACGATAACCAGACTCGACGTCACTTTTCACATAATGAGCCTGATTTACAGATGCCCCACCCCCCGAGTTAACACATTTTTTTTTTCTTTATTTCTTAATTGACAGAAACCAGTGTATTTAATGTTTGGCACCACCTTTGATAATATTTTCAGCTTCAGTTTGTTCATGACTCGTATCTCCGAGGATGAATGGAAAAAATTTAAATTAATTTTCTGCAATAAATTTTCAATTATCATTTTTTTTTATCTTCAAAAATACTTCATTAATGATTTCAAGCTTCTAGATAGAGAAAGTTAAAAGTATTTTAGATTTTATTTTCATTTCTATAACAACTAAATAAAATCCGCCTAAGTAATTTTTACATCACGTATCTTAAGTGTATTTAATCTGAAATGATTTGAATGCCATCTCCATATTATTAACCGCTTGAATGAGAAATTACTTTTAGGCTGAATTTAATATTATAAAGAGACAAAAATGATATCATTCAATCTAGAGGATTTAGGTCAACATATTTTCCATGTGGAATTCTTAAAAAAGGGGAAACATTTATTGAATCGTTATGGCTATACATAAGCATATAATAACTGGATTCTGGCTAGACGAATGTTAATGAATTTTGAAGGCTTTATTAAAAATTTTCAAGCAATCTCGATTTAGATGTCATTCTTTGTATTAATTAAAATTTATTTATACATTCATTATTTATTTACTAGTGTTGATTTCACGTCACATGTCTGCTATGAGAACTCTCTAAATCAAATCTGAAATAAAACTATTAATATCGATCTGATCTGTTCCACTTTATGGTATTCTGAATAAAATATTTTTCAACTTTATATTCTATTTTAAAATTAGAAAATTAACTGTATCTTTTATGTATTAACATAAATTATTTAGCATTGACACCGAGTATTCTTCTCAATTTGTTTATTGCAAAAATAATAAAATATTTACTCTGTAAATCAATAAACTTCAACATTTATTGATATTCAGTGTAACTACTGTTTTGTATTGCTGGAAGACGACGGCAGAGGTGTACTTTTGGGTTTAATGCGTATACTAGATCATTAATAGACACTGTTAAATTTGTCCATTATTAAGAGAGCTCAATGATTTTTAATAGGACCCAGCTAAAACTTTTAAGCTTAATTAGTATAATGTTAACAATTATATACTGCAGAATAAAATATTTATATTAATAATAGCGTTAAAATTAATAAAACTAAAACCAAAATTAAAAAGACACCATATATTTTAATAAATATTGATATGTTATTATTAATAGATATGTCAGAGTAATTGATTGATATATATGGTTTGGAATGAATCAAATCGACCGTGAGATGCGGTCGATTTGATTCATTCAATCCAATACCCTTAGAGGGTAATGGATGGCAAGATGGCAATGCTGTAGCCAATGAAGATCTGAGGCTCAGCTATTGTTGTTATCCTCCTGCCATGATCAGAGCTTTAATTGTTCAATAATACTTTATCCCTACACTGTCCTCTACAGATAACGGGGAATATGAAAGCATTCTTGCTTCGCCCCTTTAAGCCAGTCCTTATAAGGACTTAAGAATAAGTAATTGATTATGGAGAATAGAGAGGATTCATTCAATCCAATAGCCTTGGAGGGTAATGGATGGCAATGCTGTAGCCAATGAAGTTCTAACTGAGGCGCGGCTATTGCTGTTACCCTCCTGCCATGATCAGAGCTTTAATGGCTCAATAACACCTTCTCCTTACACTGTCCTCTACAGATAATGGGGAAGATGAAAAGCATTCTTGCTTCACCCCTTTAAGCCAGTCCTTATATAAGGATAAGGAGTAATTGATTATGAGGACCAGATATAAAGTTCTTTTTAGGACTTCCAGGGTAACAAATGGCAATGCTGAACCAGTGAAGTTTAACTGAGGTTCGGCTGTTGCTGTTATCCTAATGAGTTTCTAGAGTTCGCTCTCTTAGGGTTTTTGCCTTAAGGGAGCAATTTGAGTCTCCGGGGAAAGTGTTCTCCGGCACGGCCCGCTCAGGGGTTCTTGTCGGTGAATTATTTTCTTCGGAATGAGCGGTTCTGCTCGGTGGTCGAGTTTCACTGAGTGGAACCAACGCGGAGATTTGGACGGTCTTTCGCCCACGAATGAGTGGCCTAGAGATCGTCTGATTTTTTGAGATTTTACCCTTTACTTAAACAACCAGGGAAACAAATCGCAGCGCTGTAGCCAATGAAGTTTTAACTGAGGCTCGGCTATTGCCCGTTACCCAGCCATGACCAGAGCTTTTAGCCCAATAACACCCCACCTACACAGATTTTCTTCATTCAGATGACGGGATAAAGAGTCAAGGACTCAGTCCATCTCCCAGTTCTTTTATGAACTTAAGTAATTGATTATTAAATTCTCTCATTCTATTTTTATAATTGTTTGTACTACACTATAAAAGACGATGGTGAGAGACGTGAACTCCCAAAATATCAATTGTGAAGCATTGTAAATAAACTTTCCAGAGATGCGTTAATTTATACTCAACCAATGTACGTGTGGTTTCGAATATATGGAATGATAAGTTTATAACAGAAAATGATAAATATATGATTCAATTGACTTCCACAATGCAAATAGTCCTTAGGATGGTTTTTTCAGAGAATAAAACTTCATTATAAACTAGCGAACCCATTTACACTAACATGTTATATAATTCAATTACCACGTGTAGAAGAACAGATTAATTGAAATTTAGTTATGCACACATGGACCGAATAAACCGTTCCCATTTATTGCTATAATATACAAAGAACTGTCTGGTCTAGTTATATCCTTCTTTGGCAGCAACAGTTGAAAGTCGTCTAGGAAGTTTCTGCTGAGACTAGCATAATAAGAGTGCGAAGATTGCCTTAAAATGTCTCTTCAGTATGGAAATGACTCTGGATGAACACTGTAAATGACTACAATGATTGCATCCGATACTGGTGGGCAGCTGTAATAAGCAAGTGTGCGTAGCACTGAACAGACTGTTATGTTGCCATGCATGTCCACCAAAGAGAGAGAATATTCTGGAAAGCCTCTTACTTAATTAGTGATCACCACTATGATTCCGGCGCCGTCAATTCACTAGGGATATTCTTGCTCGCGTAATCCTGTTTGAACAAATGGAATGGACAAGATTTAAGAACTTTAGAAATGTGTGCATTTCCAAAACATTTCATTCTTAAACTTTTCTTTAAATTTAAACTTCTTAAATTGTTGACATATTTCAAGTTATTTAGCGTGCACCTTTCCTTTCTTTTGTCTATATAATAAAATAGTTTTGTTTGTATGTTATTTAAGACACCGTTAAATTTGTCCATTATTAAGCGAGCTGAAGTGATTTTAATAAAACCCGGCTAAAACTTTTGAACATAATCAGTATAATTTTAACAATTATATACTGCCGAATAAAATATTTATATTAATAATATCGTTAAAATTAATAAAACTAAAACCAAAAATTTAAAACACACCATATATTTTAATAAATATCAATATGTTATTATTAATGGATATGGTAGGAATAATTGATAATTAAATTCTCTATTAATGTTTGCAAATGTTCGTTCTAGTTCTATACTATGAAGAACGTTGATGAGGGACGTGAACTCCCAAAATATCAGTTGTAAAGCATTGTAAATAAACTCTTTCCAAAGATGTTCCAGAGACGCGTTAATTTATACTCAACCAAAGTACGTGTAATATCGAATATATGGCATGATCTCCTGCAGGAGATGTGTTACTATTCAATACTAATATTCCCTGGCAGATAGAAACAAAATACCTGGGTGTAATTCTCGACAAAAAGCTAACTTTCAACCAGCGCATCAAGTCTGCGTGCGCAAAGGCATCTAAAGCCATCGCTCAGATCTATCTGCTAATTAATAGAAATAGCAAGCTAAGTAACAGAATCAAATTGCAACTATAGCAGATGACGATTCATGCTATAATCACCTATGCCTCTCCAGCCTGGAGCCACACCTCTAATACTAATATCAAAATACAACGAGTACAGAACAAGTGCTTGAGAATGATTCTGAACGCCCCATGGTATGGTGGAAACAATTAATGTCATAGAGATATACATATTTCCTATATTTTCTCTTTCCTACAATCTTTAGCATCTAAGTTCTTCCTAAAGACATCTATACACTCCAATGATTTGGTTCAGCAATCTGCAGCATACGAGACAACGGACATATTCAAATATAGAAGACCAAAAGCTATATTAACCTCCTATAGCAAGGCATAATCTCCATGCCCAATTAGGGCGAGCAAACTGCTCATAAATTTTACCCTCACTGTAACTGCAGCAGATGACGGGGAATATGAAAAGCATCTTGCTTCACCCTTAAAGACATAAATGTCAATTGTCAATTATGTATCTAAGGCCAGTAGGCTGGGCATGGGCAGAATAATCGGAAAAGCATGAACAAAAAAAAAATAATTATAACGTTTATTTTTTGACACCGGCAACATATATATAACCCCTTGATCTATAAAATTATAATTTTCTTATGTGCCAGTATTCTTTACTATGGGAAAATCCCATCATACCTTGCGTGTTACTATTTGAAGCCTAATTATTATTCTGACAGGATCTTTCGAATATTTAGTGTTAATTATAAATACTAATTTAAAGACCTCTAGACTGCCCACGATACTAATAAAGTGGGCTGTACATGAGCAGAATAATCGGAAAAGCATAAGAAAAAAAAATACAATTTTTGGAATAACCCTCAGGTCACCCATTGTTACTGGACATTGCTTTAATTGACTGCGATATCATCGCATTTAAAATTTGAATTTTTTTTATATATTTTAATTTTAATCAATGGATAAGCAGAAGGGCATTGACAGGTCTCCTAACACTAACGAATCTTCAAAATATTTTTCAGGACATTGCAGAAGAAAATGGTGTTGTAAGCATGAAGTAGAAGAGAATGAGTTTAAATAATGGAAAATAAACATTAAAAAAGCTGAGGGAAAAGATAAAAATGAAAAGAATGGGCAAAGTAAGGGGGGGGTGAGGAAAAAAGTGAAATAGTGGAGAAATCTATCTTTGGAAAGCAATTTAAGCAGCCATTGAGATAATCGATCCGCTTCAGTTCTGTGCAAAGTGTAATTACCATACCGATCTACAATGTATCCGTATTTCATCCTGCTTTTCAAACGAATCTGCACAATAAGAGCTGTCTGCTGTTACCATGACTACAGTGCTTCGCTCATAGCACCTCCACTTTAACCTGCATGAGGGAGTTAGTTCACTTTCTTTTTCTTCAGTGGCCAAATCCTAATAAATTCGGGTTTCCATTAGAAGAGCTACATCATATGGGACGATAACACACACACACACACACGCGCGCGCGCGCCGTATGTCCGCATCAACAGAACCCCATCAGAAACACGAACTGTCTGACTAATAAGATTGCCCGAAGTATTTAGATGGAGTTGCCATGTACATCTGGGTCTACAATTATCGTATTCGTAACTGGAATAATTTCCCATCATGGCTCTATCAACTTAGAATGGCCACATTAATTGCATTATCCTCCTGAATAGGCTTCTTGTCATGCTCAGAATTAAGTACTTTCTGATTGAATAGATGGCGTAAGCACGTAGAATGGTTCTTTGTGATTCAGGAATACTTATGTCCGAAAGAATTATTATAGGTCGGAGGAGAGAGATGACAAGCTCCACTTTTGATAAATAGTGCCTGGATTATCTCTTTCACTTAGATACCACGCAGTTTATTTTATATTAGCAGTAATTATTCTGGTAAATATTCGTTTTTGAAGTTCAGTTCTACGCAATACAATATTCATTTTAGCAGTAACGTATCTGTGTGATATTCTTCTGAATTTAAACATGCCTTTTAGAAATGTAACCCCCCCCCCCCCCCCAGATTTAGTATGTTTCGCGTTGACTCGATTTCGTGGGAACGCGAATTATAATAAATACGTATTAGAAAATTACCTTGTCCCCCAGTTTTTTAACTCGTTAATTTTTAGGGAAGGCTGATACACTATGAAATTATCTAACAAATTTAAACGTGTCATAATAAGTGATATTAAACCTAATTGAATGATGTATGTTATGAAACTTTAATCCAAAGGAATAGAAAAAATAAATAAAACAAACGAAAGAAAATTTATATTATTAAATAACGTAACATGAGCAAAAGATGTTAATTACGAAATCGTATTTGAAGATGGGATCGTTTTATAAATACAAGAAAAAAATGGAACGAACATCATGAGATGATCGCACCTTCATAGTCCTTATAAGGACTGGCTTAAAGGGACGAAGCAAGAATGCTTTTCATCTTCCCCGTTATCTGTAGAGGACAGTGTAGGAATAAGGTGTTATTGAGCTATTAAAGCTCTGATCATGGCAGGAGGGTAACAGCAATAGCCGAGCCTCAGTTGGAACTTCATTGGCTACAGCATTGCCATCCATTACTCAACAAGGGTATTAATCACCGACTGTTTAAGTAAAGGTGAACTCAAAAAAATTCGGACGATCTCTAGGCCACTCCACAGTGGGCGAAAGACCGTCCATATCTCAGAGTTGGTTCCACTCAGTGACGGGCTCCCCCACCACCGAGCAGAACCGCTCTTATTCCGAAGAAAAGCATTCACCGACAAAGCCCCTCACCCGGCCGTGCCGGAAAACACTTTCTCCGGAGACTCATATTGCTCCCTTAAGGCAAAACCTTTAAGAGAGCGAACTCAAACGCTCGAAACTCTGCGCCCAAGGGGGTAACAGCAACAGCCGAACCTCAGTTAAACTTCATTGGTACAGCATTGCCATCCATTACCCTCCAAGGTTATTAATCACCGCATCTTACGGGCGAATCCACCTCAGGACTGTTGATTAACTACTTAAGTTCTTAAAAAAACTGGGCGATGGACTGAGTCCTTGACTCTATCCCGTCATCTGAATGAAGAAAATCTGTGTGGTTGGGGTGTTATTGGGCTAAAAAGCTCTAGTCATTGCTGGGTAACGGCAATAGCCCAGCCTCAGTTAAAACTTCATTGGCTACAGCATTGCCATTTGTTACCCTGGAAGTCCTAAAAAGAAAAATGCGCAATTAAGTGTAGTATTATGATTTTAAGTATTTAAAGGTGTTTGCAAGAACTTTATTAAATTTCCGAAATTTTTTAGCTTTATTTTAAATAAAATGTTTTTTTCATTGAAATAAATTTTTATATGTAATAATATAAAAATTTAAAATTAATATGCGTTTCATCCGTCTCTAGCTATCAATCAAAAAGTTTGTATGTCTAGAAGGTGATTTGTAGAAGAAGAAAAATTCAAGCATCCAAATCTACTCTGTGATATAAAATAAGCTTTTTATGAAACGTTTTATGTTACGTTATTTGAAACTCGGGGCTACCCTGAGTGTCGAGTCTTCAAAATTAGAGTCATCAGAATTCAAGGAGAGCCTGTCAGTCCTGAACACGGGGGGTTGGGTGCCGTAGGTGCCAAGGGACGGAGCCCCCTAGTAAAATATAATTGTACATAAACTCAACATTAAGTCATGTTGGAATATTTCTTTTTTTTAAACAACAGATTTAAAAGGCTTAATGTAGATAACGATACAAATCGATCAGAAAGTAATGCCATTTTTACTAAAACCAAATTTAAAAAAAAGTGTAGAAAAGATGCAAGTGAGGATGGTGTCATAGCTTAACGCATAAAAGCAGGTAGGGAAGTGATCTAATGTGGCTAAACTTTTACCGTATGTGTGTAGAAAAGGCAAGCAGCAATAGCATGGAAAATGCTATCCTTCTGGAAAAAACGTGAAGAAAATTGAAGAAACTATCGATCCATTAGTCTAATATCAGTAATTCACAAAGAATGTTTACAAAACTCTTGGCTCATTAGCTTTGTGTAGCTGTACGCTTTGCATAGCCAAAAGAACAGGAAGGCTTCAGCGCAACAGACCGTATTATAATACAAGTGGCAGAGCCATATGTAAGGACCATGAAACCAGCACAAAAACAATTCAGATTTGTGTGAAGATGTTCATTGTGGAAATACAAAGAGGCATATGACAAGGTGACACATTATATTCACAACTATTAACAGCATGTTTAGAAGAAATATTCAAACTTCCTGTTTGAAGATAAATGGAAGACACTTAAGCCATGTACGCTTCGCAGATGACATATTAATCTTGGCTTCAAATCAGAGACGAACTACAGACTCGTGAACTCTAAATTGCTATCAGCTGCTTTTAGATAAACCTAAAGAAGACAATGTTATCTTCCATAGCTCTGTGCAACCATAAATAATGAAAATCAGCTCATTACATATACTTAGGACAACTGATATCACTGGATCAAAATCTAGACACAGTACAGTAAGAGTTATGGTATTGACGCTTACAAGTTTTATTATTATTATTTTATTTGTTTATTTATTTTGGCTAGATGGGAAAAGCAAGAATGCTTTTCATATTCCCCGTTATCTGTAAAGAAAATGTATGGATAGGCTAATATAGCGCTATAAGCTCTGGTCTTGGCAGGATAACAGCAATAGCCGAGCCTCAATTAAAACTTCATTGGCTACAGCATTGCTATCCATTACCCTCCCTGAGTACCCATTTCAGTAGCCTCGTACGACATACATGGGCTACATTCGGGCTTTTATTAAAGTAAAATCGACTCTAAAAATTAGGAAGATCCCTAGACTACTCCATAGTGGCCGAGAGACCGTTCAATTCAGCGTTGGCTCCACTCAGTGACGGGCTCCCCCACCACCGAGCAGAACCGCTCATATTCCAGGGAAGGAAAAGTGTCCACCGACGAAGTCCCCTCACTGGCCACGTCGGAGAACACCTTCCCCAGAGATTCAAAATGCTCTCTCAGGGCAAACTTCCCTCACTTGGAGCAAAATTCCGGAAGAAACCTGAGAAAGCGAAACTTAGCGTCCATTTTAGTCGCCTCTTACGACACGTGTAGGTTGCGGTGGTGCTATTCTTATCCCCGTCACATACCTCGCTTACGAGCGAATAATAAACGAGTCCTTATAAGGACTGGCTTAAAGGGGCGAAGCAAGAATGCTTTTCATCTTCCCCGTTATCTGTAGAGGACAGTGTAGGGATAAGGTGTTATTGAGCTATTAAAGCTCTGATCATGGCAAGAGGCTAACAGCAATAGCCGAACCTCATTGGCTACAGCATTGCCATCCATTACCCTCCCTCTCAACAAGTTATATATCCTTATAAGGATAATGACTGGCGTAAAGGAGCGAAGCAAGAATGCTTTTTATCCTCACCGTTATCTGTAGATGACAGTGTAGGGATAAGGTTATTGATTGAACTATTAAAGCTCTGATCGTAGCAGGAGGGCAATAGCTGAGCCTCAGTTAGAACTTCATCGGCTACAGCATTTCTACCCAATAATACGCAATTAATTGTATTATTATGATATAAAATATTTCAAGGTGTTTAAAAAAAACTTCATTGAATTGTAAAAATTTTACAGGTTTTTTAAATAAAATTATATTTTCTCTTTGAAATAAAAATTTCTATACGTAATAATATAAAAATCATTTATTCATTAAATACTAAGCTGTTTTTATATACTTATATCCCAACCGCATATTGAAAAATGTAAACGGAAATTGTATGTTTTTGATTCGTCCAAAGTACGTTAAATGCTATGACTGAGTTTGGTACGTCAGCAGTAACTTCATAAATGTGTCTGTTAATGATGAACCTCCATTGGAGTGTTGTCCGATGATACAACCACCAGAGACTGCAACTTCCAAAAGCTCATAATTAATGTCCACACAGGAGGACGTCAGCACACACACATGTTTCCTAATTACCCCACCACCAGGGATTCCGGCTGAGTGTAATTTCCTGTTGGCCACGTGGTGACAGATAGAATTCACTGTGTTAATGAGTACTCGAGAGAGAGAAGAGATAATTTCAAATTCCTTCTGATGCCATGTGTTATTTATCAAGTAACTGACCACCGCATAGCCATGGCTCATTTTTCGTATCTCCGTATAAGCCTATCGGTTATCACTACAGTAATCTAGTTTCGAACTGTTAATGACCTTAAAATTACGTTTTTTTTTTTGTAAATTTTGCAAGCAGTCTGCGCTTGAAAGTTTTTGATTTTTTCTCCTTGATGCGTAAACGTAATTGAAAAACTCACTTTTTAAAGTATTACTGCAGTTCGAAGTTAATCGAATGAAAATCATCTTAAAATGCTTTGATTGATGGTATCTATCAATAAAACTCATCACATTAGGGAAGGTTTTTCATTAGAGATTTCATAAAATCCCTGGTGAAACAATAAATAAACTAGAAGAATATCTAAACTCCACCATCCCTCATGGAGAAATAAAAAGTACGTCAGTAAATATGTGAAGAATCGAAATGAAAAAAGTTTTTCGGGGTGGAAAAAATACCAAGCAATTTAATAAGCTAGGTTTTAATCCTTTTTCCCAAGTGAAGCAAACAGACAAGTAAGTAAAGTTTGCACCTGAACGTAGTTGAAGTGTGAGGTAACTCGTAGTAAAGGTGGTGTAAGCTCCGATCACTTTCCTTAGTATTTACCCCTCGTGCAAAGCACATCCCCTTGCGGAGATATATGATGCTTTGCATTAAAGGCAAGGGGTCACTACCCAGACCGGTTTCGAGCTTTATTGAGGTCTCGTCAGTGGGAGCCAGACCCAAAAATGCCAAGATTGAAGTGATGCAGAGCTTATAGATTTTACCTAAACAAGTTACCACAAGGTGCTTTGGCCTTATTAAATAAAAATCTCAGGATGAGAGTAAGATGTAGAAAAAACTTGGGTATACTATGTTAAAGATACCAAGCAATTTCATAAGCTAGGTTTTAATCCTTTTTCCCAAGTAAGTAAACAGACAAATAAGTCAAGTTTGCGCCTGAACGTAGTTCAAGTCTAGGCAACTCGTGGTAAAGGTGTTTGTTCTCACCACTTTAATAGGGTCAAAGCACCTTGTGGCAACTAAGCTCTGCATCACTTCAACCTTGGCATTTATGGGTCTGGCTCCCACTGACGAGACCTCAAAGGTCGAAACCGGTCTAGGTAGTGGTCCTTGCCTTTAATGCATAGCATCATACATCTCCGCAAGGGGATGTGCTTTGCGTTAGGAGGAAATACTAAGGAAAGTGATCGGAGCTTGCTCCACCTTTAACGAGTTGCCTCAGACTTGCACCACGTGCAGGCGCAAACTTGACTTATTTGTCTCTTTACTTACTTGGGAAAAAGGATTAAAACCTAACTTATAAAATTGCTTGGTATCCTTAACATAGTATACCCAAGTTAAAAAAAAAAAAACTTTCTATATGTCTAGTCTTGTTTTGTTACTTCATTCATCCACTGCAACTCGTATACAGTTATGTACAATCAAAGCTGTATTTTCCGCGTACTCAATAGAATAATATTTTACATGTTTGCCGACGTATGCAAACTTCCACGTAATAATCAAATTGTTGACACACGAAATACGAATGTTATTGATATTCGCTACTAATTAGCTTTTTCTGAGTTATTGTGGATATGAAAAATATCCATCACTCGGCAAGAAGAACAAGCAAGAGCTAAGGCAGAGTAAAAACTTTACTTTTTGTACTTGTAAATGATTTTAATTCTGTTTTTATCGACGATTTGAAGATACAATTTTAGGAATACGTCTGTATTCATGAATGCAAACCCTCTGGATTTATGGAATTCGATCTATCTGAACTCAAGATTATAGACTCGTCTAGACTTCTGATTATGCTAACCGCGAACTTAACTATGCATTTATTCTTCTCTCATTGAATAAATACCCTTTCAGGAAAAAGCTATAAGTGCGTTAGAAAGCTTTCAACTGTTTCGTTTTGAATGTCCCGTAATAAAAAAAGCAATCACGTGCTGTTTTTGTGGCCTTAGGCTTAGATACTCTTTTTCAGAAGCTGAAAAATAAAAGACGAGAAGGCTTTAAAACAGACGAAGTTTGTTAAAGTGATGCTAGTCTTAAAGGATGGTTTGTAACTAGATCTTAATTAACGAATTAAGCTCCTTAATTAGGTTAGTCTTCGAAAAGGGTCCAAGGTCCAGCTAGGTTACTCAATTGTCATCACTAATATAAGGTACAAACAGGGGGTACTTTAGTCTTCGGTAAGAATAACAAACATTGGAAACTGCATGCTACTAGACGTGTGTCTAATGTCCTTATCTCAGCCCAGAGGAAATTAAATCAGATTTTACCCTGTGACGTGTTTCCGATCCTGTAAAACCACGCAAGTGTGTTGTTTTACTGGGCAAACAATACTTAGTCTATATAAATCTCTTTAGACAGAAATACTGCATTAGATTTTAAAAGCAGCTCTTTAAATTCTTTAATTCTAGTTAAATAATTGTCGTTTATCTAATCTACCGTTTATTTTCTTTCATAACATTTATTTATAATATTAGAAGCTTAGAACGTTCTGGAGAAAGTGTTCTCCGGCCCGCTGAGTGGCTGGAGAACACTTTCTCCGGAGATCACAGAGAAACGGCCTGCTGAGGGGCTTTGTCGGTGAATGATTTTCTTCGGAATATGAGCGGTTCTGCTCGGTGGTGGCGTGTGGGTGGAAGGCCAACGCTGAGATGGACCGTCACCGTCTTTCGCCCACGAATGAGTGGCCTAGGGATCGTCCGAATCCGAATTTTTAGAGGCGGCTTTACCTTTAAATATGGCAATGCTGTAGCCAATGAAGTTTTAACTGAGGCTCAGCTATTGCTGTTACCTTCTTGCCATGATCAGAGCTTTAATAGCTCAATAACACCTTATCCCTACACTGTCCTCTATATAGATAACGGGGAAGATGAAAAGCATTCTTGCTATGCCCCTTTAAGTCAGTCCTTTTAAGGATATTATTTGCCAGTAATTTTTAATCACTACGAATCTTTCATTAATCTGTGTATTTCTTTCTTTCTATCATTTTAGAGTATTTTATGATATTCGAAGATTAAATAATAAGCTTCAAATGCTTTTACGTACTTAGTGTGTTCACTAATTTTAGAAGCTTCCTCAAGCTAATCACGTATTCCATTTTGATTGCTTTCTGTAAAACGAAGCTGGTCTTTGACTAGTGAAGCGAGCAAGAAGCCACTTTCTCGATCATTCTGTGCTCACAGCGTCTTCTCCAATTATCGTTACTTAATTAAGCATTTGAAATGCATCCGTTTAGACGGTTCTTTTATCATTGTCTAGTACAAAGCATGACTGCATTTGTCTTGGCAGATTTAGCAATATAATACGAGTATAATAATTTCTCTCATTTGAATTTCGATTTTGGGTTCTACAATTCTTGGTGTGCTGATTCTGTAGCATAAAGAGTATGATATAAAGCTGGGTTGATTTCTCATCAATTCGCATTGAGATAGAGATGATTATAAATAGTGATGTAATCAAGTTATACGATCTAATGTATTGTATCATCTCAGAGGAAATTAAATCAGATTTTACCCTGTGACGTATTTCCGATCCTGGCAAACCACGCAAGCGTGTTACTTTTCTGTGAAAACAATACTAAATCTATACAAATCTCTTTAAATAGAAATACTGCGTTAGATTTTAAAAGCAACTCTCTAAATTCTTTAATTCTAGTTATATAATTGTCTTTTATCTAATCTACCATTAAGTTTCTTTTATAACATTTATTTATAACATTAGAAGCTTAAAAAAAGTTTTATATTTGTGGATGGGAAGGTTATAAGGAGGAAAAAGTCCCTTTTAGGACTTCCAGGGTAACAAATGGCGATGCTGTAGCCAACGAAGTTTTAACTGAGGCTCGGCTATTGCCGCCACCCAGCCATGAGTAGAGCTTTTTTAGCTCAATAACATCTCATCCACACAGATTTTCTTCAGATGACGGGATAAAGAGTCAAGGACTCAGTCCATCGCCCAGTTCTCTTAAGAAGTTATATTTGTCTAATAATCTTATGATGAGAAGTCATTCCTGCTTTATTTTATTTCATATTCTTTATGCTACAGAATAAGCTGATCAAGAATTGTAGAACCCTAAATTCAAATGAGAGAAATTATTATACTCGTATTATATTATATTGCTAAATCTGTCAAGACGAATGCAGTTATGCTTTGTACTAGACAATGATAAAAGAACCGTCTAAACGGATGCATTTCAAGTGCTTAATAAGTAACGATAATTAGAGAAGATGCTGTGAGCACAGAATGATCGAGAAAGTGGCTTCTTACTCGCTTGACTGAGTCTTCGAGGAGGGTGTTCTCCGGCACGGCCCGGTGAGGGGCTTTGTCGGTGGATGCCTTTCCCTGGAATATGAGCGGTTCTGCTCGGTGGTGGGGGAGCCCGTCACTGAGTGGAGCCAACGCTGAGCTGGACTGTCTTTCGGCCACTATGGAGTGGTCTAGGGATCGTCCTAACTAATTTTTTTAGTTGGCTTTACTTAATTATCGCCATTGTTATTATGTTTGATAACCACGGTTATTATGTTTGGTTATTATGTTTGGTAACCACGTGGTTTCTTATGGCCAACTTGTTTGGCCTGATAAAGTTTTGAATTCCATCCTAGACTGGATCTTTGCAACCGAAGAACATCGTTGATACTGACCTGACAGACTACGTAATGTCCACAGGATTTGGATATTTTTCATCATTAAAATGGGCACTGTATATAAAGACTTTATAATTGAGCAGATGAAGGACTCGGTCTTAATCGAATTCTGTACGTTCAGTTCTTTTAACTTCCCTAATATTATAAACAGTTTATCTTCTATGTTGCTAGTCATAACTGGAATAAAAAATTCATATATTTGTCATAAGATACAGTATTATCTATTTCATAGATAATACTGTATCTTTGACAGAATCGTAATTAAAAAAAATAGTAATAGATAAGATTTTAAAAAATTCATTTAACTACCTAGGATGTATAATTATATATGAAAAAGATATAAACCTAAAAAATTGCGAAATGTTTAAAAATAATAGGTGTAATTAATTCTATATTTAAACCAAAAATAGTTCAAAAACAAACCAGACTAAACATATACAATACATTAGCCCTGCCAGTCTTATTATATGGAAGTGAAATCTGGATAATAAAACAAAAAGACAAACGAAGATTAATAACAGAGGAAATGAGAAAAACTGCAAGTATACTCTCTATACTTGCAGTTTTTCTCAAAAAAGTAATACTCTGTTTGATCACAAAAGAAATTATGAAAGAATTAAACCAATAATCAGTAATAGAAAAAATTAAAAAATAGAAACATAAATGGATGGATCACGTTCAAAGAATGAAAACAGAAAGATTACCAAAACAAGCTTTAAAGTACAAGCCATTAGGAAAAAGAAACCAGGACGTCCTCTTAAGAGATTCGATGATCTCTAAGACCGGAACAGGCCACGCTAGGCCTAAATCCTTGACAAGCATGATGATACAGAACAATAAATCCACGTTCCTTCTAAATGGACACAATTAAGTGAAATTTGATATTTTGGATGCATCCTACGGTCTTCCCTCATTGCAGTTTTAGATATTATTGGACTAGTTGAATTGCAAAAAGGATTCAAAATGATAATTTCTCTTTGAGACGATGAGTCGATATATTATGATATCGATGACGTCACTCTATAAAACTGATTACTAAAAACAACATTTTATGGTTATCTCTGTAGTCATTTCCTTACTTATTTAAATAGTGACGACCAGGTTTATCAGTGGAATTTATTGATAGTGTCGTTAATATGTTTTGTTCCACAACATGAACTTTTCCAAAAAATATGCACCCTTAATAGGATCTTCCTCTTATGCTTAATGACAATTAATTTTGCTTTCTTCATATACACCAAACTCATGCTACGATAAGACAGTTACTACTATGGGTATAGGTTGTGTTCTGTGTTTATGTGTTGTTTATTTTGTAGGAAACGTTTTTCTTCTAACAACTCTCTAGACGAAAGAAAATCTGTGTCGTCTTTTTATGACTAGCTAACTTGTTCTAATTGAAATGATGACCTGATGAGGGTTCTTGGAGTCCTACAGGGGATTCAAGCTTACGTGTTTCCTATCCAAGGCCATTATAAATAGAATGATTGTTACAAACCTAGTGTTGGATCTCCCGATGACTAAACATATCGAATAAGAATAATATATGCAGCAACTGTTGGGTGGTAAATCCGATAGCAAACTTCTATACCATGGACACAAACAAATAAGCATTGTATTTATAAAATGGCTTTTTGATCGATAAAAGGGAAGGCATTCTAAAGAAGAGTAACTTTATAACACATTGGCTTGACTGTCGTTCCAAGGATGAGTGAATTTTTAATGCAGTTGCTATTTGGTTTATTTAAACGAATAGACGCTGATCACAAATGCAAATAAGTAGACGGCTAAGAGGAGAGGTGATTAGACTTTTTACTGATAATTGTGTTATAAATACAACTAAAGAATAAAGGATGGCACATCATCCATCCAATCAGCTTCAATACAACGTTACTCTTTTATAAATTCAAATACGTCGATGTATAAGAGTGATTTTAAGTCATGCTGGTCTTTCGACTGACATGACCCACAATTATTCATTCACAAACGAATCATTGCACAAATACGAAGAGGTCAAGTGTGATGGACACGCTTAGAGATCATTGAGAGAGTTGTAGTCACTTGTCGCATTTCTAGACGACGACGTTCATGACGAAGGGTCTTCTGTACGTAGGCCGGGGTCTTACTGCTAGTCTGGAATATAAAAAGTGGCTCAACCATCTGTTGAAATCGATTTCTACTGCAGAGGCAGGGAAAAACGTGCGTGCAACCCGACTCGTCACCATCGGGAGTAGTGACGGAGGCTCATGCCATAACAACGCCACCACTGCGAAGAGCTTTAGATAATAGAGCTAGTGGGCAGGGAGGTTCTTTAATCGGCTTTCTTTCTTCGGCACATTTACTCTGCTGAAGATCATCTTTCTCTCTTCTGTCTTTCTCATTTTTTTTTCCTCCGTTACAAACGAACCACGTTTCATTTTGTGGCTGAATTTCTCTACTCCAGTCCAACAAATATCTCTCAAACTAAGCCGTATTTCATCACGAGGATGTGCCGTAAACCTGGCGAGAGAAATATTAGCCGCACAAAACAACATTTTCGTCGTTTTCGAAATTTACATGCGTGTACGGAGGGAATGAGCGGGTACGCGCTGGTAACATTAAGCCGGTGCAGATGGCGTCTTTTCATCCGGTGTGTGCGCAAGGTAATGAAAGACATTAACGTCGCTTGAGACAATGCACTTAAAAAGAAATTTGAATAACATGACACGTCAGGTCAGCTTGTAGATTTTTCGAGACAGAAGTCAATCGGAAAGAGCTGCTGAATTGGAACATCGGTGGAGGAGGGAGGACAAGACAGAGGGATTCTCTGGTTCGGGATATTTAGCCAAGAAGAATATATTATTGGTTATTTTCTGTCTTAGCTTGCATTCTGGTAGAAAAGAGCAATGGATCATGATTGCTTTCTAACCCATATGTAAATCTATATTTTTATTCATTCAGTCTTCTCTTTCTACTCGGCTGTACTGTTATGTACAACGAAGAATGTACTCGGTTGTACATGGAAGGGGAGTTTTATTGCTTTCTTTACAAGCAGTTTCTGAATTGAAACATCATGGCGAGGGTTTATTTTTATTGAACTGAAATATACTTCTTGATTAGTTTCTGTAAAGTAACGTGTTCTGTTTCCTTACTTTTTTGTTGGTTTTTTTTTTCTTAAGTAAATGGAATTGGGTCTAAATTCTTTCTGGGGAAGCTATCTATATTGCTTAAAGCAACAATTACAAGTTCGGCTCTCAGCTACAAAATCTTTCTTATAATGCTCCTGTTTGGAGGACCAGTTTTCTAGTTAGATACACGAGTCTACTTTAATCGCATACCCAACTGGTTGACTCAAGTGATATCAAACTGTGTTCAGCAGAACACTTTAGGAGATTGCGCAAAAACGTTTGAATAAATATCTAATTTTTGTCTTCGAGAAATGTTCATAATTTACAGTTAAATATCGAAGTCCGCGCGCTTCGCACAGCCACTAGGCTAACCGCACGATTCCCGTCGGAGACCTGAGGAGTTGAAGAATCTTCCTCAGCCATAGCCAAGTTAGCTTGACTGCTTCCGACGCTCCAGGTCATCTCACAGATGTTAATAGGATTGAGATGGAAGCCAATCAAGTGTGGCGACGTTCATGTCCACAAACCACGGAATTACAACGACGGCCTTATGACACGGTGCATCGTCTTCCTGAAAGAGACAATGCTTAGTTCCGTAGAAACGCTACAAATAGGAAGTATTACATTGTCCAAAATGTTCAGCTACCTCTCGGAGTTCGTGGCACCACAAACAAAGGTCTGAAGCCAAACCAGGAAAAATAGGACCATTCCATCACACCGCCATCTCCAAATTTCATTGTTTGGATTACCCACTCTTGTAATAGACGTTTACCTGCCATACCCATTCATCTGCTTGATACGCTCTTTGCACCACTGAAGACCAAGCTGCATATTGGCTCGGATAATGTGGAGCTTAGATATTGCGGTCCTACGTGGAAACCCAGTTGTGAGTCTTGGTTCTGAATGTTTGTGTGGAGATTCGTGTTCCAGTCGATGTCTAAAACTCCGCATTCAACGTATCAACCAATGAATGGCCGGTTTTTACATATTGTCCTTTGTAGCACCCTATGATAACATTCAGTGAGTGTCGTCCACTGCAGGTAACACCTGCAGTTGACCTCCTGATCTTCCATCTCGATATGGTATCACTGACTGTTGCCTGCGATGGTCCAATTTGTCAACATTTGCCGAACAGATTGACCTGCAACATGGCCTCCCATCGCAACGCCTCTCTCAAATTCTGTCACTTTCCTTCCCGTAGGCATTTGACCTGGACACAGTTGGACTGACTTAGGAACATCGTATTCCCCCAATTTATGCCGGCTACAAATACGCGACTCGTTACATGACTCGATGCACCTCTACCATGGGGGTTAACTTCTTTCCAAACAGTGTACGTAATTTCATGTTCCGAGCCATGTTGACCTTTCTTTTAATTAAAATGTAAACATTGGTTTATCATCTCTGAATCTTTTGAGTTTATTACAACCTTTACATGTTGGTATTTTTATTTTTTGAAATAAAATTTTACAGTTTTTACTTGGATACCTAAAAATACGAAAGTAGCTGGATGAGGAGTCGCTGGAACTATTTTCCAACAATAATTCCACGGATGTTGGAAGTTTTGAAGAAATCCGGTTAAGTTAATTAGTGTTGAAAGACTTCCCTCTACCCTCTTTGGGAATAAAAAGGGTATTAAAGGATTTTTAAATAACTAGTATTATTATTTTTCCTATTAGTATAGAGACTAATAGAATTTCAATGGTAATTCTCAACAATCCTGTGTTTTCAGTATTCGCTCACGTTTTTACCTAACAAATGGGTTTAGGTATTTCGTATCTTGTCGATTTCAATTGAGCGATGTACTCTGAAGAGATTTCTGTAAAAAAAAAAAAAAAAAAAAAAAAAAAAAAAAACATTCCCTGCATCCTCTTTTTTCACCTGAGGTGAAATCATCGGTACTTCAGCAACATTAGAAAGAACTTCATTCCATTAGATGAAATTGGTTGAAAGATGATGCTACTCAGCTACCTGTAGAAGAGACTGCATAGTCGGAAGCGCAAAGGCTTCATTAATTAGATTTTTAGATTTAACGTTTTAAATCCTGATGTATTGTACTATTTATCGCTTCATTATTGTTGAATTTACATTAGACTAAATGTTGGTCGTAATGAGTCTTAAAAAAAAACAGTGGAATGATTCACTGACGGTAATTTGACTTAAGACTTACTGCCGCTATCCTTGGCGAGTCATAAACATGTTTTTCCCGTTGAATGGACAAATCGATTTTTTAATTAAAACTAAATGTCTACTAGACTCTCAAGGATTCTCTCTTGGACTTGAAAATTAATAAAAATGGAATAAGGAAACCGTTTTTATTGGATTAAAAAAAATCTGGGCGACAGGCAATCAAGCAGGCACATTCACGACAATTTCAGATAAGAACTTAATCATTGCTTTACAACTATTAGGACGTAGGTTCGAGGCCTCCTTTGGGCATAAGTGTTTGTCAGTGTCTTTTAGGTGGCAGAGATATTTCTATAACTTTCCCAACCATTGTACAATGCTCTATTAAACATATACCATAATAATGAAATAGTAATAAGGCAAAATGATATCATATCTACTTGGAAACCAATAATACAGGAGTCCGTCAGGAAAAACTGACGATGAACTACAGAAATCAATTTATAATTTAAATAACATTAGACAACAATATGGCCTGGAAATATCAACGGAAAAAACTAAAGCCATGGCTTTTCATGGAGATAACCCTGTCAGAAGTGAAACGGTAATAAATAATAAAATAATTGAGCAAGTTAATAATTTCAAATACCTAGGCTGTAAACTATCTTACATAAATGAAATAGATATTCATTTTAAGATGACAAACTTTGTAAAAATCACTGGAGTAATTAACAGAACCTTTAAGCCTAACTACGTACAGAAACACACAAGACTAAGAGTCTACAAAACAATAGCCAAACCCACACTTTTATATTATATGGAAGTGAGATCTGGACCTTTGGAGAAAGAGATATACAGAGAATTCAGACAGAAGAAATGAAATTCCTTAGAAAAACAGAAAAACTAACCCTATTAGATAAAAAAAAATCGGTGAGATAATTAAAAATCTTAAAATTAATTTCATAACAGACTCATTGATTAAATATAGGAAAAACTGGCTAGACCATATAGCAAGAATGCAGAGAGAAAGATCACCAAAAAAAAGATTTTAACATATAAGCCTAGAGGAACAAGGAATAGGGGACGACCAAGAAGAAAATGGACTGAGTCCGGAACAAGCTACTTGGCCTAGAACTTGGATAGGAAGACGACGACTAACTTAATCTTTGCTTTACCGCTGTAGGACGTAAGTTTGGGTACCTCTTTGGGCATGGATGTTTGTCAGTGTCTTTTAGGCGGCAAAGAACATTTCCATCAATCGTGTAAGACCACCATAATTACTAACGTCTGAAGTGGCTTGGAAAAAAAGATACTGTGTTGCTCGGTAGATCATAGTTATTCATTGCTCGCCCCCTTTTTGAATTGCCATCATGGTGCTTAATAAGTTATAGAGTGAGTTAAAATGTATTAAAATAATAAAACAAACCTGAGTGTCGAAATATTTTTTGGCACTTAATAGGATGCAACTTATTCCAAGCTGATAAGGAGAAGAAATTTAAAAACTGATTATATTTCAGGTTAAGCTGTTCTATTCTCTTTCTGTCTATCTGCTATTTCCGTCTTCCAATGTGTTAATACGTTTAGGATAATCTATAAACTTATTAATACGTTTCTTCTTTCTATTATCCTAAAATGCCTTGACTCGGTTTATTTAGATTTGGTGTTAATGATCTCCATACTAAATTTGTAAGCCATCTTTATACATGATTTCAATTGATGGAATTTATGGAGGGTGGAGAAAGGACGAGAGGGCATCCTTGGAAGCTGAGAATGAATGCCGATAAGAAGGGGGTAAGGTCTATATTTTTCTCTCATAGGGTGGTGCATGATTGGAATGGATTGCTATTGGATGTTTTGTGTGCGGACAACAGTGGTTCACTGAGGATTTAATCTTGGGGGGGGGGAGGAGTCGAGGTGAACGGATAAAAATATTTTTAGCATTCGGTCCGCCCAACCACTTCGTTCGCTTTGTGTTCACAGCGGCCGTGACTCCCCAGAGCTATAGAGTATTCCCACCTTATGTGACTGCTAATTCATAAGTAGTATAGAAAATATTATTATCACGTGACACCTCCAAGGAGTCTAAAGACTCATCGAGGGAGGGCATCTACACTATAACTCTCCACCAACAATTAACCGCAACGCCATCTACCGCCTACACCACTAGTATTTCCCCAGGCAATCACAAATTGCCTTTTTGAATTGGTCATGACCATGGCGGGATGCGAACCCGCAGCCTTTTGACTGAAGAGTGGACACGCTAACCACTCGGCCAACCAGGCCGGAAAATAGAAGACACGAAACAACATAAATAGAAAAAAATAATTTTAATTAGGAAAAGATTTTTGGAAAATTTTCTAGTGTTTTTTTTTTTCCTTTTTCTTTGTGGGATGGCAGGGTTCCTTGGTCCCCTTCTCTGGGTGTGCCACTGGCGGGAAGTGTGAATGAATTCAAGAATAAGTATGATAGCTGGCGTGTAGTATGTAGTATAGCCTCCCTCGATAAGTCCCTGACTCCCTGGATGTCTCCCTTAATAACAATATTTTGTTTTAGTCGGACTACTTTTTTGAGAGAAAAACATTATGACCAAATTGACTCAAAATAATATATTATATGTTACAAATGACAATAAATAGTGCATGGTGATACAGTAGCGCACTTAGGATTTAATCTTGGGCGGGGGGAGAGTTGAGTACACGATTTGAGAATACACACTATGCATCGCAACGACCTATAACCGAGCATCTGCAACGATGGCTAATTCATAAATAAAGACATGACACAACATAAATAAAAATATGAATTTTAATTAGGAAAAGATTTTTGGAAAATTTTCTCGTGTTTTATTCCTTTTTCTTTGGAAGGGCGCCAGGGCCCTTGACCCCCCCCCCTTTGGGTACGCCACTGATGGTGAATAACCTTAAAGCAGTTATATATTCAGTTGCTGTGATAATGATTTACTTCAGTACATACGAATTCTCTTAATATGTATTGTCTCATCACTTTTCAATGATTGCCTTGAAAATTTCGATACTTGTTCTGGTTCTTATCTTATTCAATTAATCATTTACTTTAAATCTCTCTCTACTGACAGTTTTTTTTTAATTTCTCAATCTGTTTTAATTTAGACTGGAACATATTTTCATATACTCCTGTATTTCTTCGCCCTCTCTCTTTCTTTCTATCCCTCCCTTTATCTATCTTTCCGCCTATCCTATTCCTGGACACATGTAAAGTGCTAATGGGCGTCTGTGACAAATGACCTCAACCGAACGAGTCTTTTGGAAGTCAAATGACTCTTTTGCCACGGGAATATTTATTAGCCAGCTTAGAGGTGGCAATAATGATGGTGAAGCGCCCCTGATTAATAGAAGTTTAATGCTCTTTTATGCCCACCCGCCGAGCTATTGAAGTTGCACACGCGAGTTTAACCGAACTGAACGCAATCAGCACTAGCGTCAGCATCACTTTAAGTGTAATCTTTAAAACCAGGAGAGAGCGTCGAATGCAAAACAGTCTCTCATGTTCCACCACCCCACCAGGTTCTTGTAACGCACAGTCCGGGACAAGGCCACTATTTATGGTAATGACTCGGGCAAAGAATGGAAATAATAGCAAAAGCACTTCGGTGGAATGCAGCTTAAACTTCCATCGATCAAGTTTGCTGTGATTTAGACCCGTGCCCATTAACGGGAACCTATTTTACACCTCAGCCTCCCCCTCCCCTGTCTGACGATCGATTAGGGTTGAAATTTGTGTTGGAAACAAACTTACTTCGACTCACTTGAGATGCATCAAAAATTGAGTATTGACAGTGACGTAACTAAAAAACTGACTTTGGTTTTTTCCCATTTATTAATGACGTAGGATGTTTATAGATAAAAAAAAAAAGGTTTTGTAGTTACGACGGATGTGACGTCACGCACTTTACACTGTTTATTAAAGCGATGCATTTTTATTTAAAATATTAAAGTAATTCAACAATTTAAATAGCTTAAAATGTTTCGTAAAAATTTAAGAACGAGGATTAATTGCTTGATAGCATGACATTCCAGTTATAAGTTATCGCAACAGCAGAAGGGTTGTATTTAATTCGATTTCTTATATCAGTATTACTTAAAATAACAGCCAACTGGCTTCTTATGTCACTTTTTACCATCACGTGCATTGTGTTAAAGATAATTATTCAACTTATTCAAAAAGACGGCTTAAGCTGGTAGAGAGGAAACTTACAATGGCATACGTCAGTGGTGAACTTGGTTTGCGATTTCAAGATCGGTTGCACACTTGAAGTAGACGATTCAGAACTATAAAAGATAGCGACAAAAACAGAGATTTTTGTTTGGTGCATTGAAATCGATTTTGTCCTCTTAATCCCTTTTGGATTCATCGCAAACATCCACTCTTTCGAGTCGCTTGTCTGCTTTGAAATGAGTCCATTCAGAACTAAGTGTAATATATAGAACATTTTTCACTTAGTTACAGTAAATTAGACTTTACAAGAAATAATATTTTTGTTTAATCCTTTATCCAAGTGTAAACAAAGGCTTTGGCATTACTGTGGTCTCATCGGTAGGAGCTAGACCCAGGAAGATACTGAGGCTGAATCAAAACATAAGTAATATACAGAGTGGTTCAAAATTCCACGTACAAACTTTCAGTGGAGGTAGAGAACATCAAAATCAACCCTATTCACATAGGAAAGCATGACCGGAAACGCTACCCGGAAGTGATAGGTGGCGCTGTTCGCCAGCGCTGCAGGTGAGCAACTGGGGCTTCCTCATTCAAGCTTTCGATGTCGTACGAAGAACATGCGTCGTTTTACTAACGCTGAGATGGCAAACATGCACCTCGTTCACCATATCATGTACTCAACTACTATTGAACTGTTCAGTTACGCCTAATAAAGTTTTTTACGCTACTTACTGCCTTGTGTTAAGTCTGTATCTTTGTGTCCCTGTTAGTACCTTCCGGTGGCGTTTCCGGGCATCCTTTTCTACGTGAATAGGGTTGATTTCGATGTTTTCTACCTCCCCTCAAAGTTTGTACGTGGAATTTTGAACCACACTGTATATATATCAAGGTAGAAACCAGTATGGATAGTGACCCCCCCATAATAGTAATATATGCGTCCGAAATGAAGTGTATACTTACTATGCATTATGGGATACTAAGATAATCGATATGAAGTCAACACCCTCCCTATATAAATAGCCTATCGTGAAGATACTTTGCACGCAAATTTTGTTTGCTTATACTTGGTTGAAATATTAATCATATGTTGAAAAGTGTAATTTAAGTAGAGCATGGTTTTCGTCATCTGCTGTGATATTATCACTCTGCTCCTTGGAGGACTGAAGTTAGTTGGAAGAAGCTTCCTGTTTGGTTTGTAGAACAGTTTCCGGAATATTGAACCTTTATCCCGTTTGCTACTAATGTTCGTGAGAGGGATTGGCATGAAAGAAATGTGAGCCAAGGTTGATGTTAGCAATTCGTATCAAGAACTATCTCACTTACAACACACTATAAGCTGGAACTTCTCGTTAATTGCTTTCAATAATTTCACAATCAATTGTGTGAGTTGACGCAGGTATTTCTAGCCTTCTTTAAGACTTTGTATCAGTCGACATCCTCATGTTCATTACTCTTGATTTAACTTTCGAAGTCTTTCATTTGGAGACTTTCAAAAAAAAAAAAATGTACAGGGTGGTCATAAAATAACTTTCCTCTTTGTAGGCATCCGTAGCTAAAACCAATAAACGGAATGAGACCAAATTTTATATTGAGACTTTTGAAGACATGGGGGAAAGGATGAATTCCGCAAAAAAAAGATTTAGTACCAAAAGCCGCCGATAGGGGAAATTTTGGCGCTAGCTGAGCCAAAATCAGTCAAACATTTGCAGTAAACGCAGGTAAAGAGGATTATGCAAATTTTACTGTACGTACGTGACAGCAGCGCCACCAATTCCACTTAAAAAGGGATTGGGAACGTTCAGGCAGTTATTCGGATGACTGACGAATTGTGCTCAATATGCGTCCTACCTTGCCTCAACGTGCTTTACTTGTTAAATTGTTTTATCTTAAACAGTGCAATGCCATAGCTACCCGTCGGGAATTTAAAAGGTTTCATAATCTACGTACATGTCGTATGTAGCACTGAGAGCTATAATTAAGAAGTTTGAAGAAACTGGATCACTAGGAGTTAGACCTGGCAGAGGACCGAAAGCAATTTGATGTACACAAGAAAGGTGAGCACATTGAAAATCGTGTTTATCCCCCTGGACTACCCTGATTCTGATGAATAAAACATTATTTCCTGTGAGTTCAATCACTACGTTAATTTCTGTCTCTCGCAAGTTGTTTTAGTTTAATTATTATTATTATCATTGTAACGCGCCACATATCTAGTTGGAATGAATGACGCGGCTGTCGCTTACACCGTCGAAATGATATTATTCCATTTTATCTGCCTTTAATGTAATTATCCGCTTGTTTTCGGCTCCGCCGGCGCCAAAATTTCCCCTATCGGGGACTTTTGGTACTAAATCTTTTTTTTTTCGAGGAAATCATCTCCCCATGCCTTTAAAAGTTTCAACATAAAATGTGGTCTCATTCCGTTTATTGGTTTTAGCTACAGATCTCCAAAGAGGAAAAGTTATTTTATGATCACCCTGTAATTCATTCTGTTCTAAAAAGAGGTCATTTTTACAACATTGTATAATCGCTTCAAGTTAAATCATAAACATAAACACACGCTATTCTTAAGAAGAATACCTATAAATGAACTTTAACACTGATTTAAATAATGTGTATTTCTTATTTTTATAAATGGAAAAAAAAAACTATTCCTTAAAAAAAAAAAAAAACGGCGCGTTATATAACTGCGAATCGTATTAGAACCAATAGTGATTAATCTTGTTATCAAAAGAGGGCGTTTTATTATTTCAACCATTTATTGGGAATTAGTGTCAGAATTTGATGCTGGTATTATAAGAAATAATCGAGTGCATGTCGCGCACAACTTTCTAATAGTTAAAGTTATCTATTTTCCGAGTTTCCTTTTTTTTTTCCCCTCCGTTTTTACTTCGCGATAATTTCCATGATGTTCCTTGATGAGGTCTGTCCTTCACTTAGCACCATCTGTTACCTTAAGATGTCGACAATTTCGAGAACTCCCTGCCACTTGAGCACTTTGGAGGAAGCCGCATATTATTAGCTAAGGCGCAAATTACATTAGATGACAGAGTGAAGTGTGTGTGTGTGTGTGTGTGTGTGTGTGTGTGTGTGTGTGTGTGTGTGTGTGTGTGTGTGTGTGTGTGTGTGTGTGTGTGTGTGTGTGTGTGTGTGTGTGTGTGTGTGTGTTGGGGTTTCTGTGGGTAAAAGAATTGGAAGAGCTGCCTACGTGAGCTAGTACACGTCTCAATGTTTGACATGCTCCCTACCACTAAAAGAGAAATAAAAAATTCAAATTAGCTTATTCGCGTCGGAAGATTACAGCATACGAAAATGATTAAAATATCGCAATTTGTTACAGCTTTCTTTCTAAAAACTTTGCTTTCTTTTCAATTTTTTAATTACATTTTTAAGATACCTAAAAAAATCACTAAAAAAAACCACAAATTTTCAGATATGCAATAGATGATTTCTCGCGATTACTCGTATTTAGGGAGAATTTACGAGACTTCGTATTTAGGAATAATATAACAATATATAAACCATTTTCTACTTTCTTTCATAAATGCAAATGCCCCTATAGAAAATGATTCATCCAGTGCAGCACGTATCTAATATCACCTGCAAAAATTAATCATTAAAAGATCTTGACTTGTCACTTCTACCGCATATCATATCATAAAAATTCTAATATACATATATTCGCTTTGTCTTGGTTACAACAAAGCAATTTCAGGTTGTAATATATTTCATATAGATGGCGCAGCTTTCCATAATAATAATATAATAATAATATTCGAAGAAAAGTTATTTTATTATATTCGATCTATATATTTAATAAAATGGTAAAAATTTAGTTTATCTAAGTTTTAAAAGAATATAATAATATATGTTTATAATCATAAGAAAAATCTATAATTTTATACATTTCAATTTTTTATTATTATTTTAATGTAATATATTATCGTGTTTTATTGCAAGCGTTTATTTAATACTTCATATAATGTTATCAGTTATTAAGCTATGCAGAACTTATTAAAAATTGCAGGTTTATCTCACATATAAGCAACAGTTTATAAATACCGTTGATTATATTTCAAACTAGAAGAAAAACAGTAAAAGAATTCATAAATATAAATACTCATCCGTTATATTAAATTAAGTATTTCATTGAATGCACGTTATTCACATACTTTTAAAAAAATAAAATATTGTGAATGCATTTTTGAAAATGAATTTCAAATATTCAGATCAAATTCAACTGTGAGCGTAAATAAAATCAACAAATGTTTGCCTCCTCCTTTTGGTTGTTGCCTAGCAACTCATGGATGCCTTAGTTAAATTGTACTTCTAAATTGGTTCAGAACGCAAACAGGAAAACGCTGAGATACGGAGTCAGATCGCAAATAAGCTTGTATATATGCAGACGTCTATGAAAATAAAAAAAAAACATAAGTGAATTCGATTTCAAGGGTCTGTAGTTTTAAAAGTAAAATTGAAAAATTTCATCAATTGAACATTATCGTTTGCAGTTCTTTCGTTTTAATACGGTGGGAGGAAATGTTATTAGACTTGGATGCGAATGGGGATGAAATCAGTGCAGTTCTCTCTCTCTCTCTAGGTGATAACTGTGCGAGGTCACGTGACCGTTCGCTGGGGATTCATTCATAGGATTAACTACATTTCTGGCCAGAAGCATTGAGTATCATGAACTTTAACGATGAAGGCCAAAGTCGTCAACTCACTTCAACTAATCACTTTCCAGGAAGACCTAATAGTGACCTCCAGATGTGGTCATGTTACCAACCAACCCTCCCATGGGTCCCTTTATTGTTCGGCCTCTTTCGTTAATGTTTTCTCGGAGAGTTTTGGGTCGCATCTTTGAGGCGTGAGCAAAATTTTATTCCCTTTGCAGAAATAGTGAAAGAAAAGCTTAAAAGAAGTTTCTAAGATATATTTTTGCTTTCTTGAAGATGTTGTTTATATTTTGCTGTGATGCTGGACGTATTTCAAAAACGTTTGAACGTTGACTTATTTTGGGGGGATATTAATAGCTAAAAATAGCTTCTATTGTGGTAAAGGATATTTGCAATGAAGAGATAAAAGATGCAAGAGCAAATATAAGAGAATGATATAATTATAATTAATATTAGATTATGACGTCATTTTTTTGTCAATTTTATGCTCTTGTTCTTAACAAACGTATCGAACTATTTTACTTCAAATTTGAATAAAAATAAATACAATGAAAAAATTGATTTCAAGTTGAATATGAAGTAATACACCAATCAATATAAATAAATACGTGTCCCCCATTTAATAAACAAAAGACTTGAAGATTATTGATTTTTTCTCATTTTACTCGCACAGCGAAAAATATTTTTTTTAATTTTCATATAAAGTTATAATTATGATTGTCCGATAAAGAAAAAAAAATAAAACAGGATTATTTTTTCTTCAAATGATTAAATATTGCTCTTCATCAAATTAAGATATCACTAAAAATCTAAATTTGATATAAAATATCGAAATATTATAACTAAAATAAAACTATGTTTAATTCATTTACTAACCTAATGTCATCTACTAAACAACACTATTTCAGAGACAATAATACACCCGTTAGGATTTAAGACCAAAAGATTGTGTCGTTTGTTTGTTGTACTCTCTCTCTCTCCCTGAAAACCTTGATTCACTGGTAGCCTTGAACTTGGCTATCACTGAGGATTGAATTATGGTGACTGGTTGCAACTTTATCATTTTTATATTCTGTTAAAGAGACTCAAGATACTAAATGCATTTAAATTATCTTCTTTGTAACTTCAAAGGCTATTATAATCGATGAATAGTCGTGAATAATTCTTCGGAATGAAGAAACCAGTGTTATTGTGGTGTAAAGCAAAATTCAAATGTGATAGCCACAGTTGAACTGGATTCGTGCATTCAAGCGAGAATTGCTAATTTACGGTTTTGGGCTTTTTATCAGCTAATCGATTACGAGTTCTAAAATATCTTTAACACAAAAAATTAAGTTTTTTAAATGTCGTGCGACATATGTGCTAAATCAGTGTTAAAACTGTTATTTGCTTCATTTCTTTAGGTAAAAAAAAATGTTCAAAATTTGAAAACAAATTCGGCTTAATGTTTTCATCGATTTTGTTTCGCTCAGAGAGTGTTGCCTTTGGATGCTGGCATACTGCAATGCTTTACAACCTATGGGTAATTTACCTCCACAAGGAATAATTTCCGAATATTCAAGTGCTAATGGACATTTAACGACCACAAATTATTGTAATTCATATCTAAACAGGAATCGACAGTTAAAAGGAAAGGGATTGAAATTAAAAATTCATAAAGGCTTCGTTACATCTGTGCACTGTCAGCCTCTCATTAGCAAAATAACGCAACTACAATCAGGTAAATTAACCATAACAATGATGACAAAATGTTCTTTTCATAACAATTAGCGCGTGCTGAACAGTGTAAACTTTTGATCTGTTTCAACAATACAATCTATCAAACCGAAATGAAATAATAGTTTAGATTTTTATAGGTCTGTTCTAGAAGAAAAAAATAATAATAAAAGCGTATCGCGATGCCTTTAATATTTTTGAAATATCGTCAACATCCTTTTGAAAGCTACCAGCTTAAAGTGCGTGTCAATATATTCAAAAAAAAAAAAAAAACACTAATGAGAATTATAATTACAATCATCAAAATCAAAAAAAGACAGCTGAACAAGAAATACGAATTATGTTAATCTAAATTTCGTTCGAGCATAAAAGAGATTTGCAAAACTGAATCGAAGAAAATTAAATATTGCTCATACTGGAATTTAATAACTTTTTCTTTTTGTTTTCAAAAAAAAAAACTTAATGCAGCAAATATTAGCATATTCACCATCGTAGTTTTATGAATAATTTTATTTAAACCATTAATAATTATTTTTCGCAGTTAATATCGAAAAAAATGAAGTTTTCATTCATTGGCGTGACTAAGAAGTAAGATGGAATTTTTGATGTAATTATTAGAGACGCGATGAACAACACAAAGAAAATAAATTCATTTGAGGCAAATTTACTATTAAAACTGAGAGTGTCAATATTTACCTAAGTTTGCTATTAACTAGATAAGGATCTTTAACTTCTTTTATCGCATTAAGTCACATACGAGTTCACTGATCGCTCCACGCAAATAATACAGAAAAGTCGTAAGTTAATACATCCGCGTGAAGACTTTTCATTTTGATTTCTTCACCTGTTAATGAAGTCTGCATTCAGAATTTATGTCATTTTTAAAATATCATTTCTAAAATAGGAATTTTTAACTAAATGTTTCAAGTTAAAAAAATTTACAATTTTTATTATAGTATATGATTTAAAGAAAGATATAGGTGTATAGATGATATATTATTTTTATATTAAATTATACAGATATTTTTATATATAGACAAAGAAATATTATCTTTCTTTATATATGAATCTTTTCTATATATAAATTATTATTTTTAAACAAGTAAGTCATCCAGCCATTCTTAGTTTCCACATACGAGTGAAACGCATTTTCCTCCGTTGTAAGACCTGTGGAGTATTCATAATTATAGAATCGTTTTACGTATCGCAAAAAAGAAAATCATCAATACAAACAGCAAACAACAATGATTGGAATAAAAAAAAAATAATAAAAAAACAGTAGTGCGCATGCGTTAAATGAGAATCCTTCTATGTACACAGTCACGTGTCATGGATTAAATCTATTAGACTGTAAATAAATTAAAACAGATTAGTTACTAATAAAATATAAGAAATTACAAATTTATTGTATAACTTATCTATAAATGATACAAATCTATAATTATGAATACTCCACAGGTCTTATAATGGAAGAAAATGTTCTTTATTCGAATGTGGAAACTAAGAATGGCTGGATGACTTACTTGTTTAAAAAATAATTTATATATAGAAAAGATTCGTATATAAAGACAAACAATATTTCAGTTTTTATATATAAAAATATCTGTATAATTTAATATAAAAATAACATATCACCTATACACCCATTACGTTCTTTAAATCATAGACTATAATAAAACGTGAAACCCTCCAGACACATCGAGAGGCGGTGATCGAGAACTTCATTGGCTACAGCATTGCCATCCGTTACCCTCCAAGGGTAACGGATGGCAATGCTGTAGCCAATGAAGTTCTAACTGAGGCTCCGCTATTGCTGTTATAACAGAACTGTTATTATATCCGCTATAACAGAACAAAAAGATGATCTAGAATCTCTCACACTCACTTCTCCAACAGAAGTTATAAACATTATAACCCACCTGAACAACAATAAAGCTCCAGGCCCAGATGGAATTACTAACGGAATAATTAAACTTCTCCCCAGAAAAGCCATTGTACATCTAGTCAGCATAATTAATGCCATCCTCAGATTCCAGTATTTCCATGGAAAATAGCAGATGTCACACCAATCAAAAAGATGGGAAAAAACGCTCAACTCCCGGAAAACTACAGACCTATCAGTCTTCTGTCTAACCTTGGAAAGATTGCAGAAAAAGTAGTCCTTACTAGACTTCAAACACAAACGGACCAACTACATATAATCCCAAATGAGCAATTTGGAATCAGAAAAAACCATTCCACCGTTCAGCAGATCCACAGGCTGATCGAATACATTTCCGTAGGCTTCAACCGGAATCTTCATACAGCTGCAGTCTTTTTAGATGCTGCAAAGGCTTTTGATAAGGTGTGGCATCAAGGTCTTCTCTACAAACTCATCACATTCAATATACCTATTAATCTAGTTAAAATAATTCACTCTTACCTCAGAGACAGATACATGCAAGTCAAAATAAATGAAACTGTATCAACCAGACGCAAGGTTCTGGCGGGAGTACCGCAGGGCTCACTCTTGGACCCCTTGCTGTTTTCTATCTATATTGCTGATATCCCTCAAAACCCAAGCTCAACAATCACTGCATTATTAGCCAGATCTCTCAGCCCAAAACTGGCTATTAAGAGACTCCAAAGCAGCATTCACACGCTGGAAAGATGGTTTATGGACTGGAGAATTCAAACCAATCCACAGAAGAGCTCAGCCATGCTGCTGTTCACTAGAAAAAAGCCTCAAATCAAGGAAGATATACATTTACTAGGTGTTAAAGTCCCATGGCAGAATATAGTCAAATATCTTGGAGTAATTCTGGATAAAAAACTACAATTCACCAACCATATAGAACACATAAGTTCAAAGACGTCTAAAGCAATAGCGCAGCTCTACCCCATGATCAACAGAAAAAGTAAATTAGATACTCAGAACAAACTGCTCATATACAAGATGGTAATACGCCCAGTCATAACTTATGCATCTCCTGCGTGGAGTCACACTTCTAAGACAAATATTCAGAAGCTGCAGAGAATACAAAACAAATGTCTGAGAATGAGTTTAGATGCTCCATGGTTTATCAGAAACTCCCAAATCCACAGAGACGTCAGCATTCCCATCACAACTCTTCTTCATGACCTAGCTGAAAAGTTCTTCAATAAGACAATTAATCATCCGAACCCACTGATGAAGCAAGCTTCAGACTATAACGAAGCAGATTTCTGCAAATACAAGAGACCCAAGTCAATTCTATGCTCAGCTGAACAGAGTTAACCTCACTGCCCTTTCAGGGCAAGCTTAAAGCTCAATAATTCTCCACCCAAAGAACTTTCCTTTTCAGATGAAGGGGAATATGAAAAGCATTTATGCTTCACCCATCAAGTCAGTACCGTTATGCGTTATGCGTTAAACTTGAAACATTTAGTTAAAAATTCCTCTTTTAATATATATAATATAATATAATACAGTTTTGATAAAAAAAATTCCCACAATTTTGAAATAGCGAGGCAGTCGATTTCCATTTTTTTGGCAGTCATTTGCTTATATACTTAGAGTGTGACATGTAAGAAAGTATCATCTATTTTAGATCAATATGTGTTAAATTATTTCTCTTATATCTTAAACTTCTTCAATTTTTATTGGTCCTACAGTTAGTTACTTATTCCTGCCTACAACCTTGCAGAATATTAAACTGCAAAACTAGTTTTATCTAAATATTTATTTTTGTTCAACTGGGAGTGATAGTGATTGTCCAGCTCACAGCTTCTAGTACAGGACTGGATTCTCAATGAGAGAGAGAGCAATTGCTATTGGCAGTAATTAGGATCCAAGTCTATCTTCGGCAGGTAATGACCGTCTTCTTTAATTAAGAATAGAATGCCAATTTCTCGTTCTCAGTCTTAGCGACGCATTGTTTGTGGCCCGGAGGCCACTTGTTAAGACAACCAACTCGTTCGCCAAATGCAAAATCGCAAGGAAAATTGCATTCTTTAATGACATTCCTTTCATTATCACCGAAGGACAAAAATATTCAACAAGAATGCAAAGAATGGGAGAGAGTCTTAAAGAGAAAAAAAAAGATCACGAGCTGTTCAAGTATTTAAGTGATATCGAGAGAAAATTTAAGTTCCAGAATAGAGAGAGAGAGAAAAAAAAAAAAGAACGAACGAAAGAAAAAAAGTCATTAATAATAAATGCACCTAATATTTTTGAATAGATAGTGTACAACATACGGGACTTCAATTACATATCCATGCACGTATTTATGTAGATTATTATTAGGAGTTAAATATAATAGTTGTTACGTCAAATATGAGTTTTTACTTTCATTCTAAATATTTTCTAATATTTACGGAAGATAGGAAGTCCAATTCTCCTTATCTACAGAGAAGAAGGCTTTGATTTATAGACTACTAAATTTGCAATGGAGATTTATGCGTCTTCAGGCAGCACTGGAGTTAGCTAAAGAATAAATACGCCTAGAATTATAGTGACAAAATTTTCATTAATAACAATTACCTTGTTTTGAACAATGCAAACTTCGGCTACTCTGTTTATTTATTTATCGGCTGCTTACTTTTGAAACATGTTACACACAGGTAGCGATAAATCATCGACTGAATATCCTACTCCGATGTACAAATGTATAAATCACTAGATATTCCAAGCTTACATGAAAAATATCTGATTGGACCCAGAGGAATAAACATACGGGTTAGTATTTAATTATTATGCGTTCAAGTTGCTATTGATAATTAATAAGAATCGGAAATTCATGCAGTTATTAATAAAAGCTTGCTAACATATTTGAATAGAATAGAGGTCTCTGCTAACGCAGGTATCTGCACTTTTAAAATTATATTTATATATATTATATATTAATTTACAATATTTTAGAAAAAAGGATTAATCTTTTATTATAAATTTAAAAATTAAAATTTTTTAAAAATAATTTTTAAAAAAATTTATTTAAATAATGAATAAATTCATACACCATTAATTTTTTAATTAATGATTTATTTATTATTTCCTTTGGATAACCGGAAATAGTTTTTTTTTTTTGAGAATGCAAATGGTGGCTCCCGTATTAGTTCAGTGCGATAGTTTTGAATGATAAATGATATATATATATATATATATATATATATAGAGGTAAGCGTTCTTCATTTTCTGAAATTTCATATGCTATTGATTTGCGCATTTAGCTAATCCCTCGGTATTGCTGGCAATCCTTTTAATCTGCAATATCCTCTACAAAATTTCTGCTGGCAGGTCTCAAGACCTGCGGGATTTCTAATTGCGATCATAAGCAATTTTCCAAACACTACCTACTAGATATAACAACAAATAAAACAGACATGGATAATATTACTGATCTGCTAGAGCATCTAAACAAAGAGCAAGCATTAAAATTGTTTAAATTACTGCTTAAAAAATTTGATACTGAATGGCCAGGTTTCCTAAACCTGTACACACAGCCGGAAGAATCCGATGATATGGAGGGCGAAGTGGAAGAGATCAATGACACATCCATCTCCCTACCCGAGAGCCTCAGTCAGACGGTCTTCACAGGAGAACAGACGGGCAAGAGACGTAGAATCGAGGATGATCATGTGGAAAACGAAACACCCTCACAAATAGTCCCTGAAAAAAGGGAAAAGGTCCCCCCGGTAATTCTCCGTGAAAAGGAAAAATGGACCACAGTTGCAAGAAACCTAAGAGAACATCAAATTGGATACTCCTGGGCCAGAAACACCGACAAAGGTGTAAAAATTCAACCAACAACAGTCACAGACTACGGAGGAATAACAAAAATGATGGATAACAACAAACTACAGTACCACACCTTCGCACTAAGAAGCGAAAGAAATCTAAAGGTTGTACTGCGAGGTGTCACCGAAGGCATTACCTCCGAGGAGATCGCGGCTGACCTTACCCAGCAGGGCCTAACACCTATCAAAATCAGCCGGATGTACAGATCCGATAAACAACCGATGCCATTAGTATTGGTTGAGATACAGAACACAGAAAGACAAATTTATGACATAACTGCGGTCTGTGGGCTTAAAATATCAACAGAGCCACTCAGGAAAAGGGCATCAGCAGGGCAATGCCATCGTTGCCAAAAGTTTGGCCATGCCCAAAGACTCTGTAAAGCCGAGTTCAGATGCCTGAAGTGTGGCGAGAAGCATCAAACCATTACATGCACAAAAGCAAGAACCACACCAGCCAACTGTGGAGGTCCCCACCCAGCAAACTACAAAGGATGCAGCCACCATCACGGAACTACAAGACCCGTCCAACCTCCCCCAATCTGGACCACCACTCAAAGCATCTCTGCTGCACAGTCATCAAACCACCAAAACCCAATCCATAAAAGTCAGGAAAGGGCTCAACCTTCCACCAAGACCTATGCAGAAGCAGCCCGCCCAAAGGACACAATAGAAAGCAATCAAATAGGCTCCAACATCACAGCAATACTGACTGCTTCGCTAGCCACTATGCTGCAGGAATTCAGCAGAACAAACCCAACTCCATCCTCCACAAAGAGATTCCTGCAAGGAACCCATTCCATACTCACAGCACTCAACTATGAATAAAACAAAAGTAAAACCTAACTCGCTTCTAATTGCAGCCTGGAATGCCAATGGCCTCACCAACAAAACATTAGAACTATAGGAATTCGCACAAAGACACAACCCGGACATAATGCTGATCAACGAGACCCACCTAAGACCTGCCAACAACCCAAAAGTGAGAGGATACACAATATACCGAACGGATAGACTCAGCTCCAGAGGGGGAGGCACTGCCATCTACATCAAACCATACCTCCACCACAATGCCATATCCAACCCACAGACTACAAACCTGGAAACCACAGGAATACAAGTCCACACAAACAATGCTGGAAGCCTCAAGATATTTGCTGCCTACAACTCACCAAGCAATCCTCTACTGACAACAGACCTGGATGCAGTCCTCGGCACCACAGACCCCGCCATCATAGTAGGTGACTTGAACGCCAAACACACAGCATGGCTCAGCACCATAAATAACAGAAGTGGTCGCATACTACACAACTATTCAACCCTTAACTCAGTTGTGGTAGCAGGACCCACTGAGCACACTCATTACAGCCCTCATGGCAGATCAGATGTACTTGACATAGCTATCCTTAGAAACATCAGTTATCAATACAAACTAGAGACGCTCAGTGAACTATCATCCGACCACAACCCAATCCTGATCAAACTTGGCACGCAAGATCAACTAACCCACCAGCACACCTTCATATCGTGGGATAGGCTAGCTAAAATCCTACCGGAATACATTGGTCCTGTACCAATCATCCACAAAAAAGAAGAAATAGATGAAACAGTAAGCAATCTAACAAACCAAATCAAAAAAGCACTAGAAGCAGTCACCAAAACCACAACCAACCACCCAACCAGATGGCTCCCAGAAAACATAATGGACCTCATCAGAACAAAAAACAAAGCCAGGAAAAGATACCACAACACAAGAGCCCCACAGGACAAGAAAACTCTGAACAAGTTGAACAACCAAGTCAGAAAAGCACTTCAAATCAACAGGAACCAGGATTGGGACAATAAACTATCATCACTCAACCCAGAAGATCACACAATATGGAAATTTCTGAAGATTCTGCGCACTAAACACAATCCCCTACCGCCCATGCAAACTGGTCATGGAACGGCGCACACGGATAAAGAAAAAGCAGAAGCAATAGCAGAAAACCTAGAAAAACAATGCAGCCCGTCATATGATAATATAAACATCACCTACATATATAAAGTCCACCAGCAGGTCAAGCGTACCTTAAATCAGTCCGAAGACAAACCAATCAGCATCACCCCCACTACTCCAGTTGAAATAACCAACATCATAAAGCATCTAAACAACAAAAAAGCTCCAGGGCCAGATGGAATTACTAACAGAATCATCAAATTACTTCCTAGAAAGGCTATTATGCACCTGGTGAACATAACCAATGCAATATTGAGGATACAACACTTCCCCTCTGCATGGAAAACAGCAGACATCATACCAATAAAAAAGCCAGGAAACAATCCGCAACTCCCGCAAAGCTACCGTCCAATAAGCCTGCTTTCCAACCTGGGAAAGATTGCTGAAAAAATTATCCTTTCAAGACTACAAGAAAAATCAGACCAATTAGGAATAATTCCAAACGAACAATTCGGCTTCCGCCGTATGCACAGCACAGTGCAACAAATACACCGACTAGTGGAGCATATCACTCAAGGATACAACTGGAACCTTCACACAGCTGCAGTTTTTCTGGATATTGCCAAGGCCTTTGATAAGGTATGGCATCAAGGATTACTCTATAAACTCATTCAGGCCAACATTCCAACAAACCTTACCCGTCTAATAAAATCATACCTCACTGACAGATCCATGCAGATAAAAATAAATGGCACCATCTCAACTAGGCGCAAAATCCTGGCAGGAGTACCACAGGGATCTCTTTTGGCTCCTTTACTTTTCACAATCTACGTGGCTGACATTCCACAGAACCTGAGGACTACCATCACAGCCCTATATGCAGACGACACAGCCATAATGACAAGATCTCTCCGCCCACACCTGGCGATCAGTCGTCTCCAGGATACTATCACAAAGCTAGAGAAATGGTTCTCCGACTGGAGGATACAAGTAAACCCCGTCAAAAGCTCAGCTATACTGTTCACCAGACGCAAAGCCTTCATCCAAGATGATATTGAACTTCTCGGAAAAAAGATACCATGGCAGGCAGAAGCCAAATACCTTGGAGTACAGCTAGACAAAAAGCTAAATTTCAACAGCCATATCAAGCTCATAGGCACAAAGACATCCAGAACCATAGCCCAATCCCCTGATCAATCGCAACAGCAAATTGGATAAACGCTACAAGCTGTTATTATATAAGATGGTAATTCGACCAGTAATCACATATGCATCCCCGGCATGGAGTCACACATCCAAATCTAACATCCAGAAACTACAGAGGATACAAAACAAATGCCTGCGGATGATCTTAGACGCCCCATGGTTCGTCAGAAACACGCAGATCCACAGAGAAACCGGAACCCCTGACATCCGTTCTCTCCATCATGATCATGCGGAAAAGTTCTTCAGCAAGGCACATTCTCATCCCAATCCACTAATCAGACAAGCTTCCAGTTATAGCGAACATGACTATCAAAAACACAAAAGACCCAAGGCAATCCTGCTTTCAGCAGAACAGAGCTAACTCCATAGTTCACAAAGTGCGAGCATAAGTCTCACAACATCCCCCATCAAGCTTCTCCACACAGATAAAGGGGAAAATAAAAAACATTTTATGCTTCACCCAGCAAGCCAGTAACGTTGTTGTTGTTGTTGGAAATAGTTTTTAAATATAAGGTTATAAGTTGTAATACAACTGAACATTAAAACATTGATAATTTATTTTTTAATAAGTTAATTTTAAAATAAGATATTTGTTTAAATGAAAGTACCAATTACTTTTTTAATTATTTTATATTATTTATTTTATTTTGTGAACAGAGCTATGCAATATCTTGTAACACCGGAAAACTTATCTTCGACCTTTGTCACGATGTTCAGGATTTCTTTTCAATAAAACTACTTGATATGTTTTATGACGAAAAAGTTACCAAGAAAAATCTAATATTCACTTCATTACAGGAAACACTTTTTCGATAGCCAATTTGTTTTCGCCTGCATTCGTAACCTTATGGCTTACTGCTGTTTTGCATAATTGTTGAGAATCCAATATTCTTATTGCATTACAAGCTTCATATGTGCACTAGTGATCAGTCCTTTGAAACTAAATTTTTTTTACATGTTTATCAATCCTATTCAGTGCTTCTAATTACAAGCACTATATACTACGTCACTTTCTCCGTTCAATATGGCTCTTTTTAGTGTCATTTCCTTCTCGGTAATCTGCATATTGTGCTGATACAAAACGCAAAAGAACTTCCAGTACAATCGAAACACAAATAACCCTAAAAGGGTTTTCTGTGATATATAAATTGCTCTTATTTTGACATGCAATATATAACGTTATTTGATATGAATCATAATGCGCGTGCTCGACAGTAGATGTAGTGTTAGAGTACCATTGTTGACGTGTACATTGCGTGCTTTGAATACGTCACGCGTTTAAAGGTTCGTTCTTTTTTTGGATCACGTGATTTCCATAACGTGCTCATTTCTTTAATTGTTGTATTTCATGAAATTTATAATTTCTAGACGGGAACGTAGTAAAGACGGAGAAAAAAAACTGATCCCTGCTGATGGCATTGGGTGACTTTGCGTGCTCAACCATTAGCAGCAATTGAAATATTACAACGCCTTTTTGATGAAAGAGAGTCTAAAATTATTTTAACCTTTTCTGATAAATAATTCTCATGGCTCAAATAAACGGACTTCATGACACCACATTATTCATGCTATTGCGGCTTTACCGATGCAATACATGCCGTTCGTCAATAAATTCGATCAATATAAATTTAACAGACATTTTCACAATTATTTTTAAAATTACTTCACTGTATTTTATAAACAATGTTGAACAATTAATCTGAAATGGCGTATTATATATTGCATCGATATATTTATTTTCGACTATTTAACTTTGGGGATATGACGGAAAATATACACTTACTGACAGCTCTGAGTACGAGAGTGTTGGAGCTTGTTATAGGATCAGAAGACCTGTCCATAGCTCTGGGACCTCCAACTGGGGAGAGTGATCGTGCGGTTTTGATAGCAAAACAAGTTGAAATTCCAGTTAAGAAGGGAACTATAAGGCAGGTGATTAAGATATACTTAGGAGGCTGTTTGAAGCAGCTGCAAAAGAGGAAAAAAGTTGTGCAGGGTATATAAGGAGAAAGGTGACCAGCTAACTCATGAATAGTACAAGAAACAAGCAAGATGGCCGACTAAACATTGAGGAAAGCAAAATCACATTATGGAGAAGAGATTATCCGAAGGGACAAAATAAAATCTCCCAAAGAGTTCTTTAGTTATGTAGTAAGTAAGAAGAAGAAAAAAGATACTTTTTGGTATCTGTCCATCAGCCACCCTTTTATCCACATTACCAGTTTCATCCCCATTTTTTGCACTTCCTAAAGAGTTCCATGTGGTATCCTGTCAAACGCGTTTTCAAATTCCATCAGTGTCATCTTATAACCTTTATCCAACTAAGCAGTCCCTGTTATAAACAGTTAATCCATTACTAAGGTATGGCCTACCCTACACAAAGCAATGCGCCCTTATAGAGTATCATATTAGAAGCAGATAAAATAGTTGAGTTACTGAGTGACCCCTTTGCAAGGATATATCATCCAAGTGAAGATATTATTATAACACAGGTGATGGGGATGTGAGAACAGAGGTTGATGAATTTAGATATACTTAGGATAGCAAAACCTGAATGCAAATACATCTGTGGGATGAGATGGGCTATCGGCTTGCATTTTAAGATAGTGTGCAGGGCGATGCCATTGGGCTAGGCTCTTTTAATTTAAGTCTCAGCTCTGGTAGAGTTCCAAGTGAGTGGAAGGAGGACAAATTTCTTTGCATAAAGGAGGATCTAAGTCTGTGGTAGCAAATTATGGACCAATCAGTATCTCGAAAATGGGTGGATAAGAATTTGATACGCTATAAGGGACAGCATGGCTTTGTGAAGGGTAGGCGCTATCTTAGTAATCTATAATAGGATGCCTGCTGAGTTGGATAAAGATTATGGATTTTGCAAACACTTTTGACGGATACCACATGGAATTCGTTTAAATAAACTTCAACAAATGGGGATGGATATGAAATTAGTTATGTGGATAAAGGGTGGCTGATGGGCAATATCAAAAAAGTAGTATATTGAAGAGAAAAATCCAGGAGAAGGCAGGTGACTAGTGATGTGCCACAGGGTTCCGTGCTTGGACCACCGCTGTTTAATTTGTACCGAAACGATACAGGAAATAATTTGAAGAGCGATATTGAGTTGTTTGCTGATGATGCAAAGCTGGGTAGGGTAATGTAGAGAGCTTGTAGGATGATTTGAATAGGATGAAATATCTACAAAACATAATGGATGTCAATTTAATGTGGAAAAGTATGAAGTTAATCATTTTGGGATAAACAGATTACAAGCTGCGTCACTGAGGGGATGTACTTCAGGAAATTGATGAAGCCAAGAATTGGGGGGGGGGAGGGAACAGTAGATAGAGAGCTGAAGTTTAGAGAGTGCTATTGTTAAAAGAGCCAGGATAGCTCACAGGATTACTTGGTGATTGAAGAACGCACTGACAAGGAGAGGCAAGGGAGTTGTCATTCCTATTTATAAAGCCTTGATGCAATCACTTCTGCAATAAAAAAAATAATTTTTGTTATTTTCATTTCTTCGTCATGCTCTGTTTTGACTTAAATGTTTGCTAGGCATTCTCCACAATGGATTGATTTTCTCCTGCTTCTTGATGGGATTTGAATTTGCTTATAAAAACGAATAATAATATAAAAAGAACTAAGACAAGTTGTGCATGATATTATTATTTATTCACATAATTGATAGACAGTCAAAATAAGATTTAAACAACAAATATTATTTAAACAAAAATTTGACTGGTAATACAGACCAATTCAGATTTTACTCAAGAATCTAAGAATAGTCCGTCAGGTAGCGTCGTAAATTATGGACTGTTCCCAATAATGCTGTTTTTTTGTAGGTCATATGGGGTCACTTCGTTGATGTTTAATTGCTGTAAATATTTAAATAGCTTCTTTGAATTTGAGCCAAGTGCACCGATAACTATTGGGATGACTTTAGTGTGTTTAAACCACACTAAAGTCATTATAATATAAAGTCATTATAATATCGAGATCTGGCAACTTCGATTGCCAGATCTCGATATTTAGTAATTTTTTCCAGTTATTTGTTGTTGATGTTGTTATCGCTGGGTACTGCGATATCGATAATCCAACCCTGTCGATGTTCGATAATTGCGATGTCAAGTCTATTGTGTTCCAAATGCCGATCAGTTTGTATTCTAAAGTCCCAGAGAATTTTTGCTGTTTCGTTTTCCAGTACAATCTCTATATTATGCTGCCACCAGTTATCAGAAGTAGGAAAGGGATATTTTCTGTATACATGCCAATGAATTATTTTAGCCACTTGGACATGGCGGTATTTATAATCGATTTGGACTCTCTTGCTGCAGGCACTGATTAGATGTTCTACAGTCTCATCTTTCTGATCGCATAATCTACATTTGCTGTTATTATTGATGTAATGACTGTTCTTGAGCTGCTAGAATAAATCCTTCTGTTTCATTTTTAATGTATCCGGCCATTGCCACGTCTTGTTCACGTCAATTTTGTCCTTAGTATATCTAAGAATTGGCCATGCATGGGTTTATTTTTCCAGCGCACATATCGGTTATTTTGTTGTTCCTTTTGTAATCGGATTTGTTTTCTGTTGCTTTCAGAAGACCCTCTTGCGTAACAGCTTGAAACATTTGCTCAGAGCTATTGTCGATGTAACTTTTTAAGCAAATTTCTTCTTTTTCCACAGTCTGTCTCACTTGCAGCAGACCCCGTCCACCTCTTCTCCTTTGTAGGTACAACCGATCAACATCACTTCGTGGATGTAATGCATGACGCATAGTCATTAGTTTTCTAGTTTTGCGGTATAATAATAATAATAATAATAAGAGAGACCCCCAGGGAGGAAACATACTACCCACACCAGCTATCATACTTATTCTTGAATTCATTCACACTGCTTGCACTCACAACATCTAATGGCAATCCATTCCAATCACGCGCCACCCTCTGAAAGAAACATCTACCCCTCACCACCTTCTTAGCGGCCTTTATTCGCAGCTTCCAAGGATGCCCTCTCGTCCTTTCCCCACCCTCCATAAATTGAAAAATTCCATCAATTGAAATCCTGTATGACCCGTTCAGAAGTTTGTAAGTCTCAATCATATCACTCCTCTTTCTCCTGTTTGCTGGTGTCTGCAGTCTACAAATTCTTAATCTGTCTTCATAATCAGTATTCCACAATCCTGACATCATTTTTAACACTCTCCTTTGTACTCTCTCCAATATATCAGAATCACAACGGAAACCAGGAGACCTGACCTGCGCACAGTAGTCCAAGTGAGGTCTTATCAACGCCTTTTAAGGTGGCTCGACACTGCAATTATCTTTTGTGTGTGTGTGTGTGTGTGTGTGTGTGTGTGTGTGTGTGTGTGTGTGTGTGTGTGTGTGTGTGTGTGTGTGTGTAAATTCTTTCCTGACGTTATTACAAACATTTTTAATAAAAGGAGACTGCCGCGCCGTACGTTTGAAGCGGTGATGACAGTAACTAAAGAGATTTCTGATTTGCATTTTGTAACATGATAACGAAACATATGAATGACATTTAAAATATGCGTTTACGTAATTAATAGAATCTTATTTAATTATTCTAATGAAGTCATAAAGAAGTACTTCATTATGGGTTTGTGTTTGCAATTTATTGTCAATTACTTTCATTATTCTTCTTAATGGGAAAAAAATATTTCTAATTTTGATATTATTGACTCGAGGCCAGGTCTGTTCCTCTTGGAACAGAAAAAAATTTTAAGAGTTAATTGAGTGCAAAAATCGAAACCACGGTAGCGAATCTATCACTTCCAATAATTGCAATTCTTTAAGTTTAAATTCACTTTCCCATCTTTTTTAATTCCACAACTTTCGCAAACCACTTTGGTGTTTCTTTTTTCTCTTTTGTTGCAAGTAGAAGACCATACTTAACGGAGAAACAGCGAGAGAGAGAGAAAGAAAGAAAGAAAGAGGCAGAGAATGTTCAATATACAAGATTCTTGTCCATCAGTGTTATTGGCGTTTGAAGCTATCGCTGCAGCAAGACATTGAACTAGCGCATGCAGCAGCTGGCAAATTACCAGATAAAAATAGAGCCCACTGTGCCTAACACACGTGCTGGTATATTGCCAATAAGGGCGCGAGATGGAAACGCATTGTTGTTTATTATGAGCGTATTGTTTTTTAATTGTTGCAATATACAAGCGGGAACGTGCGTGCTTATTAATTCAAAATAAAACAGATCAATGCGTGAAATGCAGAAAGATTGCGTATTGTGTTTGGAAGAGCACTCTGTTTAATAACCAGTAAGCGAGGGAAAATGAATTATTGTCCACAAGTGTTATCGTACAAGAAACCAGTAATAAGGGATGCAAACATTGATCCATTTCCTCGAATGCATCTGGGTTATCAAATGAATAAGTAATTAGTTTCGTTTAAAAAAAGACTTGGGAATTTCAAAGGCGTCTTCGGCTTTGTATAAAGATTTCGAAGGAAAATGAGAAATAATCAGACTTTAAAAAAATTCTACTAGTTTGTTAAGCACGGAACTTTATATTTTTGTGTGGATTAGTTGAAATAACTTTCGCATTATCTGACGAGGGTTTTGAAAAATTCAAATAATAGTTTAAGATAGTTAAAATCTATAAATCTGATAGTGTTAAGTATTATATAACTGGAAGGCCGCACTTGCATTTCCCCCATGTTACTAATGTGTTATAAGTTTACAGCTTTTTGTAGGTGGAAGACAATTAATTAAAAGAGATATTTTTTTATTAAACTTGATAAAATATACATTGGAAGATAGATAACAAAAAAGGACTATTTACATATTATAAGAATGTATATTACAGAGAAGAAAAGGATTTTTTGTTTTAGATATACAATAAAAATTAGGGGAAAAAGATACATTGGGGGCAGACAGGATTTGTCTTTCTAGTAAGAGTCAATATCACAGTTCAGTATCACTTTTAGTTATTCTTCAGCTGAAGTGTATTGTCGTCGGCAATCCAGAACAAGGTACCAGTTGGATTCCACTCCTGTATGAATTTAGCGACAGTTCCTGTTTCTTTGTAGTAACCAAGTTCCAGTAAAAGCCTGCTATGTAGTTTCCGACGGAGGCTACATATGAAGGTTTGTTCCGATTCAGTGATGGATGGGTGCTGGTTATTTCTTGTGTGCTTAAGGTAGAAACTGTAAATGACGGCCTTGGCGCAGATGAAGAATAAATTGCGTATTCTGTGTTTGTTCTCTTCTGTCTGGACTAAATTCCAGTAGTCTTCTTGGCTGTGTGCGTAGTTACAGGTGCTAGAGGCTGTATTCAGGGCGTAGGTGATCATCGCTTTGTTTGCGGGACAGGTTAGATGTGTGTTCCAAGGTGCCTGGAACTTCGCAGAATAGACACTGATCCGATTGTCTTAGCTGAAATTTGTGGAGCTTAGTAGGAGTTGGCAAGATGTTATGCCATAGCCTCCACTGTATGTCTGAATCTGGTTTGGCACACCTCGATTTATATGGAAGATCCCACTGAAAACTGGGTGGCAGGTGCAGCTTAGTCAGTGAGAGGGTTAAGTATGAATATACGAAGGGCGAAGTTGGAGGCACTGATATGAGGAAGTGGTATATTTTCTTGTAGTTGGAGGGAAGAATTAGAAGTGAGGTTTCAGATGATGCAAGATGAAAGGTAGGCTCCCCGCAGTTTCTAGAAGGAATACGGATTCCCTGAGGCGTAGCGATATCTGGAAGGCTTTTATAATAGCAACTTGCATCAGTTGATATTGCTTTTCAATTTTGGAGTTTTTCAATGGTAGGCATGTGAGTGTTTTCCAGTTTAGCGTCTGAGTCAGGAGGTCCCCTATGATTCTTATTCCTTCCCAGTTCCATGTTGGGAAAAGGAAGGGCTGGCCAGTTGTGAGACTTGTTATGTTTCTGTTCGAAAACAGGGGTTCTGTTAGTACAGCTAACTCTATTGATCCTGTCAGTGTGTGATGAAGTTCTGTATTTTTCCACTGCTATAGAGCATCTCGGTAAAAAATGAGGTAGTTTAGGAAGTGGTAGTACAGAACTGGCCATTCGGAGGATTGTGGAAAATGTAAGCCCTCTGGTGGATGATTTCGTGATGTAATCGAAGATGGTTACATAAGCATGATTTGACTGAAGTGTCTTTAGGAGAAGGATTATCCGGAATGATGTGATCTTGTTTTCAAGGGAAATCAGGCCTTGACCTCCCTTATTGGGTGGCTTGCAGAGTTCAGAGTATGTTGTCCAGTTAGTATTGTTCCAGAGGAAACGTTTCATTCCTTTTGAATATGATGGAGAAAGTCTTCAGTGGGTGTGAGTACTTTCAGGGTATGCCATAGCACACTCGCAGTCATCTGATTGATTATTAGGAGTTTCCTCTAAGTGTATACATTGAAGGAATGCTGTTCAATTTACCTATGACTTGTTTAAATCGGTTAGGTAGCTGTGTCCAGTTCAGTGCATTATATATTTTGGTGTTGCCAAGGTGTACACCTAGGTATGTTTGTCCTTCACTTGACCAGGTACATTCGACTGGAGAATCATTTCTAGCCTTCCATCTGCCTGACCACAAACCAGTGGGTTTTGAAGGGTTTAATTTGGCTCCTGAGGCTTGTGCATATAGTCTGTGTGCTTCCTCGGTTACTGTCATTTCTTTATCATTACAGATTATTATTGTGACGTCATCAGCATATGCTGATAAGGTTATTTTTTTATGTGGCTTTATTATGCTGGTTCGTTTGGAGATGCTGGTATCGTGTACTCTTTTTAAGAAGGGCTCTATGGCCAGTACGTATAATTGTCGAGGGAGAGGACATCCTTGCTTGATCCCTCAAGAGTATGGCAAAGTGCAGGTGCGCCTGTTGTTAATTTTTAAACAGAAGAGTGCATCTCTGTATAGCAATTGCACTGTCTTAGTGATGAGAGGGCCATAGCCGAATGCCTTTAGGTCTTCATAAAGGTACTCGTGCTCAACTCTGTAGAAAGCCTTCTCCTGTTTGCGATGTGGATGAGATCTCTTATTAAATGGAGGTTATCATGTATTGATCTTCCAGGAGCAGAATAAGTTTGATGTCGACCAATAACTTCAGGCAGTGTTGGCTTTAGTTGGTTTGTAATAACTTTGGAAATGATTTTGCAATCTGTATTGATTAGTGAGATTGGACTGCAGTTTCGGATATCCGTGTGGTCTCCCTTCTTTGGTATCAATCGTGCTACTGAGGTCGTGACGGATTGTGGAAGCCCATTGAAGTAGGCGTCTTGCAGTGTTTTAAGGAGAAGTTGTCCGAGTTGATTCCAGAAGACTTGAAAAAACTCTGAGACCATCAAGGCCGGGAGATTTATTCTTTGGCAAGGATGTGCACCCAGTTTTCAGTTCCTCTAGAGTGATTGGGTTTTTCTAAGTGGTTCCGATCTGTTGCAGAGATTCTTTTTGTTCTTTCGGTATGGCGTGAAGGGATGTTCTTGTAGAGCTGTAGCATTCTTGTAGTATTGTAGGATTTCAGAAGTGATTTTACTTGGATCTTCTGTGATGCTGCCATCTTGAAATCTAATAGCGGAGATGCAGTTTGCTGGCTGGTATTTTTTTTTTCCTAAGAGAAAACAAAAATTTTGGGTGCATCTGAGAAATTTATTTTTGTATGCCGCGATCTAAGTAGGGCACCCTTTGTGGGCTTGGAGGGCTGAATTATGTTCAGGGCTTTCTTCTGGTAGATACTGGAGCTGTTCTTCGAGTTGTCGGATGCTAATGTTTCTCTGTTGATTCTTCTGGTGACTGTAGATCTATGTAAAGAATTTTATTTGTGATTTTAGGTGGGGACACCATGTTTTCATTGGTTCTGTGTCCACGTTTCAAGTGAGTGAGGTTGGCTATTAAAGCCTGAATGTTTGTTATGTATTCTGGATCTTTCAGGAGGGTATTGTTGAAGATACAATAGGCACTTCCTGATTTGGATGCTTCCAAAGATAATGAAAGTTGCAGCTTGACGAAGCAATGAGCTGAGATGTAGGAAGGAATGTGTGATATGTTTCTAACTAGAGAAAAGGTGTGTTTGGAAAGGTAGTATCTGTCCAGTCACGCTTGGTAGGGTGACCTATTAGTCGCTGTGATTGTTGACCTCCATGTATAGGACCTTTTATCTGGATTCTGATGCCTAAAGACATCAATGAGTTCATTATCGTTTACCAGTGTTTGAAGTTTGTTTATTAATTGGCTACGATGTTCGGCACTACAGGTGAGCTAATGGCAGGTTTTTATCCTTCCCATAAACCCCTACATCTCAATAGGAGAACTCGGACGCAGTAAATGACATAATAAACTTGCTCACTGCATTAATTGCTTCGGAGTAATCTAGACAAGTAATTAATCAGTTCTGATGTGTACATTACTGTAATTGTATATCTCGTAAACTGACTATAACTATTTCAACGTCCTTGTTGACACTTGATACTGGTTTTATTTTGATTCCAGAGCATCCATTCCCCTCAACTTTCTATACGTATAAGGACGCACCTTATTCTACACTGCCACTGTGAATAAAATATTTTAAAAATCAATCAAATAATTGAAAAATATTTTATAGACTCAAGCGACTATAATTAAACCAGAAATGCTCGATATAGCCCTTTTAAAGATATGGGGATTCCTATATATATAAACAAATGTTTAATTTTTTTTTAAAAAAAGGGATATTTGCATTAATAATAGCATTAATGTAAATATGCCTACAATTATTCATTTTATTCTTAATATCAGTCCGTCTTCTCTGTTGAGCTTTGTCTTTCAGTGGATTGGTCTGTTGAAACTAATGACGTCATTACCATCATTATTACGCAAAACGCGCGTTTTGGTCAGGCAAATAGCAAATCGACTTTACCATGGTGCTGGTGTGTTCCTTCGGTTCACATCCATCACAAGTGGCTGGAGTGCTACAACCAGAAAGACGTTGGTCAGTAAGAAATATTCAATCTTCCTTCTTTTTTATTTCTTCATACCAAAGATTGGAAAGAAAACAAGAGTTCGCAACCCTACATTTCTTTACAGTATTACATTCTTCGTCATACGTTTTATATCAGCTCAATTTCGAAAATGTCCGTGTGACGTCACAATGCACTTCTAATAATGTTAAAAGGTATGGAAGTGCAGTGTGACGTCACACACGGACATTTTCCCAACTGATGGTATGATCCTACATCAAACTCAACGCACCGACTTATCTTTCTTGTAGGAAAGGAGACTGATTCAGGATCATTCTCTTTGATTTTGATTCGGTTTTTGTGTCGCCATTTCAATCTCATGAAATGGTCTCAAGGTATCTTGTGCTAGTTAGGTTCCGGTGCCCATTCCGAAATCGTATTTTATTTTTCTTCTTTTCTGACCAGTGGTTTGGCCGAAATACTTGGTCCTACGTTGAGGGATGCTGTAAACGCCTAGGAAAGAGAGAGAGAGAGAGAGAGAGAGAGAGAGAGAGAATCTTCTTTGACTTTGATTTGTTTCAGGAAGATGGGGACTTTGTTCAGAGGCTTGTATGCTGTTTTGAGTCCATGTTGTTGTTTTAGATGGAAGCTCAGTTTTCTGTTGTACCGTTGATGCAGGTCAAAGGTAGTGTACGTAGAGACTGATTTTGTTGCGAGAGGTTGATCTTTTTAAGTAGTTAAATAGTTTATCGATAGTGTATCTATTTTGTTCGAATGACTTAAGCAGTGGCGGCTCGTGCATAAGCACTGCGGAACTGCAGCACCCCCAGTTTTTCTCGATACATAAATATATTCATTAATTTATTTATATTTGTTTGTAACATTTAATTTTATCAACAACAATCCTATACAATTCTCTTATTTTGTATAAAAAATAATAAAAATCCATCTTGTAGCACTTAGGAGGGCGCTAGCAGCACTGTGTTTACCGCAGTGTCATATTGCTACGCGCGCAAGCATATGCACGTCATAGTGAGAGCCGAGCTATTAGCGTAATGCGGCACTGTCCGTCGCGCAGTTCCACTTGTTTAGATGCAGTTTGCGCCAGTAGTAGAGTGTTCGTAGTGCTTATCGTGTTTACTCCGTCTCTTTAAATATTTGGACATTACAATTAAAGACGTAACATTTGTTATAGTTTTTATTTTAGAACTTTATTGGGGTTATGATAATGGATTTTAGCTTTAAATAATTTTGAATTATACTAAACTGTATAATTTTATCGATAATAGACAATATGTTTTCATGTTTAATGTTTTTTTTTAATTTTACCATAATTTTGATATTTTATCCAAATACGTATACACCGTACTTACAGTGTGTATGTATATTTCGAAAGTTGCAGCACCCCTGCGATTTCAAGCCAGGAGTCGCCACTGGATTTAAATAAAGTTTTTTGTTTCACATGCAGTGCTGATGTAGAGGATGAAATTCATTCTTTAAGGAATTGTAAACAGTTAGAAAGGCAATGAGGACAAATGGAAAAGACATCGTGTATATCGCTGAACCATTCACACACACATCAATTAATTTTGATGTGTGTGTGAATTAAAAAATCTTGAATTTGGACACAGTTTCAGTTGTCCAACTTGTAATATTAATTAACAGACTTAAGGGGTTTTTTCGGTGTCGCTACAGTGTGGTTTTCACTATTGGCATGTACTTTATGTTGATGTCCCAAGAGTTTTATGACGATCATCTCATTTCAAAGACACGATTTTTTCATTGGAAATATCGGCACAGATGAGCCTATGTAGCTCAGTGGAAGTGGTGTTTGCACTCCATAGCGCTTGACCGCCCGAGGGAAGACCTAGGCTCAGTTTTAGTCCTGATTCGATTAACTTTTTCTAAACCTTTTTTCGACTGGGTCCCGAGTTAGTCGACCGCTGGAACGGCAATCGGTTTCTTTTCACCCATAGACGCTAGAAAATCAACCGTAGAATCACAGTATTTCAGATAATATAAAGTGTTAGGCTTAGGGAACTCGAGATGGCTGCACTTGTCAGCCGTCTCTTCACTGGATACTGTTTATAATTAGTGATACTCTTGTGCCAGCTATTTTCGATGGCTGCCGGTGGAGATAACGGTCCTCTCAGTCTCCAGAGAGCTAGATAGGGTTAAACGCTTCACTTTAGCGAATTTATTTTTATACATATTGTCATTAGGAGGACTTGGTTTTTAATCAAGGCAGAGGCTTCTAACCTAATGATGTCAACTGCTTCAATTTGATGACTCCATCAAAGGAAGTTTTCGGGAAAAAACTGCAAAACTAAAGTTTGGTTTCCTTTTCCGAAATTGTGTAATCTGACAAGTTCATGGGCACATTGTCAACGGGAGGATGACTGCGGAATTTTCGTTCTTACAATATTGTCGAAGGTCCTGATTAAACTTCTGTAATTGTCTTTCACTATCTTCGTTAATGACCTTGTTCTCGAGGTCATTTCATTCTCAGTCCTCGCTAAATGTGTGGGTTAAAGCGCCTTTGACAATGCTAACGAGAGCAGTCGAAACGTTGGCCTGTAAATAATTCATTTGGTCAATTACTTTTTTTTTTTAATTTTAAGCATTTCGTCAATGATAAGACATTATCAATATGAAATCGATGTCTAAAAGGAACCTTATTTTTTTAAACTAATCTTCAGTTGTCGTTGATTTTTCTTCAAAATTAATTATTTAAATGGTAATTAACGTTCAATTACCCCCCCTCCTAATCAACGCGCGGTTAAATTTTAAGTCATTCTTTTATCCTCTAATTCAACTGACTTGCGGGAGCGTAGACCGCTTTTTATTTTGAGCGGATGTCACTTTTCAAAGACGGTTTGATGTAAAAAATTATTTAGTTACATAATTTATCAGTTAAATTTATTATGCATTTTTCATGATCATCCTTAATGCTTCAGGACGATGCTACAGAGATAAATGCATTAAGAAACCACACATGGACAGGAAGTGATGTATGCAGAGCTTTGAAGTGAAGAGGAAGAGCTACAAATTTGTAGGAAATAGGAAGGAGTTAAAGAATATGGGGGGGGGAGATCCTGAAGAGTAGAATTTTGCAACTATAGAATAGTAATGTTGTAAAAGAAGAAAGGTAGCTGATCTTACATTAAATTAGGCGTTCCTCCCAGAAATAAGCAAATCACTCTGAGAACAAGTAAGATCGTGAATTGCAACTTCTGAGCACACATAAAACTGGCTCACAAATGGTTTGAATTCAGAGGACGTATATACGAGGGTGGTCTGAAAAGTTCTCGGCCTCGACCATAGATGGCAATACTATCGGCACGATTGTTTTTTCTAAGTTGGTACACCTGTCGTAAGCATCCATGTGAAATTACAAGTCATTCTATCAAGTACTTTGCTTTATACAGCTGTCTGAAGCAAAAGTGTTGTCTGTATCCCTTGAAATGGATAAAATTGAGTATCATGCGATTATAAAAATTCTTTGTAAAAGAAGGTTTAACGCCAATAGCAATTAATTCAAAGTTCATAAACGTTTATGGGCACTCTTCTCCTTCGTTTTCAACAATTAAGAAATGGGCTACCGAGTTTAAACGTGGCCGTACCAGCCTTGACGATGATCCACGTGAAGGACGGCCAAAAAGTGTAACAACACCAGAAATCATTGATCAAGTGCACGATATGGTATTGGATGGCTGGAGAGTCAAAGTGTGTGAAATTGCTGAGACTATAGGCATTTCAAAAGAACGTGTAGGATATATTTTGCATGAAGAATTGCATATGAAAAAGCTTTGGGAAAGATGGGTGCCACGCTTGCCCACAGCAGATCAAAAACACACTTACATGAAAATCTCAGAACAGTGCTTGGAGCGATTTAACAAGAATAAAACTGATTTTGTGCGTCGATTTATTACTATGGATGAGACTTGATTCACCATTACACACCAGAATCCAAACAGCAGTCAAAACAGAGGACAGAAGCCGGTTGTTCAGCGCCAAAGAAGACAAAGTTGGTTCCATCAGTAGGAAAGGTCACTGCATCGGTGTTTTGGGATGCTAAAGACATATTGTTTATTCATTATCTTGTAAAGGGTAAAACAATAACCGAGGAATATTATTCCGAACTTTTAACCAGACTAGACGAAAAAAATTCGTGAGAAAAGACCCGGTTTGCAGAAGAACAAAATCATCTTTCATCAGGACATTGACAAAGCACCCGCAAAGGTGTTTTGTCAATGGGAAAATTAAAGGATCTGCACTATGAATTGTTGGAACATCCACCCTATTCCCCAGATTTTGCTTCCTCTGACTTCTGTCTCTTCCCAAAACTAAAGCCCTTCCTCGCTGGTCAGCGTTTTTCTTCGAATCAAGAAAAATTATAGAGGGGTATTTTGCAGATCTTACTGAGAACTACTACAGGGACGGGATAATGGCGCTGGAGCATCGCTGGAAGAAATGTATTAGTCTTAAAGGAGATTATGTTGAAAAATAAAAAATAATTTTGAAATTTTAAATTTGTTTTTTCCTTTTTAGGCCGAGAACTTTTCATACCACCATCGTATGTGTGATTTTGAGGATTTGGGAACTTAAAATCTATAGGTTCTTATAGATTAAAATCCAAGAGTTCTAATATATTAAGACTCTTAGATTTTGATCTTTCAGAACCCATACCTGAAGACCTTTTTCAGGATCCAAGCTAAGTTCAAGAATAGTTTAGTATCTCCTTATAACGAATCAACCCAAATGCTTTATTTGTAAGAAGCATCTACCATCTGTAGGGACATTTTCAATTTAAAAAAGTGAGTTACCTATCCGATTGAGGGATGGTAGGATATTGTATTTGGAAATTTGTTTTTCTCCAGAAGATCTCCAGAGAACGCAATTAATTGTTAGAAAATACTTGCTTTTTGCCTCATAAGTTTAATTTAATAGTTGTAAACCATATCAACAAGTTCTTTCTTTTGTCGTAACCATGGATACAAGCGAAGCGATGATGTGCTATTAGTTTTGCAGTCTTTCGTGTGTAGGGTCAATTAAAAAAATACTTCGGTGTAATTCAAAACGATCCTAATCCCAGTGTAGTAAAGCAAGACTTTTACTATGTAAAAAAACTGTCGTAAAAAGTTGTATTGTGCAAAACACGTTGGTAGACTCTGAAAAGGTGAAAAATGATATTTTAAATCTCAGACGTAACTGACCTAGAATTAATTAAATCCGCTAGCAGACGCTTTTTTCTTCAGTCTAATCGGGTCTGTTTTTAACCATACAGTTGCATTGTTAATAGTGTATAGTGGCCGAAAATAAATCTGTTGATAATAAAAATGAAAATGCACGTATTTCCGTTTTAAGTTATTATCGTAGTGTGGGTCACGTTTTTAGGAACGATATTTGTCATTGTTCAGTAAGGGAAGAAGAGGGGTTATTTCTGTCTCCCCTTGGATTTCCACAACCGTAATGACCCTGTTAAACAACTTTAATTATATTTAAGAAGATCTGTTTGGGGTTACAGCAAGAACCGCTTGCATAAAAACGACAATCTGCAGATGACGAAGGAATTACTAAATAGATAAAATCCCGAGAAGGCGAGTTCGTGATCTCCATCGTTACGAGACCCAGAAAGGGCTCGAGACAGGCATAATTATGCACTAAGGCGCTGCAAGAGATTTGGGGGAGTTGGCACCGCAGTGATTATGTGTTAAAATCATTGCCTTGCCTTCGTCAGACCGCTCATTAAACTGTCGTATTTAGAATTCTAAGGAGGTCCTCCGCTCCCGACGCCTTCGTCAAGTGAAGAAAAAAAAAACGGAATTTTTGCATTTTAAATTGGGAAGTCGTACCGATTCTACGGGAAACATAATTACACGAAATCTAATAATAAATTCTTTGGTCGCTTACGGGTGCTTTCTGTTTATGATTTTTCTCTGTTTCGTGTTGTTGATGCAACGTACGAATTCTGTGGAACATTCGTGGGAAAGTACGACTTTTTATTATTTGGTTGATTTCTTTTTCTTTTTTTTTTTTCTTTCCGTTGGGCTGCTTGTACGGTGTTACTAATACAAGAAACATTCAGTGTCGTTTGAAGTATAAAACACCGCAATTTCTGTTTTTAGATCAGCTTATTGATCTGAAATCTAATTCAGACGATTGATCACCATCTTCGCGAACATCAAGAATAGGGAAAAAAGAAAGATAAGGAAAATCATAAGCATGCTTCTATGTTGCATATGTCTCCGACGATTGCAGATCTACGACCATTGAGTTCTTCGTATTATTATTTATGTGTTTTCGTTTATTTTCCTATCTGTCTTCCTTTATTAGAGTAATCCAACGAGCCTCCGTAACTCACTCGATATAGACGAAGCCCTTTGATCGGAAAGACCTGGGGTCGATTCCCGTCTAAAGGGAATCGAACTTCATCTGGTCTCTTTCGACTAAAGGTGAGTTAGTCGGTCTCATACGGAGGTAGAGGGTTTTTCGTCCCTCAGAACAGGCAAACCGGCCTGTGAACACGCACAGAGAGATTTACAGTCTTAAATACATAGTTAATCCCTCATTAGCAGGGTTCAACCAGTCCTACGGTTGTTATTTGGTTATATATACTGAATATATATCAGAATTAATTGAAGTCGTGCAAGTTCGATGGTTTAAGAAATGATGAGGGTATTAAAATGTATTACGCAACGTACTTATTTACAAGGAAGAACTCGAGAGGCATTAATCAAATAGTTATAAGCTCTAACTATTTGTTTTCAGAATCCTAAAAAGAAATTGCGCATCATCCTCATCAACAACAGCTTTCTGCAATCCACTGCTAAACGAATGCATCTCCCTGCTTCTTCCAATTTCCATGTGCATCTCTCCACCATAAATGTCCATTATACCAGAACATTTTATCCCATCGTTTCATCTTCACTACCTGATTTCCTTTCTATGGGTCTTTGTTTTCAATTTTTCTGTGTTTTAGTCAGACTCCAGATTTCACAAGCATAAGGGATTGGTCGGAGTACACACTGGTTGTCGATCTTTCTTTTAGGCGGTTTGATACATTGCTTTTAAATATTTCTCTATAACGGTTAAAATCTTTTCGCCCGCTGATATTTCATTATCAAGTTTATATCTGTTTGTAATGATTTTCCTAGATATTTGTACGAATGCACTATTTCAATCTGTCTTTGATTTATTTCGATCTATCTTCGGGTGGAAATATCTCCAGTATACATTATTTTTGATTTATCCATATTTATTCGGATTATCTCCATACATTCTTCATTTAATTCAATGATCACGGGTTCAAATTCTTTTGGTGATGTTGCTATTAGAATGATGTCATCAGGGAATTGAAGATTGCTTAACTATTCTCCATCAATCTGTTTTCCATTTAAATTTATTACTGCTGAACCTCTCTGATATATATGAGTTAATATATTAATATAAATATCTATTCCTAAATGTTTTAGAAGTTTTATGTGTTTCAATAATGTATAAACGTAGATTCTCTTCAAATCTTGAGCATTGACGTAGCGAGATTTTATGTGTCATTTATTCAACTACGTGTATGTATAAATTTTTTCACATGAATACCACCATTACAAATACAGAGTCAGCTAATAATTACCTCTATAAAGAATTCGAAACCTGGTGTTTTCTAATACGAGTCAAATTCCAACATCTCCACTATGAGGCGCTAGTCGTCTAGTGTGAAACCAACATCCAACTTAATAGAGACCACTTGACGAGGTTTAAAAAGTTGCATCTTTGTCTAAAGAACAGGGTATTCGGATTATCTAATCCCCTCAGCTTTATGACAATGTTCTATAGAATCTCATCGTTGGAAATATAAAAAAAATGTATTTTCAAACATCAGTCTTAACCCAGATTGTCTTTCTAACCAACTTTCAATCCAACCTCCTACGTCAATAAAATTTGTCAATAGGGCTGGTTACGAAGGTGGTCCTAATGATATTTAAAACAATCAAACACCGGAATGAAAACGCTTCCATTTAATTGAGAAAAAGATTGATGCGATTATGATAAACATGGAATTACGTATAAAAATAAATAAACGAAATTCTACTTGAATAATGATAGCAAACCAAACTCTCATTTCCTTGTAAGCCTGTTCTTTGTATTAAGGTATTCTTTGTTGTCTTCATTATAAGGTAAAAGACACGGAGGATCAACTTTGTCTGCTCATCTTGGTTTATTAAATTTCTTCCACATGAAGTTTGGTAGCTCCATCACATTAATGATTCAGCAATGAATATTAAAAAGCTTTCTCGCTACTGCAATAACGCACAAAAAACGACAAAAATGAAGAAAATGACGTTACATTATGTTTAAAAATAATTTTATGACCTCTTAGCCTGTTAATATCAAAGACGTGCATTTTAATAAGTGACTGGAACAATGCCCCCCCGCCTTGCTCCAGACACAGAGGTGGAACAGCGTGCTAACGTATCGGAGGGACCAAAACTGAAATTTCTCCGAGGATTTGTTTAATTATATAAAGTCTCATTTTAGTATCAAATGAAGACGTTAATTCAATAGTGCGCTTCAAGCAAACGTGTTTTAGTGAATTTTACTCGACTCCCTTCTCTCATACGCCAACTTTATTAAATTGAGTCGCAATTGCTAAACGAAATAGTTCCCTTGGGATTTAATTCGGTAAAAACATTTCAGATGAGTTGTGTGTTTTATTTACTGCATTTTAATGCTAAGTTTTAATTATTTTCTTTTATTGATTGTGATTAAAAAATCTCGCATATTTATATTTATGATATACAGATATTAAGTTGGTTTCCCTTTGTTACTATGGTAACGAAGTGAATGTTGATTTGGGGTGAACATACATAATTTGTATTGTTGATAAAATTGTTGTTTCCATTGCATTGTTGGTGAAATTATTTCCTTTTTAATCATATTGTTAATAAAATCGTCTGCTTTCTAATCATATTGTTAATAAAATCGTCTGCTTTCTAATCATATTGTTAATAAAATCGTCCGCTTTCTATCCGTATTCTTGATAAAATCGTCTGCTTTTGTAATCATGTTGTTGATAAAATCGTCTGCTTTATAATTATACTATTAGTGATCATTTGCTTTCTTTCCGAAAAATTATTTCTATTAGAAAAATAGCTTGATGCCATCGTAATGGTCCCTTTTAGTAAACTATTTATTTTTGTTTCTTGATTCATCATTGATTTCACAACAGCTTATTTCGGAAAGGCATATTAATTTCTTCTCTACATCCAGTGGATAGAACTACCGAACTTTAATTATAAGTAACTGATTAAGTGAATTCTCCAAATCATTTGCGATCACCTTGGAAGAACTAAGAATGTTTCTATATATAACCAGTTTATTTTGTGAGGGGTTAAACCTCCGAGAATGTCCTGGTTCATCGAACAATGGCTCCTTTAGTCTTTTGCACCTCGTTAAATGCTACAAATGAAGGGTTAGCTATCTTCTCCTGATAACTTCCACGGCTGACCAAATTGCATGCGATAAATATTCCTACATCGAAACCTATAAATTGGTCCCACGTGGTTTCGGGATGGTTACTCGACACTCTTACCGGAACTAACGTAACTACCACGATAAACATTACCAAGATTATACCAGACCACTGGAATAATTGCGATTTTTTGATATCCGAGCAAACGAACTCGCTTTCGACCTCCCCTGTATGACTGGTGTATTATTTTCCCCCGTTACAGGATTTCCTTGCGTCGTGCGTATTGTTCATAAGCAACCATGGATTAAATTGCATTGTTGACGTCAGAGGATAAGCGCCCCCTTCCCGAACAAATCGACATAATAAGCATATTATTATAATAGAGAGAGTGCCAGAGAGAGAGAGAGAGAGAGAGAGAGAGAGAGAGAGAGAGAGAGAGATGGTCCTAAAAATAACAATTTCTGCCTTTCTCGACTCACTTATTTTAATTTCTGCTGTATATCAGTGTGAAGTCGTTATAAGCTAACAGAAACAAATTATCGAACTAACACTTAACCCATTTAAGATAACTCAATATTCTTTCAGTTATCTAAGTGTTCTGTTCCAAAAAAATTGATTCGCATTCGCTAGATAAACACTTTTCAAGGGCTCATTATTACATGTATCCAATACGCCACTCGTCCATATACCCCATGGATTTAGATGCCGTTTAAATGGACTATCTGATCCAAAATATCCGGACGGACCTGCTCGTCCCAACTTTGAATCTAATACGAAAGTATTTAATATGGGATTGGTCCACTCTTTGCTGCCGTAACAGGTTTCAGTCTTTTTGGATGGCTTTCCACTAGATTTGATCGGGTGTTCGATGGGTTGAGATCAGGACTCTGTGTAAGCCAGTCGAGTCTGGACGGAGACGTTGTATTGAAGAGGAAAGGCTTGTTTGGAATATCGTTATGGGGCCAAAAATGTTCAGTTCTCGTCATTGAAACTAGGGGACCCAACCCAACCAGTGAAAAATATCTCCACACCATGAGGCCTCCTCCTCCTCCACCAAACGTCACAGTTAGCACAAACACATTCGGGCAGATAACGTACTCCTGGCACCCGACAAACCCTAACTTGCATTCCAAAGAACACGTGATCTCTGTTCCCGAGTCCAATTGTAGTGAGCATTACACCACTCCACTCGTCGCTTTGCCCTTGTTAGCACTGTCCCTGCACGCAGGGTTAACGCTGGGTGCAGGGACAGTTCAGAACTTGGTAGCGAGTGTTCATACGGAGGTTAGGTGATTTTCTGAACCACGCGCGTGCAGTCTGTGGTCATTTATCGTGATGATTTTATGTTGCCTACCAGGGAACATAAAAATGGAATTAAAAAGAATCAACTGTTGTAAATTTCATTATTGATGTAATAATGATCACATGACTCTTTCAACAAGTTTAGCATTCTGTTGTTCATTGGTCTTCTGCCTTTAGTCGTTACTAGGGCAACGTCAAGATATATGCATGATCACCACACATTGTTTGATTTTCACGTACTAACCGCGCGCACTGTTTAATTTCATTGTTGCTAGTAATGAATGTTTATTTCATATGACCTACTGAAAAGCACAAGAATTAAGAGCTGTCGTTTTCCATTTTAAAATAAGTATTGACAGAAAATGTGCCTGCAAACTATACGTTCTCTAAGTTAATGCAATTCGTGCTGAAATTCTTCAAAACTCGCAGTAATTTTCAAACTGCTGGCAATCAATCCCAAAAATGTATCGAAGTCTTGACACTTAACAATCATTTTTCACCTTATTTAAATAAAACTTCAGCAGGATCACTGCCATTAAAACCTCGCACTAAGATATAATTAGAGTGATAAATAGCCAGCTATTACTGCATTCCGACTGCTGAAACATATTATTAAACAAATTACTTAAGAAACCCCATCAATTACGCCGCTATGATGACTACTATGCTAATCTCTTGATTACTTTTGTCCCGACTTCGGCGAGAAACATCTTCAAGCAATGCTAGAATAAATCGGCCATCAGAAGTCGTGGAAGTGATTTTTATCTACCGACGTTTGTCTTCTGTTGCTGAAAGATAGACATGACTGTCGACGAAATATTATGCCGATCTCATTTTGTCTTTTCATCATGGAAACATCACTACAAATTAAGCTGCAGGTTTTAAAAGTTCACATTTCTTCTGCTATTACTACTTATTGAGTGTCGTTTCCATTTTTCCATTGTTGACACCAGTGCCTGTCAGTTTCCCCGCTAATATTTCATTCTCGCCAATAGCAACTGTTAAATTTCGTTGATATTAGTAGCATTTTTCCAAGTGTCATTGTAACTATAGCAACAGTCAAATACGTTATGACATTACTACCAGCAATTGTAATTTTCATTGTTACTATAGATACGATTGTTGCTACGTATAGCGATGTTGTTGTTGTTACTAACGGTTTAGCCTCTAGTTAATACAAGTGACTGCCCGCTACAAATATTTAAATTAAACTGTTATATTTTGATCAGGCGTTCAAGTAGATACGCAAGGCTCTCAGTCCACCTATAATCCTTGTTAATTACTACGACATGGCTTTGTTACTTTCTGTTAGTAATTTTAGCACTTTTTAAGGGTATGATCTGATGTTTATTTAGTACGAGTTTCAAATGGAAATTCTTGAAAAGGCATATGTGAAGTCTTTTTTTCACGCGTTTCTCAACAGATCAGAAAAGAAGCAGTAGCGTTCCTGTGTCTGATCCATATATTGATCCTCAGGAAGATCATGCATGATCATCCTGAGGATCAATATATGCCTTGACGATAATCAGAATCAGTGCTACTCCTTTCAGACATTAATTGTAATTATTCTCAAGACAAATATCGATCCTTAGGCTCATCAGGATGTGAACTTTTCAGATGATAATCCTTAAAGTCATAGAATGTGAACTTATATTAGACTTTGATCCTTAGAATCATCAGGATGTGAACTTTCCAGACTACTATCCTTACGATCATAAAATGGGAACTTATTATTAGTCATTCGTCATTGAGATTATCAGGATGTGAATTTTTTCCAGACATCGATCCTAAGGATCATCTGGATGTGAACTTATTTTAGAATGATCCTTAGGATCATCGGATGTGAACTTTCCAGACGATCATCTTTAGGATCAGAAAATGTGAACTTATTTTTAGACATTGATCAATAGGATTATCATGATGTGAATTTTTTTACAGACATCGATTCTGAGGATCAACTGGATGTGAACTTATTTTAGAATGATCCTTGGGATCATTAGGATGTGAACTTTCCAGACTACTATCCTTACGATCATAAAATGTGAACTTATTTTTAGACATTCATCATTGGGATTATCAGGACGTGAATTTTTCCAGACATCGATCCTAAGGATCATCTGGATGTGAACTTATTTTAGAATGATCCTTAGGATCATCGGATGTGAACTTTCCAGATGATGATCTTTAGGATCATAAAATGTGAACTTATTTTTAGAGATTGATCATTAGAATTATCAGGATGTGAGCACTTTCCAGACATTGATCCTGAAGATCATCTGGATGTGATCTTATTTTAGAATGATCGTTAGGATCATCAGGACGTGAACTTTCCAGACTATGATCCTTAGGATCATAAAATATGAACTTATTTTTAGACATTGATCCATAGAATCATAAAATGTGAACTTATTCTTACACATTGGACACTTTACAGGACATTGATTCTGATGATCATCAGTACCAATGTCCTGTAAAGTAATAGTGATCCTCATGATCATCAGGATGAATGTCTGAACCAAAGGATCTGTATCTGGAAATAAGGTCACATTTGATCATCCTGAGGATCAGTATATACCCTGACGATAATCAGGATCAATACTACTATTTTCAGACATTGATTCTGATGGTTCAGTGTTTTCATCACGGTCATTCATAAGGATCGACAAACCTCGATCCTTATGATCATCAGGATGTGACTTATTTCCAGACGTTGATGCTAAGGCTTATGAAGATGTGAACGTATTCTCAGACATTGATCGTGATGATCATCAGAACCAATGTCCTGAAAAGTAGTAGTGATCCCCATGATCATCAGGATGAATGTTTGAAAATAAGCTTATATTCTGAACCAAAGGATCTGTCTGGAAATAAGATCACATACTGGTGATCCTGAGGATTATCGTTGAAAAATAAGTTCATATCCTGTTTCTAAGAGTCATTACCTAAAATTGAAATCACATCCTAATGATACACAGGATCTAACTCTGATTCGTGTCAGTGATCTTCCTGATACGTAGCAGTAGTATGATCACGATCAGTATCGAAAACTCAATCCTAATCAATATCGAGAATTGATCTTTAGTTCAGAATAGATAGCATTGTGATTTAATAAGCTGGATTTTCCGTTTTTGAAAAAAAATTATTTATTTCTGTGGAAAGTATATCAACATACAATTAGTGTTTTCAGGATAAAAAATTACTGTGTTAACTCATATTGGTTTTCTTTAGTAGCAGACTTAAAGCCTTTAGCTTCACTCCTGATTTTCCTTTCACGCTAAGGCAGTTAGTCTAAATGAAAACCATTCCCCATCTTTTGTCCTTGTATTTAATCCGCGCTATCGAATAGCTTCGCTAAGCTGTTTCCAAGGGTTTCTGCGTTTATTTAGTGTCTGAGTACCTCCCTAAACCATCCCATTTGCAGCTGTGTATAGCATTCAGCCGATAGCCATGCAATCTATCATATTCCTCGCGTGATGGTGTCGTCGGACGAAAATCTTTATCATATGTTTCCAACACTTCTCTTTGACACGTTTCGGAGGCACGTTTGTGTGTGTGTGTGTGTGTGTGTGTGTGTGACATGTTTGGTTGTAGTAGCGAACTATAATTCAAGACGCTGTATAATTTGTTCGAAGGCGGAGCATTTGTTCCTTGATATTGGGTAACGGCAACTCCCAAATTTCATGCATGCCACTTACTCGCCTTGTTTTAAATATAAATGCTGAATAAATTAAAGAAATCTTAATTGAATGGAAGAAATTACTTAGAATCGTGTACTCTTCAAGTTATTCGCTCTCTGTGGAGTGTGATATCAACAATATGAAACCCATTAGCAATGCGCTTAGAACGGTAACAATGTTCAATAGAACCATTGTTGAAATTTCAGTTTCAATTTTATATCCTATAACAATGGCTCACGAGCCTTTTGATTGTTGATTTTAAAATAACAGATCTGTATATTTCATATGTGGATAAAAGAAATAAACACAAAAACGCAGTTTTCCCATCATTGTTTCATAGAAATGGATGTATTTTAAGGAGTGGAAAGAAGATATAAAAAAAGTGTAACCGATAAATTCCAAAATCAAATATTCGAAAGAACCGGTAAAAATATAACCATTTATATAATCCTATTTGAAGAAAAACGTTTCCAAAATGTATTGGAGTCGTTCTGTGAGCGACCGTTTATGAAATATGACTGAAGAGGAAGTACTAGGTCATTTAAATAACCACTATAAAGTCTGGTTTTAAATTGTTTGAATAATGCGCCGAATCAGAAATACTAGAGGCTGATAAATGCGATGGATTTGCAAATGATATATCAACGGTCCACTTGGAGAGAAGGAAATATTTATAGGCTTTACACATATTGAGGTGCACTGAATGGATCTCATATATTCGTCTTTTTTGACAGAAGACATAACAGAAATTCCACTTTAGACCTTCAGAAAGATGGCGGAAAGAGACCGTTTTAACAAGGATGGGGTGCAGTAGGAGGGAAGGGTCGTTTACAGTTTTAAGATATTCTTTCCCGGTCAGAATGTTCCAGTAGAAAAACAGCTGCGTGCTATTTGGTTTGGTTAAATCAAATCAACAAGGATTAACCATTAACGTTACTTCTCTGCTTTCTTGGTAATGCCACAACGTTACTTTAGGATTTTATATTCCTAAATCGATAAGGGATCGACAAAAGTTGTCATTCAATGTAGAGAGATAAAACAACGATGGTAAAGAATTAGACATTGATGTTAAAATGACTTAGTTCTCTTTCATTTGCAAAAATATAACGTCATTAGTTTAGTACAAAATAGCCAATCGCTGAAGGTATTTGAATACTCTCAATTAATATTTCCATAGCACTATACAATAATAGCAGCATTAACACACTGCCGTGGTCCTTATAAGGACTGGCTTAAAGGGGCGAATCAAGAATGCTTTTCATCTTCCCCGTTACCTGTAGAGGACAGTGTAGGAATAAGGTGTTATTGAGCTATTAAAGCTCTGATCATGGCAGGAGGGTAACAGCAATAGCCGAGCCTCAGTTGGAACTTCATTAGCTACAGCATTGCCATCCATTACCCTCCAAGGGTATTGGATTGAATGAATCAATCACCGCATCTCATGGTCGATTGATTCATCCTCTCTCTCTCCGCCATCTCCCATGCCGTAGTGACAATTGACATTTATGTCTTTAGGGGTGAAGCAAGATGCTTTTCATATTCCCCGCTATCTGTTGTGGTTACAGTGAAGGTAAAATTTATGAGCAGAATGCTCGCCCTGATTGGGCATGGAGATTATGCATCACTAAAGGAGGCCAATATAGCTTTTGGTCTTCTATATTTGAATATGTCCATTGCCTCGTATGCTGCAGTTTAATGAACCAAATCGTTGGTATGTGTGAACGTCTTTAGGAAAAACTTGGTGGCTAAGGATCGTAGAAAAGAGAAAATATAGGGAATATTTGTGTCTCTGTGGAGTTGAGTGTTTCTAACATACCACGGGGCGTTCAAAATCATTCTCAGGCACTTGTTCTGCACTCGCTGTATTTTGATGATGTTAGCATTAGAAGTGTGGCTCCAGGCCGGAGAGGCATAGGTGATTATAGGACGAATTGTCATCTGGTATAGTTGCAATTTGATTCTGTTGCTGAGCTTGCTATTTCTATTAATTAGCGGATAGATCTGTGCTACGGTAACACTTCTAAACAATATTTTGCAAGAAAATTATTCCTTCAATGAATTATGAAAGGAATTCATCAACATGCCATAGTTGAAGTAAAGCAGAATTCATATATATCTCATATACAAATAGATAAAAGGTGCTTGCTCTTATTAATAAAAATATCTAAATAAAAGAAAGATATGGAAAAATATTTGCATAGAGTTTATAACATGCTAAAGATGCCAAAATATTTTATACTTAATTTTAATCCTTATCCCAAGTAAGCAAAACAATGGGATACATACTAAGGAAAGTGATATGAAGTCATCAGCGTCTATATACAAGTAGCTTAGACGTGAACATATTTCTCTAATTCAACTTTTTCTTCTTCTTTTTTTTTTCATTTCAATTTTTTTTTTCTTTACGAATTCAAATTTTATTTTCTTTATTTTTACATTTTCGTTGTATATTTCCTTTTTTCCCCCCTTACTTCTATGAAATATTCTAGTTCATTATCTTATTTATTCTATTTCCTCTTACTCAAGGATTAATTTGGTTTGCAGGTTCTGTCCGCAAGGCTGCCTGACATCGTGAGGATAGCAGAGGTTGCCATAGAAGCATCAGGTATGGCAATCGATTAGGTCACAAAGATATCGAGTGAGTGAGGTGCAAGAGAAAGTAATGATGAGTAGAATATTATATTGGTGCATGTATAGCAAATGCAGCGAGACGCCCGATGCATTCAGTAATAATAGAAATAGTGGCACAACAATAACAAAATGAAATCGACTGAAAATACTGTAGCTTGTTCCAAATACGCCGGGAAGCATTGTTGACGCGTCATCGTTGTTATGGCAACAGGTGTAATTGTGTACATAACGGTTGTTTATCGCTGATAGGGATTTGTTTTTTGTTATACTAACTCATTGGGAATGTTCTACGAATTTATTGGGGAAGAGGAACTAACTTAATTCTGTTTTAAGGGATATTAAAATTGTAGCTTTTTTTATGAGGAAACAATATTGTGCATTGGATGCTGTTGAAGGACTGATTCCGAAAACAATTAATACATCGTTGTAGACTTCATTTTCTGTTTGTGCAAATTGCTAGCATACTTGGTTTTTATATTCTCGTTCACAGGTTGGATAGGTTATTCTACGTCATGAGCTCTTTTAAAAATATTAAAATTGTAGCTTTTTATAATAGAATACGTTTCATATTGTGTATTGGGTTTCATGTGTGTATGTGTGCGTGTGGAAAGTTTTTTTACCTTGGGTATATTATACGTTAAAGATACCAAGAAATTTTATATACTTGGTTTTAATCCTTTTTCCCAAGTAAGCAAAACAATGTTTTGCGTGAAAAATGTTGACGTCTGAGTTACTTGTATATAGACGCTGATGACTTCATATCACTTTCCTTAGTATGCATCCCATTGTTTTGGCATAAGGAATAAAATTTCTTGGTATCTTTAACATATTATAAATTTAAGGTAAAAATCTTTCCATATCTTTCTTTCATCCAGAGATTTTTATTAATAAGTTCAGGCACCTTTTAGTTACTTGTATATGAGATATATGTGATTTCTGCATTACTTCCGCAATGGTATTGAGGAATCCCAATACCCTTGGAGGATAAAGGATGGCAATGCTGTACCGGTGAAGTTTAACTGAGGTTCGGCTGTTGCTGTTACCCCCTTGGGTGATGAGATTCGAGAGTTTTTGAGTTCGCTCTTTTAAGGTTTTTGCCTTAAGGGAGCAAAATTTGAGTCTCCGGGGAGAGTGTTCTCCGGCACGGCCCGATGAGGGGCTTTGTCGGTGAATTATTTTCCTCGGAATTTGAGCGGTTCGGCTCGGTGGTGGCGTGTGGGTGGAAGGCCATCACTGAGTGGAGCCAACGCTGAGATGGACGGTCCTTCGCCCACGAATGAGTGGGCTAGGGATCGTCCGAATCCGAATTTTTAGAGACGGCTTTACCTTTAAATATGGCAATGCAGTACCGGTGAAGTTTAACCAAGGTTCGGCTGTTGCTGTTAGCCCCCAAGTGCGCTGAAATTCGAGAGTAATGAGTACGCTCTCTTAAAAGGTTTTTGCCTTAAGGGAGCAATTTGAGTCTCCGGGGAGAGTGTTCTCCGGCACGGCCCGCTGAGGGGCTTGGTCGGTGAATTATTTTCCTCGGAATTTGAGCGGTTCTGCTTGGGGTGGCGTGTGGGTGGAAGGCCATCACTGAGTGGAACCAACGCTGAGATGGACGGTCCTTCACCCACGATTGAGTGGCCTGGGGATCGTCCGAATTTTAGAGACGGCTTTACCTTTAAATAAATATGGCAATGCTGTACCAATGAAGTTTAACTGAGGTTCGGTGTTGCTGTTACCCCCCAGGGGCGCTGAGATTCGAGAGTAATGAGTACGCTCTCTTAAGGTTTTTGCCTTAAGGAGCAATTTCAGTCTCCTGAGAAAGTGTTCTCCGGCACGGCTCGCTGAGGGGCTTTGTTGGGGAATGCTTTTCTTCGGAATATGAGCGGTTCTGCTCGTGGGTGGTGTGTAGGTGGAGGGACAACTGAGATGGACGGTCTTTCGCCCACGATTGAGTGGCCTAGGGATCGTCCGAATTTTTAGAGATGGCTTTACCTTTAAATATGGCAATGCTGTAGCTAATGAAGTTTTAACTGAGGCTCAGCTATTGCTGTTACCTTCTTGCCATGATCAGAGCTTTAATAGCTCAATAACACCTTATCCCTACACTGTCCTCTATAAATAACGGGGAAGATGAAAAGCATTCTTGCTTCTCCCGTTTAAGCCAGTCCTTATATAAGGACCATGGTATTCGTTGATATTGCAGCTAATGCTCCAATGAATGACAACTTTTGTTGATCTCTTACGGAATTACGTATAAAATCCTCAAGTAACGTTTTATGGCATTACCAAGAAAGCAGTGTACCAGTCAAGTAACGAAAATAATGCAGCTGTTTACTGGAAATGGAGGAAAAAAACAGTAAGAATCCCATAATATTCTAAAATAGCGCAAATTCTGTTTAACATTCTTTTGTTATAAAACTGTTGTAATGGTCTCGTTCTCCAAAATGCCGATTATTCTTTTATAAATGACAAAAGAAGGGAAACGCAATTGGAAAGAGAGTTCTCTGTTACATTTAATTGTGGATAACATAAATCTGTAGCATTCACATGCAAATAATGAAGTAGAATTCGCTAATTATCGTAGATGCTAACCTCAAACAGAAAAAACAAGTAATATCGAGACCGATCTAATACTCACCAAAAGAGTAAGAAAATGCACAACTGAGGCAATACCAATGATCGATTAAGTTGGAAATTATACTGAGGAGAATATGAGTTCGTCTCTTTAAGATCTGTGTTAGGTTTATTCTCCAGCAGTTCGTCTTGAGGGAGAAAGCCCTGCCTCCTCCGTTCGAGGCCGAATAACTCACTGAAGGGATTTTAACGAGTACAACTGAAAAATCTTACACTTTCATTGCTTCCCAAAGGTGGAATTCTAATCGTTATCGTTCTATCCAAAGGATAAGTTCTGTCTTCAGTGAATTAAGGCAGCACTCAAAATAAACGTACTTAACTCGTTATTTTTACGGATTTTTAAAAGATTCGCTAAATCAGTAATGTTCTCCGTTATGTCAGTGTATTTTAAGGAATTTATTTTCCATTAGTGGGTTCAGTAGTGTATTGCAACCACATCGGCAGTTTCTTATAAACCAACGTTTGATGGCTGAGCTAATCCTATTTGCATTGTCTGCTACTGTTTTTAATTTTGGGTGTTTACCGTCAGTTTCTTAGTTTTATAGAGAGGGGTAGAAAAGCCTTTATAAAGGGATTATCAACTGTAATTTCTATTTCGGGTCTGGTATGAAAGTTGAGCTCAAAATGTCTTACCAAAGGGCACGGATAATTGACTTTAATGATAGCACTCGTAAGTCATAGCTTTCTTCGTGTAATTCCTGTTTCCATTATTTCTGTCTACGTGCCCACACACTTCGTTTCTATCCATCCCTGGAACTTGCTTTGTCTTTCTTTGCATGAAATCAGCTAAGAAAGAACCAACTTTTCCGTATCCACATTCTTTATTCAATAGAACAAAAAAAAAATCTTTTTTTTTTCTTTCTTGGTAGCGTGTTTTGGCAAGGATTTAAGAAGATTTGTGCGTATTATCGGCCGTCTTTACACATGAAATACTGGCTATCCCTTTTTGGTTCTCTTCGTTAATCCTTTTCGATTTTCCCTGTTTGCCCACCATTAGCCCTAGGGTTTATTTGGAGTGGCCGTGAGTTGGAGAAAAATCCATTTATACCGTGCAGATTTGATAGAAAAACAGAGTATGAGAAGGAAGATGTTACTGCAGCTTGGTCAGATATGTAAAAATAGAATGTTTGGCTTTTATCTTGATCCGAACATCGGAAGCTGAGGACAGTTATTAGTAGACTTGAAACAAAAACTGAAATTTAATCTCTTCATAAAGGTCAGAATAATAAAAACGTCACAGATTTCTTACAATAAACTACAGCAAAAGCCCAGTGATTGCTACGAATACGATCTTTTCATATTTGTACCTAAACGTGGTATTCGCATGCACTGTTGGACAGATTTTGCTGAAATTTAGAATCTTCATTATATTTTTTTAACTATCGTAGTTTAGTTTCAATCTGAACATTCTTTTTATGACAGAATAATATTAGGTGATACAAAATCTTTGTTCCGATTGACAATAAGCTCTGTACAGTAATCTGAGACCAAAACGGTCTCGAAATCAATTGTCATAATAGTAAACTTGTGTAGCTGTAACCGTTGCTTATATTTAACAGTACTTTCGCCAGTTTCTATATTTTATCATTTCATCAATATAAAAATAAACATAAATCCGTTTAAAATTAAAAAGTTTTATAAATAACGCTAAAATATAGAAAGCTTTTTATACATTTTTTTTAATGTTCAACTGAATTTATACACCTTTTTAATTTTTATTTGAAGTATTTATTGCTTTCAAGTATTTATTATTTAAATATTCGTTCACTCTTTTTTTAAATTTAAGAATTGTATATACGTTTCTATATATATACAGGGTGGATCAAAATTCCACGTGCAAACTTTGAGGGGAAGTAGAGAACATCAAAATCAACCCTATTCACATAGGAAAGCATGACCGGAAACGCCACCGGAAGGTACTAACAGGGACACAAAGATACAGAAATACCACAAGGCAGTAAGTAGTGTAAAAAACTTTATTAGGCGTAACTGAACAGTTCAATAGTAGTTGGGTACATAATATGGTAAACG